>NC_049216.1:0-600000 GCF_013347855.1 Anguilla anguilla | reverse complement strand
TATACTATTTTTGAATTTAATTTCCAGTTCAACGTCCTCTGTTTTGAAAGAGACAACATGATACTTTCTGCATAGTAAAACCTGAATGTATAAAATGCCCTTTAATTAAAGCTGAGAACCTGTGCTTTAACCGTAAGTGAATTGTTTGATTATGAATCAAACATTCTGTAGTACAGAGTCAAATCAACAAAAAATATGTCTTTGTCCCAAACATTATGGAGCTCACTGAATATATATAGTTCTTCTGAAAAAGGGGAAATGTGAAAAAAGATCAGCAGGGTTGGAAACTGAAACAACACTTCTAGCAACCTACTGCATTTCAATGAATTACTTCAATTAGCATGTGCCATTCTTACCGCTATATTTTCAATTAATCCCCTAATGAAATGAAAAAGTATACTACACACGGAATGCATTTCAAATATTTTATTTGTTTCCAAGCAGACAGTTACAAAACAAGCCCAATAAACAAACATACATCTCAAGATTGCATTACATTTAAAACAAGTCTTTCATTTCATTTCGGTTACTACAGTATTCATACGTACAAAACCTTTTTATCTGCCAACACTGCATTGCACTGATATTCACACATTCTCTTTTAAAATGCTGCAGATATATGTATGCATTAAATATGAATCCCACAGCAACTCAAAATTAGCCATGGAACGTGAAAAAAATGAAATGAAAAATGTTCCTGATTAGCAACATATTGAAAGACCCAGTTAAAAAAAAAAATATTTGATGTACTTCGTTACTTAAAACCACCTGTCTACAGCGCATTTTGTATGTATGCATTATTTATGCAGAAGGCTAAAAGTTAAGATGGTTTAGGACACTTGCAATTAATAGTTGATTAGCGTTTGACATAGACCGACTTTTAACTTTGAAAAATTTAGTACTTATCTATATCAGGAAGTACACAGTAACAAGACAGTCATGTGGAACACAGCCTGCAAGATGAACCTAGATATGTTACTATTAGTTAGAAAGAAACAGGAAATCAAACAGCTTCTGCTCCCACTGATATGTGTATGTGTTGCATTTTCCGAACCCAAACTGATAATTACTTGAGACCGGATGTTGCAATGATGACATCTCTGTTGAATGTGGCCAAATTAAAGTGTAGATGTTTGATCAAAAGCACAGATATGGCCCTAATTTGGTTTTAATACCACTATAAGGCTCTGGCATGAGACTTTGTATTCTTCTGAAACTTTAGAAATAATTAAATTGATCATACTACTGCTTCAAAACTGTGTTTTCCCACCCCAATAAAAATGGACCTGTGACCTGTGCAGACCTGTGTGCTGAATATCTCCAATCAGTGCAATGGACACCTATGAGTTTATGGTCTGCGTGTACATTCTTGCTGTCATGGTTCTGTGTTTCTGTCTCTGTCTTTCCTTGCTGGGCCGCCCTGTCGTGTTGCAAGTAAAGTCTTTGTTCATTTTCCCTTTTTGAGTTTGTGTTTCTTTACTCTGCGTTTGGGTTCTCCCTACCCGTTACGTGACACTTGCTGTTTAATTGGAGCCTGTAAATGATTGAGAACTAGTCCTACAGGTATAAATTAGGTAGAAGCATCACTCATTTAAATACTGCAGAATACTGGCTGAAAGACAGGTCACCTGTGACAATGTTCAGTCTTATCCTTAAATGAAGAGAAGTTATCTGGCTATTGTCAGCGTAATGTGAATTCCGATACTGTGAAACCGGTATGTTATGGAAGAACTATGTTTAATATTCGATAGTCTCAAACATTAATCAGAATAACCAGAGGCAGAAAAATCACAGGGTGGGTTGAAAATGGACAAATGTGTGTGAAGATGAAAGAAAATTTACACAATGTCACATGTGGCATGGCCAACTTCTGCTGACCCAACAAACCAGCCCTGAGCTCCACCCAACAAACCAGCCCTGAGCTACACTCAACAAACCAGCCCTGAGCTACACTCAACAAACCAGCCCTGAACTCCACTCAACAAACCAGCCCTGAGCTCCACCCAACAAACCAGCCCTGAGCTCCACCCAACAAACCAGCCCTGAGCTCCACCCAACAAACCAGCCCAGAGCTCCACTCAACAAACCAGCCCTGAGCTCCACCCAACAAACCAGCCCTGAGCTCCACCCAACAAACCAGCCCTGAGCTCCACCCAACAAACCAGCCCTGAGCTCCACCCAACAAACCAGCCCTGAGCTCCACCCAACAAACCAGCCCTGAGCTACACTCAACAAACCAGCCCAGAGCTCCTCATTTGCTGTCAGAAAATCACGGTTTATGGTTCACTGAAGATTATTGCTGGATTTTATTTTAAAAGTTATGTCCCAAATATATTATTTGAGACAACATTTTAGTATTGCGACCTTATTTTTGGACATGTGCAGTCACATGCGTAGCTTGTCTTCGTGAGGGATGGGATGAACACAAATCATTCAGCCACAGATACATTGCTGTGAATGGGATGAGGAAGATTTTGGTAGAAAGATAAACCTGTTTTTATATAACTTGAAAAACAACATTTACAACAATAAATATATCAAAAGGACAATGTCAAAGTAGAGGTAATAGTCTATTTATACACTGACTATCAGGGGACAAAATACCCCAGGCATCTCATTACATCCCAGTTAGAATAAATTGCTATTAGTTTTGTGTAGCATTTACAAGTAAATTAGGCTATCACTTACACTAAAATATAAAAAAGAAAGGCGCAAATATGTATTGCTGATTTTGGCAAATCTAAATTAATATAACCACTCCGTTATTATATCTGATTTCTACAGCAAACTCCCTCCCAAAAATATCTAAATTAAATTATTCACTGAGACTCATGCACATGCACAGATAAACAGAAATGCAGGACAACTCTCAGATTTCACAGATAAGCTTCCATTACAGTGAATTCATACAACTTTGAAAATATGGATTTTATATTTGTGTGATGAAATTAACTGTGTAAAGAAAGAAAAAACAACACTACTCCATTGCAAGTAGAGAAAATATAGAAAATAACTCAGTTTAGTCTTGACGAGGGGAAAGCAGCTGCAATCCGCACCAAACGTCCCCTGCACACTCGCTGCATCCTAATCACAAAGCACAAGAAAACGCCTTTATGTGCACAAACAGAAGATCAATGGGACGTTAACACCAAAACTGACCACACGGCAAAGTTTAATCAGTAATGTCTAGGCTGCTTACTCTCACTGAGGGTCATGTCAATATGAAATATTCCGTAAGAAAATATACAACTACAGGAATATAAAGACTTTATTCTTGAGGAATTCACAACTAGTAGGCAAAAATGTTTGATCCGTGTCTATTGTAGTATGGCTTGTGTTCTGTTTAGAGATATCTGGAAAGGAAGAGTCAATGTTGGGCTAAAAGTGCAGAAATCTTGGTCCTGGCTGTGAAATGATCAGATAACCCCCTTCTCCTCTCTTTGGTTAAGCTACAGCACTTCTCTAGTGGAGACCCAACTGTAAGTGCTTTCTATGTAATGGTTAGGGTTAGGGAACCTTCTTTCTACTTCAGAAAAAAAAATCAGATTAACATTTCTTTTAGTAACATTGTCTTTTGGTCATGTGCAGCACATTGGGCTACAGCCACTGTATGAAATGTGTTATATAAATAAAGACTAATTGATTGAACTGAGCTTCAATCAACATACTGCAATTTCAGTAAACAAATAAATCATAAGATCACTAAAAACGTCCTTATAAATAAAGCTGAGCCATACAAATTGACTAAACAAGCATCGCCCTCTCAAATGAGCATTTGGCCGCGTCAACATCACGGCTGGTCAACATTCCAGAAAACTGCCCTCATTTCCTTCCGTAGAAAACCCTTTTAAATCCAGAGGTTTTGTGCGCATCCGCCCCCCCCCCCCCCCCCCGTCTGTATTTGTGGATGAGGACACGTTGCATTTCACAGGCTAATTTAGAAGCAGAACAATAGAACCTATTTTGGCATTGAAATACACTGTACCTGTCCTAATATAGGAACCCACCCGAATTCCCTCTAAATCATAACAATCAATCTGTGGTGGAGGTGCCGCCATGGAATCAGCATTAGCCTGGGACGCAATGGCATCTGAGAAGAGGGCTTTGGGGCATTGGGATGCAACACAAAAGCACTGTGCTTTCCATGGCAGTGCAATAAAAGTCAAAGAAGAGCCCATAACTGAGCTGCCTCCTTCGCAGTCACGGCCTAACTGTGGCCTGTAGGGCCCACCCTGTGGCAGCGCCCCGCCGTAGCAGCACCCCTGGCTGCAAACACCCTCGCCATCATACACATTCCATGTTTTACATTTTTTATTCATTTTTTTGGTCGACAGTGAGGCACCAGTGAAATGGGGATGGGTAGTCAAACAGCCGTCTCCTGGTCCTCCCTTTGGATCATCTGGTAGTGCTGCCGGTTCTCCAGGTACGTAGCCAGCTCCTGGTCCTTGGCTTTCTCTGCTCGCTGCTTTGGAGTGTCGCCCTGGAGAGAAACAGCAAGCACGAAGGTTACAGCAGACATGTCCAGGCAAACACAAAGGTTACAGCAGACATGTCCAGGCAAACACAAAGGTTACAGCAGACATGTCCAGGCAAACACAAAGGTTACAGCAGACATGTCCAGGCAAACACAAAGGTTACTCAGACATGTCCAGGTAAACACAAAGGTTACTCAGACATGTCCAGGACAGGCAGGTGGGAAAACATACAGAGAGAGAATGTGGAGCAGACTGCCAGGTCATGTACCACAACCAGAGACCCTCAGGGTGTTCAAGTTCAGGCTTGATGCAGTGCTGGATACTCTCTAGTCTGCAGGTAAATTATGAGCCTAGACGGGCTGAATGGCCTGTTGTCCTCATTATGTATTCTTTTGTTCTTATGTTCTAGATGGGCTGAATGGCCTGTTGTCCTCATTATGCATTCTTGTGTTCTTATGTTCTAGATGGGCTGAATGGCTTGTTCTCCTCATTATGTATTCTTGTGTTCTTATGTTCTAGATGGGCTGAATGACCTGATCTCATATTCTTATATGTTCTTATGTTCTTATGTTCTTATGCCATCGGTCATGGCAAAAAGGGGACTTGCTATCAAAAACATTTTTTTCATTCAATATATTATGTAATTATATAAAGCACTTTTTAGTTTATGATTTGTATTTTGAGATTAAACAAGAACTTCAAACATTAGCTTAGTTTTACCTACCAGTTCAAGCAAACTACTGTTCAGAGTTGTTGAACTTCACCTCATATTAGAAATCATAGACTAAAAAGTGCTTTATGTAATGAAATAATTCTAGCTTGGACATTTATTCATCACTCTACAGGTACTCTGAACATCTGTTGTCTATTACTTCATTCTGGAAAACACTCACTTTTGATTTTGGTAATCTGACCAAAGGTCTGATCAACCACAACTGTGAAGGGAGAGCTTTGGGGAAAGATTTCAAAGTGCCCTCGTTGCGAGCAGACAGGCATTCTAAAGAGCCTTTGGCTGGATGATTCTCAGCGACTCATCACTATACCTCTGAAAAATGTGCACAGTCACAAAGCACTTCAGGGCAGCCGAGTCCACTGCGTAGGAGTGCAGATGCGGAGAACACAAACCCGTCGGCTCGCTCGAGACAGATGTCTGCGCTCCAACTTGACTCCTTTTGAATTTGTTTGAGACAGAGTACAGATTGTCTACCCGGGTGTCAGAGTGTAAAGCACTTTGTGCAGCCCTGCCTGACGGACAGAGCGCTCTGATGACAAGCTGCCAGTAAAGGAATGAAAGTCTGGTTTCCCACAGAATCTCTGTTTGGCTGAGAGTAAGTTCACTTCTTCAGACAGACAGGAAGGAGCATGGCCGTGTGAGAAACGGGCATCGGCACAGCTCTGGGGAGAGACACGCTTTGAGCAATGGCTCTTCATTGGTTAGGTCTTGTTTTCTTTGGGGGAAATGTGTAAACAGCATGAGCTGAGCTCCATGTGAAAGCACTCAGGGAAGAGCGCACTCTACATGCAGACCAAAATCCCTTGCTGCTATAGTTAATGACAAAGGAAAGCTGCCCAGCTTCTTGCTTATAATAACTGAAATTGGGCAGCAGATTATACTTATCAAATACTTATTTCTGCTGTACAGAAGCCAAGCAGTTGTTTTTCACGAAGAATTCTTCATTTATTTCTGCTCTCTGGTGAGATCACAATTCTTTTTTGAGCCCGTAGAGATTAACAATGTCTGACTCAAGTTTTCTCTCCACTCCACTCTCACTCTCTTTTTCTCCCCTCCCATTCTCTCTCCCTCTCCTTCCTTTTTTTATTTCTTCTGCCCAAAGCACATGTCCCATTCTAAGTGAAAGCTTAGTGAAACTTATTTAAATTATTTCATATTTCAGCCTTTTCCAACCATACAGTTTAGGCCAAGCTCACTGTAAACTTACAGTTGAGGCCAAGCTCATTGCAAACTTACAGTTTAGGCCAAACTCATTGCAAACATGCAGTTTAGGCCAAGCTCACTGCAAACATGCAGTCTAGGCCAAGCTCATTGCAAACATGCAGTTTAGGCCAAGCTCAATGCAAACATGCAGTTTAGGTCAAGCTCACTGCAAACATGCAGTTTAGGCCAAGTTCACTGTAAACATGCAGTTGAGGCCAAGCTCATTGCAAACTTACAGTTTAGGCCAAGCTCAATGTAAACATACAGTTTAGGCTAAGCTCACTGCAAATTTACAGTTTTGGCCAAGCTCACTGCAAACATTCAGTTTAGGCCAAGCTCACTGCAAACTTACAGTGTAGGCCAAGCTCACTGTAAACATTCAGTTTAGGCCAATCTCACTGCAAACATGCAGTTTAGATCAAGCTCATTGCAAACATGCAGTTGAGGCCAAGCTCACTGCAAACATGCAGTTGAGGCCAAGCTCATTGCAAACTTACAGTTTAGGCCAAGCTCAATGCAAACATGTAGTTTAGGCTAAGCTCACTGCAAATTCACAGTTTTGGCCAAGCTCACTGCAAACATTCAGTTTAGGCCAAGCTCACTGCAAACTTACAGTGTAGGCCAAGCTCACTGTAAACATTCAGTTTAGGCCAAGGTCACTATAAACGCACAGTTTAGGCCAAGCTCAGTGTAAACTTACAGTTTAGGCCAAGCTCACTGTAATCTTACAGTTTAGGCCAAGATCACTGCAAACATTCAGTTTAGGCCAATCTCACTGCAAACTTACAGTTTAGGCCAAGCTCACTGCAAACATGCAGTTTAGGCCAAGCTAATTGCAAACATGCAGTTTAGGCCAAACTCACTGCAAACATGCAGTCTAGGCCAAGCTCACTGCAAACATGCAGTCTAGGCCAAGCTCACTGCAAACATGCAGTTTAGGCCAAGCTCACTGTAAACATGCAGTTTAGGCCAAGCTCATTGCAAACATGCAGTTTAGGCCAAACTCACTGCAAACATGCAGTCTAGGCCAAGCTCACTGCAAACATGCAGTTTAGGCCAAGCTCACTGTAAACATGCAGTTTAGGCCAAGCTCATTGCAAACGTACAGTTTAGGCCAGGCTAAATGCAAACATATAATTTAGGCCAAGCTCACTGCAAACATTCAGTTTAGGCCAGGCTCACTGTAAACTTACAGTTTAGGCCAAGCCCACTGTAAACTTACAGTCTAGGCCAAGCTCACTGCAAACTTACAGTGTAGGCCAAGCTCAGTGTAAACTTACAGTTTAGGCCAAGCTCACTGCAAGCATTCAGTTTACACCCAGCTCTCTGCAGATTTACAGTTTAGGCCACGCTCACTGTGCATGTACAATCTAGGCCAAGTCAAAACACAACTGAAGCAAAGTGACGAGGGCTGGGGGTAAGAGGTCATATACTGTATGTGCTAGGGACCCTGTGGTGTGACTTCTTCCTTAAGCCCAAATGCTATGAGGAAAATTCCCTTTTTATGTAAAGTATGTCAGTTCTACAAATGAGAGCTGGAGGCCTGAAACGATCCATTCTGCAATGTTCACTTGAAGCGCCCTTCTGATTGGCAGCCTAATGAAGGGCTGATGGCTGATTGGTTAAAATACAAATAGCATGTTAGTTACATGATCTCTGATATGACCACAAACAAATCCTCACGTGACAGACAGGAAAAAACCTTCTTCCTTCCAGGAAGGAAAAAAGAAAATCTCATCAGAATCAAGCAGGATTGATAATGTACTATTATTTTTCTTTATGTCAACTGTCAGCATTCAAAATGGGGGTTTTGAATGCACATCATCTCAACAAAGGCAGACACACACGCTTCATACTTCATGAAAATGATGCAGCGCACTATATTTTATTTCTGAAACAGACAGGAGGCTGAAAATAAATAGGCACATTGCAGCACAAATGCGTTAGCCCCAGAGAGCTTAGTTTTCGCCAAAGGCTACCATGTGAACAAAGATCTGAATGAAAGGAGAAAGGCAGCATTTCTATTTGCCATTTATTGAATTTGCCAATGTAAAAAAGCCAGTTTAATAGACACAGGGAACAATCTCCCCATTCAGCAAAAAAGACTCCATAAGCAGTCTTCAGAAAGAGCGGAGAATCTATTCTGCGCCCTATTTTCTCTGTAGTGTCCTTTGAGCCATTCTGCAGATATACAATGTTGCCATTAGTCCTTCAGGCTGGTCTTAAAAGCCTTCCTATATTTAGGACCCTGACAATAGGAGACCACGCGTTATAAAGCAGCACTCAGCCGTGTCCGCAGAGGCATCAATACAGCGGCCCGTTACGCAACCGCTGGGTTAGTGTCGTCTGCTCCCCGCCCCCGGCCATCTCCATTTCAGCATGTAAACGTGCGAGGGGATCGGTGCGCAGGAAACCGGCCACGCGGACATGGGGCGATGGGCATGGGGCGATGGGCATGAGGCGATGGGTATAGGGCGATGGGCATAGGGAGATGGGTATAGGGCGATGGGCATGAGGCGTGAGGCGATGGGCATGGGGCGATGGGCATGAGGCGATGGGCATACGGCGATGGGCATGGGGCGATGGGCAGGAGGCGATGGGCATAGGGTGATGGGCAGGAGGCGATGGGCATAGGGTGATGGGCATGGGGCGATGGGCAGGAGGCGATGGGCATAGGGTGATGGGCATGAGGCGTGAGGCGATGGGCATGAGGCGATGGGCATGGGGCGATGGGCATGAGGCGATGGGCATGAGGCGATGGGCATAGGGCGATGGGCATGAGGCGATGGGCATAGGGCGATGGGCATGGGGCGATGGGCATGAGGCGATGGGCATGGGGCGATGGGCATGAGGCAATGGGCATGGGGCGATGGGCATGAGGCGATGGGCATGAGTCGTGAGGCAATGGGCATGGGGCGATGGGCATGGGGCGATGGGCATGAGGCGATGGGCATGGGGCGATGGGCATGAGGCGATGGGCATAGGGTGATGGGCATGAGGCGATGGGCATGGGGCAATGGGCATGAGGCAATGGGCATGGGGCGATGGGCATGAGGCGATGGGCATAGGGTGATGGGCATGAGTCGTGAGGCAATGGGCATGAGGGGATGGGCATGGGGCGAGGGGCAAGAGGCGATGGCCATGGGGTGATGGGCATGAGGCAATGGGCATGGGGCAATGGGCATGAGGCAATGGGCATGGGGCGATGGGCATGAGGCGATGGGCATAGGGTGATGGGCATGAGTCGTGAGGCAATGGGCATGAGGGGATGGGCATGGGGCGAGGGGCAAGAGGCGATGGCCATGGGGTGATGGGCATGAGGCAATGGGCATGGGGCAATGGGCATGAGGCGATGGGCATGGGGTGATGGGCATGAGGCAATGGGCATGAGGCGATGGGCATGAGGCGGTGGGCATGGGGCGATGGGCTTTCTGTGAATTTGCAGGGCGCCCGTCCTGCTCCTCACAGTCAAGTCGATGAACAGCCATCTCCAGCTGAGGGAGGGCAGGAAAGAGGTGGGATTGCCTATACGTGGACGTCTCTGACGGACTCTTAAGTCTTTTGGGATTATACTGCATTTGTCCAGAGGCCAGCCTGCGCATTGCGTGACTAGGAAACTGAAATGGGAAGGAGTTAAAGTCTGTTTTCCAGGGAGGCGGATTGCCCATTTACACATGCCTGGTGGCATCTGACACTCACATTAATGAATCCTTCGGAAGGACGCCCCTGTTATTTCCAATGTGCTAATGTGTTTTCTTTAAGACACCAGGCCTATCTGTCACCTGACATAGATATATCAAACTTATATCAGACTTATCTTTAATCTTTATTGTACACGAATCCCAACAAAGACAAGAACGGGCACGGTGGCATAGTGGTTAGCACGTTTGCCTCGCGAGAAGAACGTTCCGGGTTCGAATCCGGGTCCGACTAGATCCTCTCTGCATGGAGTTTGCATGTTCTCCCAATGTTCACGTGGGTTTACTCCGGGTACTCTGGTTTCCTCCCAGACTCAAAGACACACATGTTAGGTGTGCTCCTGCAGTTGCCCTTGACCAAGGCACTGGCCTCAGAACTGGAGTTGGTCCCCGGGCGCTGCACTGTGGCTGCCCACTGCTCCTAAGTAACCGCCATGTTTAAAAATCAGCCGCAACCCGATTTATTTTCATAATAACTTCAAATCAAACTTGTATGTTATGCGGCGCAGTAGCCTAGTTTTGGTTATAGCCTGCCAACGTCTTGGAATTATAACGTGTGCTCTTCTGTTCTTTTCTTGCTTTAGTATTCGTTTTAGAAAATGCTAAGCATTCGTGCTGGGACAGCATATTACGTACCAAAACATTCAAACGGATTAATTCGGTTGCTGAATATTTTCTTCCGGATTTTCTTTGTTAGCCCATTGTAATTGACTCAAAACGTTTGATACAGTTATGTGAGGTATGCGGTAGTTCTGCGTAATTCACATTGGTGATACAGTAAAAGCAAATTGGAAATCACCTTCCGCACTTTTTGTCAGGGTAAAATAACAGGTTAATTCTAGTAATCGTCCCTTTAGCTTTTTCAGACTGCCGTAATTTTACTCTGCCATTCTTCAATTCCACAAAAAGACCAGGAAGACTATGGACTAATTTATGGTGCATGGTTCGCATCTGGAGGGCACACTTCGCTGCTCGGCTAGCAGTAACTTCGAAGGAAAGCAAACGGTGGCTGTACCACTGCTAATTTAAATTTTCACGCAAGTCCGAGTTTTCGTTCTATTCTTGTCATTTTGCGATTAGCCTATATGGAATTGACGATGAGAAAGTAATCAAACAGCAAATTGTTTACAACGTGTGCATGTTTTCTGCTGTTGTTGCCAGTTAGGCTATATTGGAAATGTGAATGCATTCTGTCGCCTTGGATGTCAAGACATGAAAGTGAATGTTCGCATAAAAACATAATTAATTTGTGTGAGAGGATATATAAAACAGTTACAATCTGACTATTGGCCTGTTATATCCTATTTGATGCATAACAACGGTCCAAGTTCAACTACCAACGACAGTTTTGCTTAAATATGCCCAAACGGCTGCAGAAGAATATTTCAATTCCAGGTGATTAAATCGATAAAAATCAATAAATACAAAAGTAACCATATATAGTCATTGTTGGTAACCCGTTGTATATAAGTGGAATAAACCCCTCCGGGCTGTCCCGGTTATTAGAAAATAATGTAGGCTACTTCGGTGGTAGTATGGGGTTACAGAAGAAATCATAGGACAGATGGACCGACGACAACGTCGCTTTTTCATACGTCAGTGGGCTAATTTGCCTAATCTTTGCGGGACTTTAGACCGCAGTGGAAACGCAGACAACAATGGGCTGAAGGAACCTTTTAGTTCCTTGAAAAGTAGTTCCTGGTACTTTTGGTGGAAACGCGGCTTATGTCTGATGTAGTGCAAGAGACTTGAGGGGTAATTTTGGACTGCGTGGTTGTTATCTGATTACATTATACATTCACGCATTTTTAATAGGCTAACACCACTACCTGCATACCCAACAAAGCTCCTCAGTAAAAATGTCCCAAACGTTATGGAGCTCCCTGTATATGACTAACGCAGGTTGAGGCCTCACCTGTAGGTCTGTCTTCATAAGCGATGCCCCGGCTTCCACCAGGTAATGGCAGATGGTCCTCTGGCACAGCGAGGCGGCTTTGTGAAGAACTGTCTCTCCACTGAAACAGCAATCAGGAAATCAGCAGTGAGTGAGTAATCACACTGTCTCTCCACTGCAACAGCAAGCAGGAATTCAGCAGTGAGTGAGTAATCACACTGTCTCTCCACTGCAACAGCAAGCAGGAAATCAGCAGTGAGTGAGTAATCACACAGTCTCTCCACTGCAACAGCAAGCAGGAAATCAACAGTGAGTAATCACACTGTCTCTCCACTGCAACAGCAAGCAGGAAATCATCAGTGAGTGAGTAATCACACTGTCTCTCCACTGCAACAGCAAGCAGGAAATCAGCAGTGAGTGAGTAATCACACTGGCTCTCCACTGCAACAGCAAGCAGGAAATCAGCAGTGAGTGAGTAATCACACTGTCTCTCCACTGCAACAGCAAGCAGGAAATCAGCAGTGAGTGAGTAATCACACTGTCTATCCACTGCAACAGCAAGCAGGAAATCAGCAGTGAGTGAGTAATCACACTGTCTCTCCACTGCAACAGCAAGCAGGAAATCAGCAGTGAGTGAGTAATCACACTGTCTCTCCACTCCATTTTTGCAGATAAGAAAACTGCTAGCGCTTGCTAACTTTACTCGCTCATTAGACATTCCAGCCGCCAACTAGCTGCATACGTCAATGTGTATCACGTGATACTACTGAAGTTTCAACGGTCATGCAGCCTGTGCAGCGCAGCACTAGATTTTAAATTAGTAATAGAATGGAATACAAGGAATGTATTTCGTGTAACATTAGACATGTTTCATATTTTAAACAATAGCCAAAAATAGTGTATATTCAAAACTTTTCCAAAACATTCTGTTAATTCCAAACCATTTCCAAGCCTGGAAAACAGTTTTTCTAATTCATAACTTTTCCAGGAATTTCATGACCGTGGGAACCCTGACAGTTCAGCAATGAACTGAAATATTTTAAGCTCCTCTCCCACCCTTCAAAAAATAAAACACAGGTCAAATCTGAAAAATGACAACCTTTACATACAGTATAAAAGATGTATATTGCAGATGCATATATAAAAAGATACTGTAAGGATAACTTGCCTCTCTTCCTCTGTAACATCCAAGATATCGCTGGGTGCTTTGTATAAAAACAGAAAGAAACTGAGATTAATCGAACAGGTTCAGAAATGCATTACAATAATGCTTACTTCAAAGAGTTTAAAGAACTATAGCTAGAAATGTATCCACCAATCACAACATTGTCCTGTTGGTTGTTACCAATGGAGCTCAAGAAGATGACATCACTACTGTCTTATTCCTGTTTTATTATCCCATGTGACCGGTGCAAGCTAAGGCATTAATATTTAGCATGATAATGCGATGAAGGTTTCAAACATTGTCCTTTACTATATGTGGGCTGGCTGTGGACAGGTACGGCCAGTATTCTAAGCACCTGCAGTTTTTGCATGCATTTGTTTAATATGTTGACTCAGTTTAATATTTAATACAGTTGGATTATACCTCTGTGTCGCTTGCAAACAGAGCCAGCCCTACCCAATCAGTGGCAGCTGCTTAGGGCTCTGCAAGTGCCTGCAGCCCCTCTAATTATTCTAAAATGTGTATATTATTTATAATGTTGGGCTGAGGGGCCCCCAAATCAAATCCTGCTTAGGACCGGCACTAGTCAAATGCTAGGGCCAGCACTGCCTGCAAAGCAGCTTTGTCCTCTGCCATTTTGATTGTAATTTATAGGTGTTATTATTTTGCGAGGCGTTTTGTATCTGGGCACATGCTCAGTGAGCGTTCGGCCATGAGGCCTGAATGGGAGGGCGCCCTACCGTTGTCGATGATGTACCTGACGATCTCTTTGCTGCCCGCGTCCACGGCGTGATGGAGCAGCGTACGACCCAGGGCGTCACGTGTTGCCAGGTCCGCCCCCAGCACGTGAAGCTCCCTCAGCTGTGGAAGCAGCAGCACAGTGATGTCACTTCCACTCTGCTCACTCTGACCCACAGGCCTGTACAGCCCTCTGCATTACTGTCCTCTCTGTATTCCTGTCGTCTCTGTATTCCTGTCCTCTCTACATTCCTGTCCTCTCTGTATTACTGTCCTCTCTACATTCCTGTCCTCTCTGTATTACTGTCCTCTCTGTATTCCTGTCCTCTCTGTATTACTGTCCTGTTATTTCTGTCCTCTGTATTCCTGTCCTGTTATTCCTGTCCTCCCTGTATTCTGGCCATCTCTGAATAACTGTCCTGTTGTTCCTGTCCTCTCTGTATTGCTGTCGTCTCTGTATTCCTGTCGTCTCTACATTCCTGTCCTCTCTGTATTACTGTCCTCTCGGTATTCCTGTCGTCTCTACATTCCTGTCCTCTCTGTATTCCTGTCCTCCCTGTATTCCTGTCCTCCCTGTTATTCCTGTCCTCCCTGTATCACTGTCCTCTTTGTTATTCTTGTTTCCTCTTTCTTAAATCATTATCAGATAGGGCAATTTTACAGAATAATCTGCTAGAGTTTGTTAAAGGCCCATGGCTCTGTGCCACATTATTTAATTAATAATTTCATGGTGTGAAGCAGGGGTGTCCAATCTTATCCAAAAAGGGTCAGTGTGGTGCAGGTTTTTGTTTTAGGCCAACACCACAACACCTGATTGTGCTTATGATGGTCATGATTGAAGACCATGATTGGTTCATTCATTAAATTGGGTGTCTTAGTGCTAGGCTAAAACAAAAACCTGCACTCACACACCCCCCACCCCACCCACAGCCCCACCCCACCCCACCCCACCCCCCACCCCCCACCCCCCACATCGTGTAATGCTTCGTGCACCAAAAGTATTACACGCATAGTTATTGTAATTATTATTATTATTATTATTATTATCCACTTATCTGTGCTTGTAGTACTGCATGTATACTGTATTCCAGACTGTTTGTACTATTATAAATACTTGTATATATTTATTTTAAAAAGTGTCTTTGGGACCCAGAAAGGTGATATGCAAAATAATATTTTTTTATTGATGAAAAGTGTGGTGAATTTTGCTCTTGGCTTTCAGCAGCAGTGATAATAGACACATTGATTTGGCATGATGTAATAGCTTATGATATTTCCACTTCATACTCTGTTCAGTCGACCAGTCAGTCAGTATCTCTGTCGCAGTGATTTGGTGAAAGCAGGGAGAGCAAAGGCCTTGCATTCCTTCAGGCCTCTGGGGTTCGAGCTTCTGGTGCTCCCCCACAGTGTGCAGCCACATTCCCCACATTCCCCCACATTCCCCCACCCCCCGAGAGTTCCCATCTAAGGGCCCCCCCTTCCCCCCCAGAGCTCCCATCTCAGACACCAACTCCTCCTCCCAACCGCAGAGTTCCCATCTCAGAGCCGCCCCCCCACAGGCTCCCATCCCCCCGCCCCCCTCCCCCCCAACCAGGTGATTCACCACATCGCTCCAGAAGAGATAAAGGAAGTTTGTTCTGTTCAGACTTGCCTCAGCAATGCCTTCCATTGAGGCTCTCAAATGTGTTTGGACTTTGGAATTTGATGCCATTAGATTTCACTATTTCATTTGAATGTTTATACCTGTTTTGTTTTCATAATGAGTTTTCACTCATTTGCACAGCAGGCAGTTAGCTGCATAAATCCAGCTGAAGGGCCTTGCTAAAGAGAACAAAGGTAATGCTCCAACTGGGAATCAAACCTGCAACCTCCACAGGGCAGGACAGGGCTTTCCAAACTTGGTCCAGGGGCCCCCACGGTCTATTTTTCTTTCATTCCAACCACAACTGCAATCTCTGATATGTCAACTGTTTTACCAAAGACAGTTTTTGTGCCTAATGTGTGATACTCTGATGATTTATACAGTAAGTCAGAAATAGCTGTTTGAAACATAAATGACCCTTATTCACATCCCAGAACTTTTGATCAGTCTGATCATCTAAAGCTTAATTTACTGTAATGCACTGTATGGCTAAAGATCCATTTAGAAATAGGCTACATTGTTAACTGGATTAATTACAGACTGACAGGTGAAGTCAGTGTAGTTCTCACTGCTGGCACCTGGTCACTGAAACTAAACCATCTGTGGAAAATGAAGACATTGTGTTATACCAATGAAAGATATTGAGTTGGGTTCAGCAAGGTAGGTTAGATGTTTCAAACCTGAAGGCATTACTGTACTGATGACCTAAACATAAAGAAACTGAGCTATAGTTTCAGAAAACGTGTTTAAACAATTGAGAAAAACTGTATGAGTTTTGCCAAAATAGATAACATTTGTCTTCTCAAAACTAGAACATGCTTAGACTGTGTCAGTCTGGACAATAGATGTAATGATCTGTTATCATATATGAAATCAATGAACAAATTCAAAAAGGTAACACAGCAAATCTTTATTTGTTACTGTAAAATGAATCTTTGTTCAGCAGACTGCAAAAATAAAAATCGTAGTTTGTAGGCCTGCTGTAAAAAAAAACAAAAACAAATATGTGATCAACCAAAGTTGCACGTATTTCATTTGAAATATTAGCTCGTCTCCCTCTTCTTCGTACACCTCCTCCTCTACCTCTACCTCTACCTCTACCTCTACCTCTACCTCTACCTCTACCTCTACCTCTACCTCTCTGTGCTGCGTGTTGCTCCATTGTTTTCCAACACAATAGAGGTCGCCGGAGGTCTCTTTTATGCTCTGACAGATAATTGAAAAGTTTAGCCAATTGAGTTTGAGCAGGTGTGGTGTGAGTGAGACCAATTGGTACTTAGAGTTTGGCATTTGAAGGCCAGTGTTTTCCATGTGAACAAACAAGGCTTGATTATGAAAATTGTGCTAAATGATGAGATTTTGTGTGTAGAGTTGTGCAAAAATGTGATTTAGAATTGCTATTTGAGTGAAAACAAAGGAATTGTCATGGTCCTGTGTTCCTGTCTGCGTTTTCCCTGTTGGGCCGCCAGATGACGGCACTTCTGTTTTGTGTCCTGCTCCCCCTGTGTTAATTGTATGATTGTTTTCAATTGTTCTATTATTGGTTGCTGCTTGTCTCGTTTTCCCTTCCCTCTCTGTGGCCTGATTGTTCATGGTGCCCTCCTGTGTCTCGTCAGTGTCTGTTCTATTTAAGTTTCCCTCTTCCTTGACTCAGGTGCTGGATCCTTGTGGTTATGTCTGGTTGTTCTGTCCTGCGTTTGGTAGTTTTCCTTTGTTGTTGAAGGTCGCCCTGCGAGGCTTTTTGTTCCCTTTTGTTCCCTTTTGTTTCCTTGTTTCAAGTAAAGTCTTTTTGTTCTTTCATTTGGAGTTTTGTATTTTTTCCACCCTCTGCGTTTGGGTCCCAACCCCCCACGCATCCTGACAGAAGGATCCAGCCAGTGCTGGACCCAGCAAAGTTTTTTTTTCTTCCCCCCCTTCCCTTTTGAAGTTGTTTTTAAAAAAAAATATATATATCATGCCACCCATCTGGAGCAAGCCGGTGGTCGCTGGGGGGGCCTCAGGGTTTGGTCCTGTGGTGGACGAGATCCCCACCTCCGAGCTGGAGGCAGGGGCAAAGCTGGTGCGCCTACGCCAGGGGTCGCGTACTCTGACGGAGTACGCGGCCGAGTTTCGAGCTCTCGCCCCACTATGTGGACTGTGCCAGGAGGACCTGTGCCTCCTTTTCCGGTATGGCCTGAGCGACGCCTTTAAGGGTTGGCTGATCACCTTTCGGGTGGACTAAGCCTCGGACCTTGAGTCCCTCATGGAGGCGGCCCTGTACGTGGAAAAGTATATCCAGGAGCATACGGAGAAGCCGCCTGCTCCGCCCCAAGTCCAGGAGGGGCCTTCACGGCCTGCTCCACCCCAAGTCCTGGAGGGGCCTTCACGGCCTGCTCCGCCCCAAGTCCTGGAGGGGCCTTCACGGCCTGCTCCGCCCCAAGTACCGGAGGGGCCTTCACGGCCTGCTCCGCCCCAAGTCCCGGAGGGGGGGCCTCAGCCTGCTCCACCCCAAGTCCCGGGGGGGCCTCCGTCGCTGGCTCTGTCCGCCGCTCCACAGGAGCTGCCGGCTCTGCCCGCCACTCCCCAGGAGAAGCCTCCTGCTTCGCCCCACGCCCAGGAGAAGCCTCCTGCTTCGCCCCACGCCCAGGAGAAGCCTCCTGCTTCGCCCCACGCCCAGGAGAAGCCTCCTGCCTCGCCCCGCGCCCAGGAGAAGCCTCCTGCTTCGCCCCGCGCCCCGGAAAGGCCTCCGAAGATGCCCAGTGCTCCTGCCCTGCCCAGTGCTCCTGTCCTGCCCGGTGTTCCCTCGCCCTTTGGTGTCCGTCCGCCCCCTGGTGTCCGTCCTTCCCCCAGTGTAGTCGCGCCCCCTAGTGTCCGTGCTCCACCCAATGTTCTCGCACCCCCCCAGTGTTCCCAACCGTGTGTCTGTGTGTTCTCCGGCTCTCTTGTCTAGTTGTCTGCCCGCCTGTTTGTCTGCATGTTTGCCCGTATGTGTGTCGGCCAGTTTGTTGGCCTGTTTGTCTGCCCCCCAGGCCGTCGGCCCATCGACCAATGTGTTCTCCCACCTGTCTGCCTGTTTGTCTGTGTGTCAGTCCGCATGTTTTTTGTCTTGTTTGCTAGTGTGTCAGTCCCTGTGTCAGTCTTTGGGCTCACCCCTCTCCTTCCCTGTCTGTCTGTCGCTCACTGTGTCTGTCGGTGTCGCAGTGTGCCTCCCCGCCTGCTTGTCCCTTTGTCTGTCTTTGTAGGTCCCCCTGTGTTCCTGTGTCTGTCAGTCCGTTTTTTCTGTCAGTCTTGGTCTACCCCAGTGTAGTGCCCTCGTCTAGTTCCTTGTAGTGTTTTGTTCCGCTCCGTGTTTGTCTTGTGCCCAGTCCTGTGTTGTGTGTGTATCTGTTATGTAGGGTCCTGGTGTTGTCCGTTCCTGTCTTGTTGAGTCTTGTCCCTTCCTGTCATAGGTCCAGTCCAGTGTTCTGTCTCGTCTCATCATGTACCAGTCCGGTGTTTGTCGCGTTGTTTCTGTCCAGTGTTTGTCTAGTCACGCCCCAGTTCCTGTCCGGTGTGTCTGCCTCGCCCCAGTTCCTGTCCGGTGTGTCTGCCTCGCCCCAGTTCCTGTCCGGTGTGTCTGCCTCGCCCCAGTTCCTGTCCGGTGTGTCTGCCTCGCCCCAGTTCCTGTCCGGTGTGTCTGCCTCGCCCCAGTTCCTGTGTGTGTGTGTCCTGAGTTTCCTGTTCCCGAGTCCTGGCCCTGAGTTTCCTGTTCCCGAGTCCTGGCCCTGAGTTTCCTGTTCCTGAGTCCTGGCCCTGAGTTTCCTGTTCCCGAGTCCTGGCCCTGAGTTCCAGTCCAGCCTTGAGTTCCAGTCCAGCCCTGTCCAGCCCTGAGTTCCTGTCCAGCCCTGTCCAGCCTTGAGTCTTGTCCTGTCCTGTCCAGTCCAGCCCTCAGTCTTGTCCTGTCCTGTCCAGTCCAGCCCTGAGTCTTGTCCTGTCCTGTCCAGTCCAGCCCTGAGTTCCTGTCCTGTCCAGTCCAGTCCTGTTCCTGCCCCAGTCCAGAGTCCGGTCCAGAGTCCTGTTCCTGTGTTCTATCCCTGTCCCTGTCTGGTTCCAGTCCTGTTCCTGTTCCTGTCGAGTCCTGTCCCCAGCTCCCACCCTCTGTTCACTCCCTCCCCGGGTCGGCCTCCTGGGACGTCAGGAGCCGTCCCTTGGGGGGGGGGGGTACTGTCATGGTCCTGTGTTCCTGTCTGCGTTTTCCCTGTTGGGCCGCCAGATGGCGGCACTTCTGTTTTGTGTCCTGCTCCCCCTGTGTTAATTGTATGATTGTTTTCAATTGTTCTATTATTGGTTGCTGCTTGTCTCGTTTTCCCTTCCCTCTCTGTGGCCTGATTGTTCATGGTGCCCTCCTGTGTCTCGTCAGTGTCTGTTCTATTTAAGTTTCCCTCTTCCTTGACTCAGGTGCTGGATCCTTGTGGTTATGTCTGGTTGTTCTGTGCTCCCCTCCTCAAGTACCTGCTCCATGCGTTCCTGCCCATGTTCTGGTTTCCTTGTGTTTGTATTTCCTGGATTTTCTTTGTTCCTGCGTTTGGTAGTTTTCCTTCGTTGTTGAAGGTCGCCCTGCGAGGCTTTTTGTTCCCTTTTGTTCCCTTTTGTTTCCTTGTTTCAAGTAAAGTCTTTTTGTTCTTTCATTTGGAGTTTTGTATTTTTTCCATTTGGGTCCCAACCCCCCACGCATCCTGACAGGAATTGTGCTTAGAGTTTTGCAGAAATAGTCTTTGTTGTTGACACATGAGCTTCAGGTTTTCACCATCGTGTGCATAGTTCCAGTTTTAGTGTGTAAACATTTGAGAAACTGTAACTATACATCCTAAACCATAACGCCATCTACAAAAAGACAGACCCATTTCCCAAAACTATAAACACTATTCCCCTGTTTTCACACATGATTCATATTTGTTGAACTTATTGTATAAAACTGTACACACAAATCCCGTCATATATCACTGACTGCACCATGTGCTCATTTAGAAAGCACTGGCATTCAATATCATTAACTCAAGTCATCACAGCTCAAACCTAATTAACACACAACTCCCCAGGTGGAAACACTAAGAGTCAAAATTGTTCACACACCAATCAGAACCTCAGGATAGATAGATAAAAGTGCCATGGGTCAGTTCACTTGTTCTGGAACAATGTATCCACAAAGACCTGAAGGTAGAGGAAGAGGACACAGGAGAGGAGGAGGAAGAGGAAGGGCAAGGAGACAAATAGTTTCTGATGAGATTCGTGCAACTCTAGTTGACCATGTCCTTCTCCATGGGATGTTAATGAGGGAACCTGGGCAAAGAATGCAGCCGAATCTAAGCCGCTTCACAGTAGCCTCTATAATCCGGACCTTCAGAGAGGAAAATAGGTAGGTAATTTACATACTGCTCTCTACTGTAACTTTGGAGTGCTGTACTCTGTGCTGTTACAGCACATACATGTACTGTAGCTGTTTGCTCTATTGTACTGTATGCTGTCTGAAATGCATTGTATTACTGTACCGTATCACATACAGTTAATTTGGAGTTACTCTATGCTCATATTTTGTAAAATGGATGGTTTACTGTAATCCCATCAGTACTTCTATTTTTGCAGAACTGAGAGACGACCACCTAATGGAGGAAGAAGACGGCTATTTTCAGAAGAGCAACGGATGACAATCATCAATATGGTCATAGCCAACAATGTCATTCGCTTGCGTGACATACAAAGGAGAGTTATTGAGGATCAGGGAATATTCAAAGACATTGATGCAGTCAGCATCTCAACAATTGACCGCATTCTTTGACGGAACAGGTTGAGGATGAAACAGGCCTATTGTGCTCCTTTCGAAAGGAACTCCAATAGACTCAAAGACCACCGCTTGGAATATGTGCAAGTATGGTTTTTCATAACGTATAAAGTATTTGAGTAAAGTTATGTATTACAGCAGTATATACTGTAGTACAGGATATATGATGGCCTACTTTTGTGTACTATAGCAATGTGTTTCAGAGTAGTCATTACTGTACTGAGTTTCATCTCTTTTGTAGAGAATCTTTGATATTGATGCCAGAGACACTCATCTTTGTTGATGAAGCAGGATTTAATCATACCAAAAGGAGGAGAAGGGGGAGGAATATAATTGGCCACCGGGCCATTGTGAATGTCCCTGGCCAGCGAGGAGGGAATGTGACCATGTGTGCCGCCATCAGCCACCGAGGGGTCCTCCACCGCCATGCCACCCTTGGTCCATACAACACCATGCATCTGCTGTCTTTCCTCGACAGTCTGAGAGATCATGTATACCGACTAGACCAGAGGGAGCCAGCACAACCAGAGCAGCCATGCTACGTTGTCATTTGGGACAATGTCAGTTTCCACCGGGCTGCTCTAGATTGTGACTGGTTCACGAACAACCCAAGATTCAGCAACATCTTTCTACCTGCATATTCTCCCTTCCTAAACCCCATAGAGGAGTTTTTTCGGCATGGCGGTGGACGGTCTATGACCGAGACCCCTACATCCGTGTTCACGTCCACCAGGCCATGGAGGAGGCTTGTTTAGATATTACAGTTGAGGCTTGTCAGGGGTAGATAAGGCATGCAAGGGTTTTTTTCCCCGCTGCCTGGCTAGAGCTAATATTGCCTGTGATGTTGATGAGAATCTCTGGCAAAAGAACCTTTGGCAAAAGGTTAACTGTTGCTGTGCTTTGTGTGTAGAGTTTTGAGAAATATGAGCTATAGTTTCAGAAAACGTGTTTAAACAATTGAGAAAAACTGTAAAAACTTTGCAGATTTATGCATGTGTTATGTCTTTATACTGTGTTCATCATGTAAAGAGGTTGTTCTGGGGGAAAAACATAAGCCCCATTATTCATTGCAGTAACAGGTTTTTACGGTAGTGTTGAATTGATCTCACCAGGGTGTAATGGCTTTTTTGTAGTGTATGTGTATTTGATGGCTTTTGTGCAATCTCTGAAGGCAAAGTTTGGTTTAGATGTAAGATTACATGGTTTTGAGTGGAGAGTTTGGTTTTGACATGGAAGTTTGAAGTTTGTGAAGATGAGTTATGCATTTGTGTTTAGAGTTTTAGGAAATGGAGCATAATTTCAAGAAATGTGTCTTGGCCAATCAAAAAAAAAATGTAATGAATCAAAATAAATTAAACTGTAAATTGATTGTCAGCAATAGCTATCACAGTCAAAAGGAGATACCATGTACGTTCCGATTTCCAGGCTCTTCTTAAGGAGACACCTGACTCAGCGCAGGTGTCTCCTTAAGTGTTTCTGTGAATACGTTTCTTTCTTACCCTCTGGTAGTCCCTGCGTTTCACACTCTCAATCAGCGCCTCTGTGGAGACTGAGGGGGGTAAAACAAAATTAAGAAACGTAAGAATGTGCCAGCTCTGATAAAACACAATAATCTGTCATTTTCATCACTAAACCACAGCTGCTGCTACTGCATATTGGGCCTGTGGCATCAGTGGGGCATTGTTTTTATTTTTTATGTCCAAAAGGGCACTTGGTCATGCAATAAAATATCAACAGAGGAACAATGTTTCCAGTGAAAACACTGCAAAATGGAAATAGCAAAGTGACATATTTCCATATTAATCAAGCACCATATTTGAGAGTGAAATCTGAGTTTACACATTGTAACAAAGTACTTCGTACCACACACACACTTCACATGGCACAGCCTTCCAGCCAAACCATCTCACCAGGCCTGTACCACACACACACTTCACACAACACAGCCATCCAGCCAAACCATCTCACCAGGCCTGTACCACACACACACGTCACACAACACAGCCATCCAGCCAAACCTCCTCACCAGGCCTGTACCACACACACACTTCACACGATCCTGTTGCTTCCGTTTAATATGAGAATAATCACTAAAGAAGGTTTCTAGGGTCTACCCTGCAAGGCTCTCAAAATCTTGTTCCTCCTTTGCTGATTGGGGAATCCTGGGAGCACTAGCCTGGAATGCAAATGGTGTGTCAGTGTGTGTGTGCGTGTGTATGAGTGTGTGTGTTTGTGTGTGTGTGACTGAGTGAGAGTGAGTGAGTGTGTGAGTGAATGAGTGAGTGTGTTTGTGTGAGGGTGAATGTGTGTGTGTGTGTGTAGGGTGGGGGGTGAGGGGTGAAATTTTAATAACAAGCACTTAACCTCACAGGTTCAAATCCAGTTAGAAATTTAAATCAAGTGTCAGGGGACCAGGAAAAAAAAGGTAGCAAATTATCTTTCACTAGCCACAAGTATTTGAGGATAAACATTTTTCAGTTGTGATTAATCACACGTACAGCTGATACCCCCAGAATGAAAAGGTTAATTATTGTTTTATTTTTACCTGTGTCTGTATTGCAAAAGGTGCTCCTCTCTGACCTAAAGGACAGAAATAAGAAAAGGTAAATATTTTAGAGACATTTGAGGTAGTTCTATCACACAAGAGAAGCAGAACATTATCATTGCTTTTTCTCATTAACATTTTAGCAGAGAGCTGTAGTGTGGAATCTCTGTGGTGAAGTGGTGAATAAGCAGATCTGTAGATCTTTAATGCTGACACTGTGAGTGAGAAAAGCATGCAGTACGCAGCCTCAGCACGCAGCACACAGCCACAGCACGCAGCACGCAGGCTCAGCACACAGCCTCAGCACGCAGCACACAGCCTCAGCACGCAGCACACAGCCACAGCACGCAGCACGCAGGCTCAGCACACAGCCTCAGCACGCAGCACACAGCCACAGCACGCAGCACGCAGGCTCAGCACACAGCCTCAGCACGCAGCACACAGCCTCAGCACGCAGCACGCAGCCTCAGCATGCAGCACACAGCCACAGCATGCAGCACTCAGCATGCAACACGCAGCCTCAGCACTCAGCCGCAGCACGCAGCCTCAGCATGCAGCACTCAGCACACAACCACAGCAGGCAGCACGCAGCCACAGCATGCAGCACTCAGCCACAGCATGCAGCACGCAGCCTCAGCATGCAGCACAGCCACAGCATGCAGTACTCAGCCGCAGCATGCAGCCTCAGAATGCAGCCTCAGCATGCAGCACTCAGCCACAGCATGCAGCACGCAGCCTCAGCATGCAGCACACAACCTCAGCACGCAGCCTCAGCATGCAGCACAGCCACAGCATGCAGTACTCAGCCGCAGCATGCAGCCTCAGAATGCAGCCTCAGCATGCAGCACACAGCCACAGCATGCAGTACTCAGCCGCAGCATGCAGCCTCAGAATGCAGCCTCAGCATGCAACACACAGCCTCAGCATGCAACTTCAGCATGCAGCATGCAGCCTCAGTATGCAGCCTCAGCATGTAGCACGCAGCCTCAGCATGCAGCACACAGCCACAGCTGCATGCTGACCGCCTGTCCCCCGGGGGGGGGGGGGGGTGTATTTCAGTTTGAGCACACGTAAACTGCCTGTCCCTACGAGCCATGGTTTTATCACTGAGGGGCCAGATAGTTTAAAATTCAGTGGAAATCTGAAAAGAGGTGAAAGTCCCGGATTTTAGTCACCTTCGAGGGGTAATTCACAAACAGCTGTGGGCCTCTGGACTCTAGTCACCTTTGAGGGGTAAATCACAGACAGCTGTGGGCCTCTAGTAGTTTTCCAGTAATTCAAGTAGTGTGTTCCAAATTGTTTTTCTTTCGGCCCAAAACTAGCCCTGACAGTAGAGTCCAGAGGCCCACAGCTGTTTGTGATTTACCCCTCAGAGGTGACTGGAGTCCAGAGACCCACAGCTGTTTGTGATTTACCCCTCAGAGGTAACTAAAGTTCAGAGGCCCACAGATGTTTGTGATTTACCCCTCGAAGGTGACTAGAGTCCAGAGGCCCACAGTTGTTTGTGATTTACCCCTCGGAGGTGACTGGAGTCCAGAGGCCCACAGCTGTTTGTGATTTACCCCTCGGAGGTGACTGGAGTCCAGAGGCCCACAGCTGTTTGTGATTTACCCCTCGGAGGTGACTGGAGTCCAGAGGCCCATAGCTGATTGTGATTTACCCCTCAGAGGTGACTAGAGTCCAGAGGCCCATGGCTGTTCGTAATTTATCCCTCAGAGATCACTAGAGACCAGAGGCCCACATCTGTTTGTGATTTACCCATCAGAGGTGATTAAGAGAAAGGCAATTATGTATTTGTGAACTCTGTGTCTTTCCAGCATGATTTAGCAAGCAATTAAGAAACCTGCTGGTCACAAGGAGCACATTTTTATGTGTGAAATAAAGACCTTCTCCTTCAAAACACACTCCTGATGTTTGGCCCAGAGACTGCTTCTCTAGATATAAATCCAAACATAAAAAAAGAATTCCCAGTGACAGCAATTTAAACTGAAAGGACTGTGACTGTTCCTAACACATAAATGACAACAATCATTTAGCATTTAGCACACTGAACGGTCTGGTGAAAGAACATATATAAAATAAAAGGTGTTCTCTTTCACCACTGAGATTTGTAAGATTAATGGTACCATACCATTAACATCAACAGTTACAAATCCTTCATTTCAATTTCAACCTGAATTTTAGCTTGACTGCAGACATGTCACCTTGCTAAGCTGCATGGAAGCCTTTAAAGCAGTGGTAACCAAGCTTGTCAAGCCCAAGATCACTTTTTATTCCAAAATGTAAGCCGAGATCTACCACTCCACTATCTTCCAATTAAAACCCACTTACCACGAGTAAGACTGCTCACTGTCATATTTATTTTTCAAATTTCTGTTACGACAGACTCTATGTACATGCATACATACACACAAAGAAAGGCACAGTTATCCACAGTTATCTGTTCAATGCACAATATTCATATTTACGGTAGGCCTATCTGTTCAATGCAAAATATTCATATTTACAGTATCTGTTCAATGCACAATATTCATATTTAGTTTTTCAGTTCAACTAATAATATTCATATTTACAGTATTTACAGTTCAATGCACAATATTTCGTTTCTCAATTCAATTAATTATATTCACATTTACAGATACCTTGTCATGTTAGTCCTGTAGTTTTATTTTTACTTTTGGAAGCCAAAATATCGACCCTGAATGCACCTTAACTAACATAACAACATCGATATGGCTGAGGGTTCGGTGAAAAAGAAATCAAAAACGTATGATTTCCACCCGGAATGGGAGCATGAATTTCTTTTCACATCAGCGAATGAGAAGACTGTATGCCTCATATGCCAACAGGTGGTAGCCTTGCCAAAACGTGACAACCTGGACGTTTCTGTAGCTGCCTTGCTTATTGCTGTAGGCACGATGAAAAGCGACTGTTGTGCTTTTAGCCCTCTTCTCAGTTCATCGATTCTTTTTGATCTTAATGCACTGTTGAGTGGATACGAGTCTTTGAATTTAGCATGGGTGGTAGCATGATGATGCTCCAGGTTGCCACGTTTTGGCAAGGTCTTCTCATTCGCTGATGTTTCAAAACATCATTTGAATAATCATGATTTCTGCAACAAAGTAAACTCTGATTAATTATAGTTCTTAAACTACATTTGCACTGACATTTCTGTTAAAACAGAGCTCCTTTAGGGAAAAGTGTTCAGGCACTGCGTTGATGAGGAGATAATCAGCCCTTTAATGACCGAGCAACAGCTCTTGCTTGCACACTGAGCTTCCTCAGACAGGCGCTCAAAAGCACAGCTTCCCAGAGCAAGTTCTGCTCATGCACTGGTGTGCAATCCAAACTGGCTCCTAGTCCCCGCATTTGCCACCATTTTGTCTCTTACAGTCTGTGTTCAGGCTTCACCGACCTGCAGGCTTTACTGAAATTAGGAGCCTCCTACAGTGGCGAGAACCTTGGGGACACCGGCCATCTTCCCACACAGACTGAAGACCCAGCTTCTCCACTGCGAGCATCTCTCACACCTTCCCCAGCCCTAACACCCCACTGGCTCTTGTATATTTTGCTTTGTTTACAGAGCATGTTGTTCTTCACTGCTGTTCTTTAAATTCCAGCATACACAGGGGGTCCCAGGAAGGAGTTTGTGAACCACTGTTCTAGCTGAATATATAGCAGTAAGTCGTAAATTCACTTTCAGTGAAATTTTCTTTTGGGAACACAATCCAAGATGATTGCTTTTGACATAGCAAACGTATCATTTCATAATCTGTTTATTGTTGGAATTAAACTGGTATCTGTATCATGATCGTAAGACACATAAACATGGTTTCTATGGTAATTAAGCATATAACTATGGTTTCCATATTCGTATCATAGTAACTACAGACAAGCCATGATGGTTCTGGTTTAAACATAGCCTCTACAGTATTAAGTAAGGTAACCACAGTTAATCTGTAATTACCACAGAAAAACCACATCTGTTCATGGAGGCAAACCACAAACAGGCCAGGACAGTTCAGTGACGCAGAACAAAAGATGTTCTCTCACACAGTGGCTGTGACATATATGCAATTTCAAACAGGCTGTGTGTGTATGTGTGTGTGTGTGTGCGTGTGTGTGTGTGCATGTGTGTGTCCGTGTGTGTGTATGCGTGCGAGTGTGCGAGTGTGCGTGTGTGTATGTGTGTGTAAGTGTCTGTGTGTGCATGCGTGTGTGTGTATGTGTGTGTGTGTGTGCATGCGTGTGTGTGTATGTGTGTGTGTGTGTGTCAAACAGATGCCACCAACGCAGTGTCTCTACAGAGATTTATGGTCATTGTTACAACACATTCATGGAGTTCTACCAACATCTGACCCAGTCAACAGCTGAAGTCGTGTAACCTAGAGCACCCGGAGAGACAAATTATAGTCCCTTCTTTAATAAAAAGCTGAATCAAAACACACACTCACAATATGAGGGAAGCATACCCTTCAGGAATACCATATGCCAATTCTGTCTGTGGTCAAAGTCTTATTTACAGACTAATGGAAAGGTGAGGAATTATAGGAATATTTCAGGAAGAAATGAAAGCCTGCTTTGAGGGCCATGACAAGAAGGAGAGAGCAGGGAGGAGCAGGAGGGGGAGAGAGTGAGGAAGGGCAGGAGGAGGAGAGAGTGAGGAGGGGCAGAAGGAGGAGAGAGTAAGGAGGGGAAGGAGGAAGAGAGAGTGAGGAGGGGCAGAAGGAGGAGAGAGTAAGGAGGGGAAGGAGGAGGAGAGACTGAGGAGGGGCAGGAGGAGGAGAGAGTGAGGAGGGGCAGGAGGAGGAGAGAGCAGGGGGAGAGAGACTTGAAAGAATTGAGGAAATATTGGTTTGAAATACATCTTATGTCATTTCGGTGAGGCAAGATACTTTTGAGTAACTTGGCATTTTTTGTACGTTGAAAACGTGTTTTTTATGAGATATCATTTCTTTTTGCAAAGCGTTTCATTATGAGAGTGAGAAATGCGAAGTGACCCTGTAAGAAACGGTTATGGATTATGGCTATCCTTGTGTGAATTTGTACAGTCTGATGAGCGTGTACTGTTTAGCAGTTTCGGTTTGCTATATATGTAAAACAGTGGCTGTGACAAAGGGTGTGGTGGTGTAAGTGTAAACGCAACAGAAACGCAGGTGAAATATGGCCAGTGTATGTACTCACGGATTTGACGGCCATCCAACAAGCCTTGATTGACAAAAGAATCAGCAAGCCCGTAGAGTTAGAGCTGCCTCGGTCGCAAATTGTGTACCCTGCTGTCCTGCTCCGTTGTCTGTTATTTCTTGGAGATGCACTTTTAGTGTTTGTAAGGTTTATAAGGCATTTTGATAGGCTTATCTGCAGGTAGGAATCCTCTTCGCTCAGCTAGAACCGGAAAACGTGATAGTGGAGAATAGGAGCAGACGCATATGTCCCAGCAGGCTTTGCATATGAGAAAATAACAACAGTGTGAAAGAAATTAGGACGAAATGATGAAATTGCGTAGTTGAAACAATATGTTTTTAGCAGAATGGGCATGTAGGAGAAGGTTGACATGATCACAGACTATAGTGCGAAGTAAATAAAGTGACCATGAGCAAGCTTAGTTTCCTTATGGAATGGTATATATAATAGTTGGGCAGACATTTTCATATTTTACACCAACGTTTTCTTACGCTTTACCAAAACTCACTCACGGCCACCCATATGCATTTCATGATGGCAAATGTATTCATTTTATTAAAAAGTTACACCAGTTCACCACTGTGCCATTTCTATGAACTGTATTTCTTCATTTGGCTACTGTAGAAAATGTTCTTATCAGCAAATGCCATGTTTCTACATTCATGTTACTTCGCCCAGTTCTCTGTCTAGCCACAAACAATTACTACGTATGTACGTTCTGCAACTCCCCATTAAAACATTACATTTAAAATCATGACCCAATCATAATTATAACTACTAGTACTGAACATGAGAAACATACATCAGTGCAAAAGATTTCCTATGCATTATCACACGTTACTTTACCCACCAATAAAATAAACAAAGCACTATGTTATGTTATTGCACTATGTTTATTTTATGCTCACTGCTATGCATCAACAGAGCAAAACAAATTCCTCGTATGTGTAAACCTACTTGGCAATAAAACCTGATTCTGATTCTGATTCTGAACATGAGAAAAGCACATCAGTGCAATAGATTTCCTATGCATTATCACACGTTACTTTACCCACCACTTCAACAAATGATGCTTTATACCGTCTGTATATATATACCGTTCCATAAGGAAACTGCTCGCTCATGGTCACTTCGTTTACTTTGCACTATAGTCTGTGATCATGTCAAACTTCACCTACAAGCCCATTCTGCTAAAAACATATTGTTTCAACTAATCAATTTCATAATTTGCTCAAAATATAGCTCTTACAGTTTTTCTCAAATGTTTAAACACTAAAACTGGAACTATGCACACGATGGTGAAAACTTGAACAACAAAAACAAAGACTATTTCCGCAAAACTCTAAGCACAATTCCTTTGTTTTCACTCAAATACCAATTCTAAATCACATTTTTGCACAACTCTACACACAAAATCTCATCATTTAGCACAATTTTCATAATCAAGCCTTGTTTGTTCACATGGAAAACACTGGCCTTCAAATGCTAAACTTTAAGTACCAATTGATCTCACTCATGCCACACCTTCTCAAACTCAATTGGCTAAACTTTTCAATGATCTGTCGGAGCATAAAAGAGACCTCAGATGACCTCTATTGTGTTGGAAAACAATGGAGCAACACGCAGCACACAGAGGTAGAGGAGGAGGTGTACGTGTATGAGGTGGACGAGGTGGATGAAGAAGAGGGAGACAAACTAATATTTCAAATGAAATATGTGAAACTTTGGTTGATCACATATTTGTTTTTTGTTTTTTTTTCAGCAGGGCTACAAACTACGAATTTTATTTTTGCAGTCTGCTGAGCAAAGATTTATTTTACAGTAACAAATAAAGATTTGCTTTGTTACCTTTTTGAATTTGTTCATTGATTTCATATATGATAACAGATCATTACATCCATTGTCCAGACTGACACAGTCTAAGCGTGTTCTAGTTTTGAGAAGACACAAATGTTATCTATTTTGGCAAAACTCATAATTGCACTGATAAGGAAAATGAAAAAACACTTCTAACAATGTTCAGTATGACTCTTGATGGAACCTGGGTTGTGAGTGCAGCCCAACTGGACCTCATTGGCAGGACAATACAGTAAATGTGCATTGTATCATACACAATAACAACACTGAAAGTGATAACAGTTCACACACTTTGCTGTACTGTACTGAATTAGAATTAGGTTTACCTAGCAAATGCACTATTTATATGATGATATATTTACTGTATTGTATCATGGCACCAGTCTTTATATTTACTATAACATTGCAGCCTATTTTGGGACCCCTTGAAAAGAAAACTAAAACTTCAAAAAAGGAGAACAAATAAGCAATTTTTACACAATTTTATACACTTGAATATGAAACATGACCTCATGAGGCTAGAACATAGATACAGTATTTTTATGCTTGTGTTTTTTAATTTATCGCACCAGTGTGAAATCAATGCTTAATAAGACCTATTCATATGAGGCCTGTGTGAATTATTTTGATGGAAAAAGTCAGTTTTGAGAAGAGAGAACATGATTTTGAATGCATTAATGCATTTTGCAAGAGATTTGTGTCGTTTTGGCAAAAGGTTAACTGTTGTTGTGCTTTGTGTGTAGAGATTTGTGAAACTGAGCTATAGTTTCAGAAAACGTGTTTAAACAATTGAAAAAAACTGGCTTCAGCCACAAAGGTACGAGCCTGTAAATGTGAGTATGGCAGCTGCATACACTGACTCCTGTATCTCTGCTTTCAGAAACCCCTTCACCGCTAAGGAAAGTCAAAAAGACATTCTCTGTGTCCAGAGCAGAGAACTCAAGTCCAGGATAAATAATTAACTCTTCATATCAGAGGCTGCAGGCTGCAGGACCAGTATCTTCAGACAAGGCCTCGGATTCAGTCAGCATTCGTCATTATCACTGACTCACACTTGAAAAGAGCTGCCTGATTGTATTCCTCACAAATGTAGTCTGGCAAGTTCCTGAACTTGCCAAACTGAATCAAAGACTTTAGAATTGTGAGACAATTTAAGGACATGTCAAATTAACCGAGGAAAGTATTTTATCTGAAATCCTGGCTGTTAAATGTGAATCAGAGTAAGACTAAGATACTGGAGGGCTGAGAGACTGAGACACTGAGACACAGGAGAGCTGAGAGACGGAGACACAGGAGAGCAGAGGCACTGAGAGACTGAGACACAGGAGATCTGAGACACTGAGACACAGGACAGCTGAGACACTGAGACACAGGAGAGCTGAGACACTGAGAGACTGAGACACAGGACAGCTGAGAAACTGAGACACAAGAGAGCGGAGAGACTGAGACATAGGAGAGCTGAGACACTGAGACAGGAGAACTGAGGCATTGAGACACAGGAGAGCTGAGACAGAGACACAGGAGGGCTGAGACACTGAGACACAGGAGGGCTGAGAGACTGAGACACAGGAGAGCTGAGAGACTGAGACACAGGAGAGCTGAGAGACTGAGACACAGGAGAGACTGAGACACAGGAGGGCTGATACACTGAGACACAGGAGGGCTGAGAGACTGAGACACAGGAGGGCTGATACACTGAGACACAGGAGGGCTGAGAGACTGAGACACAGGAGGGCTGATACACTGAGACACAGGAGGGCTGAGACACTGAGAGACTGAGACACAGGAAGGCTGAGACACTGAGAGACTGAGACACAGGAGGGCTGAGACACTGAGAGACTGAGACACAGGAGGGCTGAGACACTGAGAGACTGAGACACAGGAGGGCTGAGACACTGAGAGACTGAGACACAGGAGAGCTGAGCAGCACACAGTATGGCAGTGTGATGCTGCAGATTGCAGGGCGGTACTTTATTTCTGTTTTCTGTGAAACTGAGCCCCTTGGGGAGGGGGCACTACAAAGCCAGATTATGGGGTTAGCAAGCTAACTGAAGCTTTAACCCTGGGGTTTCCATATCACAAAACTGACCTATATAAACCACAGCCTTTACTCTTTACATAGACCTGCTCTATAAACCACAGCCTTTACTCTTTACATAGACCTGCTCTATAAACCACAGCCTTTACTCTTTACATAGACCTGCTCTATAAACCACAGCCTTTACACTTTACATAGACCTGCTCTATAAACCACAGCCTTTACTCTTTACATAGACCTGCTCTATAAACCACAGCCTTTACTCTTTACATAGAACTGCTCTATAAACCACAGCCTTTACTCTTTACATAGACCTGCTCCATAAACCACAGCCTTTACTCTTTACATAGACCTGCTCTATAAACCACAGCCTTTACTCTTTACATAGACCTGCTCCATAAACCACAGCCTTTACTCTTTACATAGACCTGCTCTATAAACCACAGCCTTTACTCTTTACATAGACCTGCTCTATAAACCACAGCCTTTAGTCTTTACATAGACCTGCTCTATAAACCACAGCCTTTACTCTTTACATAGACCTGCTCTATAAACCACAGCCTTTACTCTTTACATAGAACTGCTCTATAAACCACAGCCTTTACTCTTTACATAGACCTGCTCTATAAACCACAGCCTTTACTCTTTACATAGACCTGCTCTATAAACCATAACCTTTACTTATTTATAACTCAGGGTCAATTACCAGCTATGCATCTGTCTGCCATTTTCGTTGTAAGGAGATATATTGTGATGTCCATAACAAGCACAGTATTTATCATATTTTAATACAGGGGGAGGACGACAGCTATTTCTGCAGAGAAATATGCTGGTGATGGCTGAAGTGAGCATCCCTCCATCAAAGGAATTTTGAAATCCTTTAAAATCTCCTTTCAAGACACTTAATTTTACACTTTATTATTTTACTGTCTCTCTTCAAACCAGTGCATGATTCCTGAAATTCCTTTGGGCGCTGGTACAGTATTGGAATGCCGTGTAACTGAAGGTATTATCATGAGTCAGGGGGCCTCTCTCACCTGTTGAGGGCCGGCTTAGTGTAGCTCACTGCATCACCGCATGCCAGCGCCATGGTAACCGAGCTGTCACTGGAGAGATGCGTCCTCTGTGAGGACCTCTGAAGCTCTTGGATCCTGCAGGAGAAATAGAGAGAGAAATAAATAATTACCGAGGCATTTGTGTAAGCAGTAATCTGGGGAAGTTATTTTGCAGCATCCTTAATACAAGACTTTTAAACTTCCTTAACGAGCACAATGTCTTGAGTAAGAGTCAGATTGGCTTTCTACCAAACCACCGTACAACTGACCATATTTACACCCTACACACCCTAATAAATAAACATGTCCACCAAACAAAAAATGGAAAAATCTTTGCATGTTTCATTGACTTCAAAAAAGCCTTTGATTCTATTTGGTACCATGGCCTATTCTATAAAATTATTCAAAGTGGAGTAGGGGGTAAAGTTTATGACATATTTAAATCTATGTATACAGGAAACAAGTGTGCGGTACGAATTGGCAATAAAAGAACAGAGTTCTTCACGCAAGGACGTGGTGTGAGACAGGGCTGTAACCTCAGTCCAGCATTGTTCAATATATACATTAATGAGTTAGCGGTGTTGTTGGAACAGTCTGCAGCTCCTGGTCTCACACTGTGTGACAAAGAAATCAAATGTTTGCTTTATGCAGATGATCTGGTCCTGCTGTCACCCACAGAAAAAGGGTTACAGCAACACCTAGATCTTCTTCAGCAATACTGCCAGAACTGGGCCCAGGCAGTAAATTTTAAAAAGACAAAAATCATGATTTTTCAAAAGAAGCCCAGATGTCAGGAAAACAGATACAAATTAACTCTAGGTAACACCGCCCTAGAGCACACTATGAATTATACCTACCTTGGTCTGACTATCACTGCATCAGGAAGTTTCCGCATAGCAGTAAATGCATTAAAAGAAAAAGCTCGAAGAGCAACATATGCAATAAAAAGACAACTTTTCAAACTAAATATCCCAATTAGAATCTGGTCCAAATTATTTGACAGTGTAATTCAGCCTATTGCGCTTTATGGAAGTGAGGTCTGGGGTCCACTCAGTCAGCAAGACTACACTGCATGGGACAATAATCCAATTGAATCCCTACATACTGAATTCTGCAGAAATATCTTGCAAATACAAAGGAAAACACCTAACAACGCATGTAGGGCAGAATTAGGCCGATTCCCATTGGTAATAAATATACAAAAAAGAGCTCTAAAATTCTGGATACATCTCAAATCAAGTCCCACTAACACGCTACAATTTAAAGCGCTAAAATCCCAAGAACTGAACCCAGAAAAGAGTCCCCTCAGTCAGCTGGTACTGAAGCTTACTAATTCTATAACCCAAACTAACCTGCATCACGCTCAGACCAGCACTGCTTACCAGCCGCAAATCAGAATAACCCAAATTATGCAACAAACAAAAAATTTGTATTTGGAACATTGGGATAAAGAAACCAAAACACAAAGTCGACTAAATTGCTATCGAACCCTGAAAAAAGACTATACTCCAGCAGAGTATCTCTTCTCTGTCAGAGATACAAAGCAGAGACGGATCCTGACCAAATACAGACTCAGTGACCACACCCTTGAAATTGAAAAAGGCAGACACAGAAATTCATGGTTACCAAAAGAAAAACGAATATGTGGTCACTGTAAGACAGGAGAGGTTGAGACAGAGATGCACTTCCTCCTAAATTGTACAAAATATACAAATATTAGAAAAATATATTACCAAAAATTTTCAGAAATTATACAAAACTTCCATTCTTTATCAAAGAACGAAAAATGTGCAGTCCTATTAGGAGAAGGACCAACAGCCCCAATTGCGGCTCAATATGTCTCAGCTTGCCATAACCTGAGGGACACTGAGTGACCATCGTACATAATTATAATTATCTATTTATTTATTTTATTTTATTATTATTAATAATAATAATAATAATAATAATAATAATAATAATATTTTATTTTTTAAATTTATTTATGTATTTATTTATTTTAATAGAATGTTCATTATTAGTATTCCACTGTAAATATGTATTTTTAATTGATTTATGATGCTTTGGCAATATGTACCTATGTATTTCCTGCCAATAAAGCAATTTGAATTTGAATTTGTGAGGGAGAGGGGAGAGAGAGAGAGAGAGAAAGAGAGAGAGAGCGAGAGAGAGTGAGGGGAAAGAGAGAGAGAGAGAGACAGAGAGAGACAGACAGAGACAGAGACAGAGAGAGAGAGAAAAAGACTTGACTTGGACATACCCCATGACCTTCACATTCAACACGCTCAGCCTAGTTACCCTACGCCTGGTGGGACTGGGTCTACAAAGGGTGTGTCCTCAGCAGTCTGCTTGTCTTCAGCATCACACTCCCCAGTGCTGCTGCTTCAGAAGCCTCATCTCCTGCCTGCAATCAGCCTTAAACAGCTCTGTTGCGCTTGGACCCCTGAGCCTCCCATATCGCACGGAACCGGAGGGGGGAGACTCACAGGAGCCTGCCCCTTATCAGAGCCCCCAAAGACAAACAGATTGCCTTTATTTATTTTACCAAGATATCATTAAATTCATCTCGTTTCAGTAGCACAGGGTCAGACAACCTGGGGCCCTCCGCCACCCAGATACTTCCGCTGTTTGGTGTATCGGAGGGGATTCTTACAACACCACCAACCTCAAGGCATTGACCCAATAAAAACACATTTTGATTTGGTGGCATTATGGAGCTCCATATTTATATTTAAAAAATAAATATTCAAAAATGCATCAAAAATCACTGCCAGAATTATTTGTCATTTGCTTCCAATAAATCTACTTGAATGTGAGACATAAAGACAGACAGACAGATATTGAAAAATTTCCTGTCTGTTCCCTCACACAGACCTAAATGTGGGTGTCGGGGGTGGGATACTAGTCCAGTCAGAGGCAGCATGTGGGGTTTACTGAACACATTGTGTTGAGTGTATCTGAACACAGTGTGTTAAGTAGATCTGAACACAGTGCGTTGAGTGGACCTGAACACAGTGCAATGAGTGGATCTGAACACAGTGTGTTGAGTGGATCTGAACACAGTGTGTTGGGAAGATCTGAACACAGTATGATGAGTATATCTGAACGAAGATTGTTGAGTATATTTGAACAGAGAGCAAGTTTCATGGGCGCTAAAATGTTCACATCTAGAGATGAGAGCAGAAAAGCCTCTGTAATGTTACTGACAGTCTGTGACAGGACCCGGGAGTTTGTGTAAATATCTGAAGGACTAATCAACGATTTTCAGCCTAAAACTGAATACAGCCCTCCACGAACATGATTCACACCCCTATACTCAGACATCAGGGCATGTGCAGCAGGGGGGAGCATGAGCCGCACCCCCCAGCCCTGTTCTCTCTGTCTTCAGGCTGTTCTAACTTTGGACCAAGGTTTCAGAACCGAACCACGTCGCCTTTGCTTTCCGGGACTTCGGCTACCCCCTCCTCACCTCCCACCGTCTGACCCCTCCCTCCTCCTCCTGCCCCTCTCTTTCTAAATCCAGTAAAAATAACAGTAATCAGCGGGGTAAATACGGAGTGCCTCCGTCGCCACGGTAATGGCGGGTTCGGGCCACAGCACCCGGAAATTGTTTTGCTGACAACACTGCTTAATTCACTGCTTCCACCGCACACCATTCTGTGACTGAAAAAGGCTTAAAACTGTGAAAAATTGGCCAAGCTAAAAAAAATGCATCTTTAAAGCCTTGTAAATACATGTAAATGTGTTTAAACAGACGCCCTTCCTGTTCTCTCCATTCTGCCTTTGAATGCAATCTTCTTGTACACCTGAGCAGCTGCATCTAAGAGCAGTCTTCCCTTCTGCTCTTAATTATATTAGTCCCTGAAAACATGAAACAAACATTCATTCACCATCGTCTTCTCCTGCAGGCAGAACCCAGTGTAAACTCTTTACGGAATACACCACCCTCAGAGACATCTGTCAGCATACAGACAAACACTCGTCCACATTGGCGGACTAGCGTAAGCATGCTATGACGTAAAACAGCGCTGTTGTACATTTCATTTCTCCAGGTTAATGTTCAGCTGTAGAGTAGGCAATTCATTGTGATACCCTTGGTCCATTGTTGACCATTGAATAAATCCGGTCTAATTCAGTGCAGTGAATGTATTCATATCTCTCTCACTCTCTCTCTCTCTAAATAAAATGTACACAAGGCTTTTTACAAATGAGATCAGTGCCTTGACTTGAAAATGAAAATACCATTAATCTTACTGCTAAATGTGCAAACATCTCTTCGACTGATAACCAGAACCTTGGATACTGCTCCTCCCACAGACCAGAACTCTGGCCAGCATGGAATTTACTCAAAGACTGGTCATCTCATAGACGAGAACTCTGGCCAATATGGCGTCTGAATCACAGATTTTTTTTTCAAGGTTTAAAAACCCCCCTTCTGGCACCCCAGGTACCATGTGATCAGGGCAGAACAATCATAACTCAGAGCAGGCCTGGCTGTCCATAGATGTCCTGAATTGTCTCACCATCTCCTTGAAACCAAGCCAAAAGCACTGTCAACTTGCCAGACTTCAAAAGCTTAACAAGGTTCATCAAAGTTCAGCAGACTTTCTAATAATGACAAATCAGTCAGATCTGGGTTGTGCACAAAATGAAAAGAATGTTACAAAGTGTTTTAGAAACTGAAACATGCTGCACTGAATGCTCACAGTGCCAGCTGATACGGCGATTATGTGTAGTGCGCTGTGCTGATTGGGTGACTGCGTATGGTGTGTAGTGCTGATTGGCTGGCAGGACTACTGCAGGCCTAGGTTCATGCAGACTCTGATGTGTGGCATGGTAACACACAGCCACAACAGAACAGACCATGGCCAGACCCTCATCCTCATCATTGTCTGCAGTGGTCCAAACAGGCCTTTTATAAGCCCTTTGAAGTGTAGGTTTTTGGAATGTTTTTCAGAATTCTAAGTCAGTGTTCAAGAACACAATTGCTCTAAGCTAACAGTAGTGATTCATACTTTAGCATTAACATTTTCAGTTAAGAACATTCTAATTACATTTGATTTGTGATCTCACATCTTAAAGGGTTAGATATTCTGTTTCAAGCAGGGCCAAGCCTCTCACTCTACTCCTCTCACTGATCATTGTGTTACTCTCACCTGGCTTCTCTCACTCCTCTCTGTGCTTTTTTTAATGATCATTAATGAAAGAGAATAATGAAAATGAAAGTTGCACAATTCTCTCCACGAGATAATTTTTTTTCCATTTCAAAATCACCAGCATGCTTCAGCAGAATGCCTTCATCGGGGTGTAGGGTGACACTGCGGACGCATGTCGCTCATTTTCAAATAAAAAAATGTCTTAATCATATGGAGAAAAGTGAGCGGATTTATTTTTTCACTTTAACACCTAATAGAACAGTTCCAGTAGTAATGGGCGGATATGTTTTGGTTCCCATAAAGAAGCACAGCCAGATAATAACCAGCACTCACCGTCACTGCTGTTTTAGTTATTCTAACCAATGCATTCCATGATTTGTGTTTTTATTTTTCCAGCATCATGACCAGTCTATCCCCATTCTATTGTCCCTCATATCAATAGAATACTTTAGTTTGCCTTTATTGTGTCCACCTCTGTCCCCTTGTTCTACTGACTGTACTCAGACCTTTGTGGGGTACGAACAGTGAGTGCTCCAAGTATGTGGGGTCTTCAGGGGTTCTGACAGAGTCTGGCCAGAGGTGGACATGATTAACTGGGCTGATGGGAAATGCACTGGGGAAGTAAAGATCCACATGTTCCTTCTCCAAGAATCACCCATAATTCAGCGGTGCAAAATCAGTGAACCACATCCTCTGGAGACAGCATTATTGCTGTATCAAGTGTGCATCAAAGAAAAGATTCCACCCGAGGTTTATATCACCATAATTAAATTCAAATGAAGCCGGACGTTCCTATGCTGATTACTACCAAAGACCACACTGTAGGAACACTGCAGTATAGACTCGCTAATTATCAATGCTGAGCACTGATGACTCAGCATAAAATGTGGCTTTTACTTAGGTTACACTTTAAAACATGAGAAATTAAACATCTGATCATTTTTAAATAATGAGGAGGGTAAGACTAAAATGAAACTTAATAGAAAAAGTGAATCCTTCCAAGTGTTTAATGTGTGGCAGTAAAATTCAGAAAAGCAACTATTTTACAGCGTCATTGCTAGACCAAGCAGAACAAATGGGTGACACTTATCTTTATTTTTATTTATAGTGTCTGTACTAACATTTGGAGAGGGAAACTTTACCGTTGGAAGGTCAGTGAAAAGTTGAGGTCTTACCTCGGGATCGGGGAGGTGGGTGGAGAACAGGAGGATGATGGGAAGGCAAACTGCCGCGTCGTGGCCTGGCACTCTCCGGAAGAGTCCACCAGGTCAGGCATGCCCGGGGAGGTGCCCATGGTCTCCGTGACGACCAGCTCGGGGTCCAGGATAAAAAGTTCTTCCTGTGAGATCTCCATCACGTAGTTCAAGTGTTCCTGGGATTTAGCAATGGAAATTCCACAGAGTGTGAGGCGATGGTCAGAGGGCACGGTCGCCATCTGCAATATTCCCCGCCTTGTTTGGCACTTTCATGGTTTCACAGCACTTTCGTAACTACAGTGACTACAGACTCTCACTTGCAACCATCAGGTCCTGTCCCTTCTGACCTCATGAAACACACAAAACATCAACCAATAACATCTGCTCATATATACTTAAAATAATAATAATCTGTACATCTACTGCAACCAATGGAAACAACTGCTCATATCCACTTCAACCAATTGAAACAACTGCTCATATCTTCTTCAATCAGTGAAATCTGCTCATATCTACTTTAACCAATAACAACATTTGTGCATATCTACTTTCACAAATAACATGTCTATTCATATCAAACAATGACAAAGACTTGGTCAGAAGAAGCAAGCCTCTCCATTTTTCCTCTATAAACTTAGGGGGCCAAGGGGGGAGAGCCATTATTTGAGGGACTGGAGCTTTTCTTTCAGCCATTTCAGCAGCACATCATCAATGATAAAAAGCAAAGATTATGCCAAAATCAAGGCCTTAAAGTTTTCCAAAATGGATCTGTGTAACAGTAACCACAATCACAAATGTTCTCAAAGTTATTTATCGTATTCAAACACAACCCTAGTTGGAAACATGCAATGAGATATACATTTAAAAGAGTAATTGTATTGTAGACAACAGTTTATATATCCGTTAAATATCAGTTAACTAATATTTGCTTTGGAAAATCAGACGTACCTGTGCTCGGTCAATTCTGTAAAACCGATCAGCTGTTGTAGCTGAAAACAAGACATAAAATGGGTATATAAGAGACATAGAAATACAAGAATATTCCTTCATTATCTAAATAGAACTAGCAATGTACATGAAAACCAAGCATAATCCTACAAAAAAAAAAAATTCTAAGCAACAATATTCACATTTTCTCTAATATTAAAGTAAGTCTCAAACATTTCCAGTCAAGCCTAGTAGGTGGAACTGACTTTGACTTTATCTAACAGAGACAGCTTGATTTTAAGAGGAATAACTGGCAAAGCAGTGAATTCCGTCTCTGTCAACAGATCAATAAGTCATATGGCATGAAGACGTGTCCCTGAATGACTCTGGTTTGGCATAGTGCTGCAGTGCGGACTGAGGAGCCATCACAGATCTCCCACCAGATTGGCCTGTTCCTGCCAGACTCTGGCGGCAGTGCCAGACATTGACCGAATGACCGGAGCCCATTACCGCATCTGTGAGGTCATCAGAGCGGTACGCATGCCAACGCAACTGGCCGCATGAGAGTTTGAGTGAAAAGAACTGGGTGACTGCATGCACAGCAGCGCTTGTGATCGATGGTGCGGTTAATAAGGAGTCTGAATGGGGAATCCAGAAAAACGCTTCAGGACGATCCACCACCACGCCTAGCGTGCCAGCCCGCTCTCCACACGGTAAACGCAGGACGGCTGTGATGAGACCAGACGTCCCATGGCCGACCTCTCCAGCCGGTGGCGAGCCGCCGCGAAACACCGTTCAGCAGGGGGATGGTGGGTGTGTTAGAGCAGGACACGGGAAATGGGCTCGGATCTACTTACGGATCTCCTGCCAACTTCTGCTCCTAATCATGGAGCTGCGAGCCACAGCATGTGTATTGTCTGAGTTCAGCCACATGTATTGTGGTCCAATCTATGAGCAAACTGGCAATGTTAATTAATTGAGTGAATGAGCTAACTGAGCCAGGGGTAATTGGTGGATATGAAAATGTGTGCACACACTGGCCCTCCAGGAACTGAGCAGCTCTCCTTGTGTTAGAGAGAGCATGCTGGATCTCAAGGAGCTGCTATCTTTCCCCCGGACGAAGAGCAGAGGCTTCAGCGGGAGTGGTTATCAGTATCTGCTCCTGCCACTCAATGAACAGGCCTTACTGAGCTTCAAAGTGAAGTGAAACACATTCCAGAAGGTTCTGGTCTCAGAAAGTTCCGGTCTCAGAAGGTTCTGGTCTCAGATAATGCTCTGCGAGCGTTTACATGGGAGAACGCAGCACTTAGAAGGTTAGGGTTTGGTTTTGGGTTAGGGGATAATGCAGCATTCAGAAGGTTGGGGTTTGGTTTTGGGTTAGGGGAGAACGCAGCATTCAGAAGGTTAGGGTTCGGTTTTGGGTTAGGGGATAATGCAGCATTCAGACGGTTAGGGTTCGGTTTTGGGTTAGGGGAGAATGCAGCACTTAGAAGGTTAGGGTTTGGTTTTGGGTTAGGACAGAATGTAGAGATTTTCTTTCTACAGATGGCAGCATGCTGAGCCTTAAGGAAGTCAAACTCTGCCTGGCAATAAAATACTATTTAAACAATATTATTTGTAGAGTGTTTTTCTTTCATGGCACACAAAGCACTTTACACCATAAAAGTAGAGACAAGATAAAGAAATGCAACAGTCATACTGCACATAACCTAATTAAAAAAGTTAAATAAGGTAATGAGCAATTTAAAAATGTGACTTAAAAGACAACAGAGTTAGAAATTTTTATATAATCCCCCATCCCCTCCCCCATAGCTCAGGAGGTAAGAGCGCTTGTCTGGTAGTCGGAGGGTTGCCGGTTCAATTCCCCGCCCTGGGCATGTCGAAGTGTCTCTGAGAAAGACACCTGACCCCTAATTGCTCTGGTGAACGCGAGGCATCAATTGTAAAGCGCTTTGGATAAAAGCGCTATATAAATGCAGTCTATTTATCAATAATCATGACCAGGAATAAGCAGGTTAGATGATGGATGGATGGAATACCTTGCTTCTTGTTGATTTAAAATTTGCATCTGGGACAGAGAGGAGATCTTTAGTTGAGGCTCTAAGGTACGTACTTTTGATATTTGCAATGCATTCTGGGGCTAGACCAAGATTTGCCTTAAAAGTGATGAGTAAGGTCTTCTTCAAATCAAAGCTCAAAGAATCTGGAAGCTAATGCAGTGAGGTCAGGGCAGGTGTTAGGAGATCTCTGTTTGTTTTACTGAGAAGCCGAACAGCTGAAGATGTAAATTATAGGCTATAATAAATTACAGACATTAGACTATAGTAAAACATTTTACATAGGGACACAAGAACAGTTTTTATTTATGAGCTTGTCAAAACCAAAATAAGAGACTTCTTGTCATTGCTAGAGTGTTAATTTCTTTCCACTGCAGAGTTCTTTTTAAAAATTTTTTTACCCGTTTTGGCCCGTTGGGTCAGGTCGGACACGATGGCCCGTTGGGCCAGGTCGGACACGATGGCCCGTTGGGTCAGGTTGGACACGGTGGCCCGTTGGGTCAGGTCAGACATGGTTCGCCGTTGGGTCAGGTCGGACACGGTGGCCCGTTGGGTCAGGTCGGACACAGTGGTCCGTTGGTTCAGGTCGGACACAGTGGCCCGTTGGGTCAGGTCTGACACGGTGGCCCGTTGGGTCAGGTCGGATACGGTGGCCCGCTGGGTCAGGTCGGACCCGGTGGCCTGTTGGGTCAGGTCGGATACGGTGGTCTATTGGGTCAGGTCGGACACGTCCACAGTACGTTGTGCGGGCCAGGCAGGCATTTCTCTCTGTACCCGGGGAGTTGAGTCGAGCCGAGCTGAACCAGCCTGCCCTGCTGCGGGGCCGCTGCTTTTTTAAGGGGATTTCCACATGCACACAGGACCCACTGTCATCCTCGTAATAACCCCAGGTGTATGAGTCAGCATGAGCCCTATCTGCAGAATTATCACACCTACCTGAGGGTACAGGTTTTATAAACTTAAAAAAAAACCTGTAGTTCCTTCCCCCAACAGCAAGAGAGCAGCATTCCGAAGCTAGTAAATATATTTATGTACCTTAATCATCTCAGTTCCGTTTCATTCCGTTTCCACAGGGGTGTCAGTTTAGGCGCAGGTTTCTGTTCTACTCCAGAACAACAACACCTGATTCAACTAAAAGCTAATCCTATTCTTTACACAAGACCTTGCTTGATTAACTGAATCAGGTGTTCCACTACTGGGCTAGAATAAAAACATGCAAACACAACAGTCCTGGATAAAACTGGACCCCCATGGATTGGATAGAGATCTGCATTTACAAGCCCTTCAGTTGCTTCTTAATTATACAACTGGTGGTGTTCCTTTAACTGCTTCCCCAATTGCTCCTGATTGACTGCCTACAGTGACACCTAGAGGATGAGAACTGAAAGTCAAATATTATTTGTGCTCATGGAGACAAAAAAAAAATCGTGATGCATATATTAATTAGGAATACAATATGAGCACACTCACAAATGCATTTATGAATGAATTCTACAATATCGGCCCCTTGGAATGCTTTGGTTTGCCGCTCACTGTCTGTGGCCTGCAGGGGGTGCACGTCAGACGAAGAAAATAAGGGAGAAGATGTGCCAATCATCCCACATTTTAGCTTTGACAAGCTCACAAAAGACTAATGTTGTCTTCTACACGAACAGTTTTACTATAAAATTATTTACAAGTGAATAGGCATTGTTGTGTAGAGCTAATTAGCTAATTGACTCCAATTAGTTGATGCAGAAATCAACAGAAGACAGAAATCAACGTCCACCTGACACAGAGGAGAATCAATAACGAAGCAACCGTACACTCCTCTGGACCACACCCAAATGACACCAACCCAAATAAAGGACACAGGGAATGTTGTTATGCCTGCATTTATTGGGCAATGACGGGTCGCTGTCGACAGAAGGGCTCAAGTGGAAATCAGCAGGGAGAAATGGTTAGTGTCCTGCTGTGACCATCACGCTTTAATACTTTCATAAAGCAGCACTGATCTCACCTTCCTGGGAGCTTTGAGACATCTGTGAATGTGGTGATGCTCCCATTGATAGAGATGAAATGCTTATTTTGTCATATCCCTTGTGTTTCTCATGTTTTGTTAGCGTCACGTATCTTGTCTTTTCTTGTACGATCTTTGTTCTCTGTTGCAGTGTAGGCGGACTCTCGCCCTCAGCCCCGGCATCTAGGTTAATGTTACTCACCTGTACACATTCCGCACGCTTCCTCTCCTGCATTTATTCTCGGCTCACCCACAGATCTTCGCCAGGTCGTTTTCTCAGCCCATCTGATACCTACTCCACGTCGGCTCCCCGAAATTCGCTTAAAGTAATCCTGTGCTTTTCTGTTCTCTTTCTCAGATCTGTGCACCTGCCTGCTTCCCCTTCACTGCCAGTTACGGTCCACTCCCTGTCTTGTTGTATGTTTGTCACCTGTCCTGTTCGTAGTCCTGTCCTCATGGTTGTTCCCGGTCCTGTCTTTGTCCCGTCTACCGTCTTAGTTTAGCTCGCCGGATCCAGCTCGCCCTTCGCCGGCCTCCCAGTCCAGTCCAGTCCAGTCCGATCCAGTCCAGCCCTGTCCGGTCCAGTCCGGTCCGGTCCAGTCCAGTCCTCATCTTGCCAGCCCTGTGACGGCTCCGTCTCCGGTCCGACTCCAGCCAGCTCCCTGCCACGATCCGCCCTGCGCCGTTCCGTCCGAACCAGCTCCTGCACCCGGCCACGCACCTGCGCCCCGTCTCCTCCCAAACTGTTCCTGTCTCGCCCCTCTCCATCATCACTGTCTGCTCTGTACCTCTCGCCAATAAATCACTCAGTTTTGAATCTCCTAACTTGTCTGATATTTAGATTCATTCATTCATAATTAGTTTAATCAATTCCCAGAGAGCTGGCAGTAAACTGGGTAAGACGTGTCCTAGGCCTAGCGGTAATAAGCCTGTCTGAGGCTGGGCAGTAATAAGCCTGTCTGAGGCTGGGCGGTAATAAGCCTGTCTGAGGCTGGGCGGTAATAAGCCTGTCTGAGGCTGGGCGGTAATAAGCCTGTTTGAGGCTGGGCGGTAATAAGCCTGTCTGAGGCTGGGCGGTAATAAGCCTGTCTGAGGCTGGGCGGTAATAAGCCTGTCTGAGGCTGGGTGGTAATAAGCCTGTTTGAGGCTGGGCGGTAATAAGCCTGTTTGAGGCTGGGCGGTAATAAGCCTGTCTGAGGCTGGGCGGTAATAAGCCTGTCTGAGGCTGGGCGGTAATAAGCCTGTCTGAGGCTGGGCGGTAATAAGCCTGTCTGAGGCTGGGCGGTAATAAGCCTGTCTGAGGCTGGGCGGTAATAAGCCTGTTTGAGGCTGGGCGGTAATAAGCCTGTTTGAGGCTGGGCGGTAATAAGCCTGTCTGAGGCTGGGCGGTAATAAGCCCGTCTGAGGCTGGGCGGTAATAAGCCCGTCTTTAAGGCGAGTGCAAGCACCTTTGTGAGGCGGAATCTGGAGCATTCAGGCAGCTGGAGGATTTTGGGTGATTGGAAGCCCATCCACACTGGCTACACAAGAGCAGAGGATTTTGGGTGATTGGAAGGCCATCCACACTGGCTACACAAGAGCAGAGGATTTTGGGTGATTGGAAGGCCATCCACACTGGCTACACAAGAGCAGAGGATTTTGGGTGATTGGAAGGCCATCCACACTGGCTACACAAGAGCAGAGGATTTTGGGTGATTGGCAGGCCAACCACACTGGATTCATACGAGCAGAAGCTCTAGAACACTGCAGAAAGGCTTCTGTCTTCATATTTCCCTGATCTAATGCAAACGCTGGTGCCAAAACATAATGCTTCCATGGGAACATAAATAAGGCTTCCTAAAAAAACAAACCCATTTAAGAAATCTGAGATTATTTTAGTACGGGTATAAAAACAATGCAAAATCCACTTGGCTAAAATTGAGTTTAGGGCAAAGAACACTTTGGCACCTTAAATTAAGCTGACATCAAGAGAAATATATAGAGTAATTCTTGACAACTCCTGCTCTGTTCTGAAATGTCAATGATTTTAATAGTCACTGATGCCCAAGGATGGAACTTTACCCCTGATGGTCCTAGCATGGGTAAATTCCATGCCAAATGACTACCAGAATGAGTCAGGATTTATGGGTGAAGCATGTTTCAGCAAGCTGGCTTACGTACAGAACTGGTAGCAGTTTGACTGCTCATCCAATTAAGGACATATATTACACAGTAAAAATCTGACAATGAACAAAAACTAGAATTAAACCTCAGTTTTTAGTTTTCTTTTTTAATTTAAGTCAGAATAATAATCAAAATAATTTAATCACAAAATTCTTGTTTTTATGTACTGTTCATAAATACTGTTTGTATCAAGGCTGTTGATCAAACTATCTCTTTTAATACAGAAATGGCTGGTTTAATGGAACGTGTTTTAATTGAATTGGCAGACCTAATTCCACACTGGTACAAGTCCTGTTGATGTCATGAAAAATGAAAAAGTGTTGCATAATTATCTTTAATTAAATTGAATCATGCTGAACCAGGATCTTGCCCAATTTATCCAATAAAACTACTGCTGATTTCACTGTGATACAACTAAAACCTGAATGACCAGCGGGGTCCTGTGAATCTCCTCAGGTCTGGAGGTCTTTTTTAAAAACCATGTTAATAACGACCCCACCCAGTTTGGGATATTTGAGTAGCATGTTTGTGTGTGATACCTATTGCAGACAGATAAAGCAAGCCAGCTTGACTCAGTCAGGGCTAGCAGGGACCAGCTCTCTGAGAATAAACCCATACAGAACTCTGGGTAGCAACATGCCCTTCGTCCAGCCAATGCCCGATTTCTGAGAATTAACCTTCCAGTTCCAATCACTTCCTGTGACCTTGAGGTGTAAGCCCACATACATTACAGGATGGTTAAGGGAATTGTGTGGTGTGAACAGCCATGTGTGGACAGCGTGGCAAGCTATACTCACAGTCCAGAAAACACCATTTTGGGGAAAGCTTCTGTGAAGACAGCATTTTTGATTTAGCCCCACTCCCCTCCTGAGGAGAAAAAAGGGAAATTAGATTAGTTCTACTGTAGCCCACTCTCTTGACTAAACACCAATGAGATGGAGAAACATTTTACACCTCCTAAATCCCAGGAGAGACTTCTGATGAAAGTTATTAATTGAGAAAGAAATAATTATTGGGGCTGGATGTAGGTGAGACAGTCAGTGCTTCTAGTCCGGTATTTTGCCAGGACTTGTATAAAATGCTAAGCAGTTTTTGAGGGCTTTGATTCCACAGAAAAAAAGCTTGGCATCTAATCCCTGACCGCACTCTGGGCTTCAGTTCACTGGGCACAGAAAGGCATGGGTTAGCCATGATTCAAAAACCCCCAGTTACAAAAAGGCTGGGGGGGAAAAACATTTTGTTCCATTTTCTTTTTTATGATACAAGTCCAACGTGTGTTGCCTCTAACCCCCTCCTGCCCTCACATCCAATGCTCTAAAATGGCGTTTTCTTCAGCCTGTGCCCCGAAGGCTGCAGGCAAGAGGGACTGAGCTTTTGTGACAGATGGACAGTCACTACTCAAAGGATTCCTTGTCTGACTTACAGCAGGAGTGAGTTAAGCAGCCCCAAATGACACCCTCAGGGAGGGGAAGTCTTTTCTTCAGAGTAATTACAGTTATAAGCTTCATGTCAACAGGAAGGCATATAAATGTACATGCTGAGTCTTATTGTGCAGTGATCTGTTTTATTGCATGGTGGGAGGCTCCCTATACACTTTGTCAAGAGAATCTTGGACTGTGACAACAAGCAACAATACAAAAACCTTCACCAAAGCCACAAGGCTCATTTTCTGAAGGAAAGCAGCCATCCTCCAGCATTACGTGTCCTATCTGAATCTCCAGGATCACTGACACCATCACCATACATTCATCACAGAGCCACCACATGCTCACAACAAACAAGGGCAGACCATGTTGAGAAGCACAGCAGAACATGGAGAAAAAGTGGCAGAATATGCTAACTGCACAAGGGCAGAGGGGGTCCCGATTAGTACATTCACAAATCAGCTCTGCACAAAGATATCAACACTGCACAAAGATATCAGCTCTGCACAAATATATCAGTACTGCACAAATATATCAGCACTGCATAAATATATCAGCACAGCACAAAGATATCAGCACTGCACAAAGATATCAACACTGCACAAAGATATCAGCACTGCACAAAGATATCAACACTGCACAAATATATCAGCACTGCACAAAGATATGAGCACTGCACAAAAATCTCAGCACTGCACAAAGATATCAACACTGCACAACAATATCTGCACTTCACAAAGATATCAGCATAGCACAAAGATAACAGCACTGCACAATGATATCAGCACTGCACAAAGATATTAACACTGCACAAAGTTATCAGCACTGCACAAAGATATCAGCACTGCATAAATATATCAGCAAAGCACAAAGATGTCAGCACTGCACAAAGATATCAACACTGCACAAAAACATCAGCACTGCACAAAGTTATCAGCACTGCACAAAGATATCAACACTGCATGAAGATATCAGCACAGCACAAAGATATCAACACTGCACAAAGTTATCAGCACTGCACAAAGATATCAACACTGCACAGAGATATCAACACTGCACAAATATATCAGCACTGCACAAAGATATGAGCACTGCACAAAAATCTCAGCACTGCACAAAGATATCAACACTGCACAACAATATCTGCACTTCACAAAGATATCAGCATAGCACAAAGATATCAGCACTGCACAATGATATCAGCACTGCACAAAGATATCAACACTGCACAAAGATATCAGCACTTCACAAAGATATCAGCACTGCATAAAGATATCAGCAAAGCACAAAGATATCAACACTGCACAAAAACATCAGCACTGCACAAAGTTATCAGCACTGCACAAAGATATCAACACTGCATGAAGATATGAGCACTGCACAAAGATATGAACACTGCACAAAGATATCAACACTGCAGAAGCTGATAGCAGCACTTTACACAGTGATGTCACTGAGGGCCTTCATTGTATTTATCAGTATTAACATTTTTTCAAAGAAGGGAATTGTCTAAAATGTACTTCTCTTCTAGTTTATGGAATTGGATAAATGCAATTGTTCCTGTCTATACAGTACATAGCAGAAACATCTTTCATGTAACATCTTCCATGTTATATATTGTATGGACAAGTCATTTGTTTTTTCTTTCTTTTTTCCTTCTGTTTGTGCGGCCCCCAAAACAAGTAGCTGTGTCTTATTATACAGCTAATGGGGATCCAAATAAAATAAACAAAATAAACAATGGGTAAAGCTAACACCAATACATGATACCGAAAACAACAGGAGGACTCAAATCCCTGGAAGTACGCTGAACTGAACTGTTCTTAATGTGTCCAATCAGCTGCTGAAAAGGGAGGGATGCAACAAGATTTGTTTTTTTTTAATTTATTTAGTTTTGTTTAAAATCATGTCCATTTTATACCAAAATAATGATTTTTATCTAGATGTAGAATTGTAGTGAGGAAACCTGCATCAACATCATATGCTAAATCATCACCATCACCACATTCACACACACTCTGCATCCAGTTGGTTTACACACCTGGAGCACCAGTCCCTGAGGGCGTAGCTGAAAGGAGATGTCCTGTGAAAGAGTGTCACATCATCAACCCAAAGGAGGACCCGAATTTCACACAGTCTGAGTGCACAGCCACCAGTGAGGAACTGTCTGTCTGAGTAGTGACCAGTAAGGACCTGTCTGTCTGATGTGACCAGTGAGGACCTGTCTGATTAGTGACTAGTGAGGACCTGTCTGTCTGAGTAGTGACCAGTAAGGACCTGTCTGTCTCAGTAGTGACCAGTGAGGACCTGTCTGTCTGATGTGACCAGTGATGACCTGTCTGTCTGATTGGTGAACAATGAGGACCTGTCCATTTGAGTAGTGACCAGCAAGGACCTGTCTGTCAGAGTAGTGACCAGTAAGGACCTGTCTGTCTGATGTGACCAGTAATGATCTGTCTGTCTCAGTAGCGACCAATGAGGACCTATCTGTCTGATGTGACCAGTAATAATCTGTCTGTCTCAGTAGCGACCAATGAGGACCTGTCTGTCTGATGTGACCCGTGAGGACCTGTCTATCTGAGTAGTGACTAGGGAGGACCTGTCTGTCTCAGCAGTGACCAGCGAGGCCCTGTCTGTCTCAGTAGTGACCAGTAAGGACCTGTCTGTCTGAGTAGTGACCACTAAGGACCTGTCTGTCAGAGCAGTGACCAATGAGGACCTGTGAGGACCTGTCTGCCTGATTAGTGACTAGTGAGGACCTGTCTGTCTCAGTTAATAACCAGTAAGGACCTGTCTGTCTGAGTAGTGACCAATAAGGACCTGTATGTCTCAGTAGTGACCAGTAAGGACCTGTCTGTCTGAGGAGTGACCAGTGAGGACCTGTCTGTCTCAGTAGTGACCAGTGAGGACCTGTCTGTCTGAGTAGTGACCAGTAAGGACCTGTATGTCTCAGTAGTGAGCAGTAAGGATCTGTCTGTCTGAGGAGTGACCAGTGAGGACCTGTCTGTCTGAGTAGTGACCAGTGAGGACCTGTCTGTCTCAGCAGTGACCAGTAAGGACCTGTCTGTCTCAGTAGTGACCAGTAAGGACCTGTCTGTCTCAGTAGTGACCACTAAGGACCTGTCTGTCTGATTAGTGACCAGTGAGGACCTGTCTGTCTGATGTGACCAGCAAGGACCTGTCTGTCTCAGTAGTAACCAATGAGGAGCTGTCTATCTGCTAATTTTCCAGTGAGGACTACTCAGCTAACACAATAACTGAAGACCATCAGTTTAGGTGAGCTGCACCAGTCAGTGCTGAACATTCCTATAAGAGTAAAGGAATGCTCAGGAAAAACAGTAGCAGGTTTTCAAATGTTCCTGAAAAATGTGAGATTTGGTCAAGAAAGGAAGCATCCTCCAAACCAACAATGGGTGAAAATGTGTCTGGCAGTCCATTTGAAACTAAAGAGAAATAAAACTGTCTCAGCAGTGACCAGCGAGGCCCTGTCTGCCTGAGTAGTGACCAGTAAGGACCTGTCTGTCTGAGTAGTGACCAGTAAGGACCTGTCTGTCTCAGTAGTGACCAGTGAGGACCTGTCTGTCAGAGTAGTGACCAGTAAGGACCTGTCTGTCTGAGCAGTGACCAATGAGGATCTGTCCATTTGAGTAGTGACCAGTAATAACCTGTCTGCCTGATTAGTGACTAGTGAGGACCTGTCTGTCTCAGGTAATGACCAGTAAGGACCTGTCTGTCTGAGTAGTGACCAATAAGGACCTGTATGTCTCAGTAGTGACCAGTAAGGACCTGTCTGTCTGAGGAGTGACCAGTGAGGACCTGTCTGTCTCAGTAGTGACCAGTGAGGACCTGTCTGTCTGACTAGTGACCAGTGAGGACCTGTCTGTCTAAGTTAGTGACCATCAAGGACCTGTCTGTCAGAGTAGTGACCAGTAAGGACCTGTATGTCTCAGTAGTGACCAGTAAGGATCTGTATGTCTCAGTAGTGACCAGTAAGGATCTGTCTGTCTGAGGAGTGACCAGTGAGGACCTGTCTGTCTGAGTAGTGACCAGTGAGGACCTATCTGTCTCAGTAGTGACCAGTAAGGACCTGTCTGTCTCAGTAGTGACCAGTAAGGACCTGTCTGTCTCAGTAGTGACCACTAAGGACCTGTCTGTCTGATTAGTGACCAGTGAGGACCTGTCTGTCTCAGTAGTGACCAGTGAGGACCTGTCTGTCTGACTAGTGACCAGTGAGGACCTGTCTGTCTAAGTTAGTGACCATCAAGGACCTGTCTGTCAGAGTAGTGACCAGTAAGGACCTGTATGTCTCAGTAGTGACCAGTAAGGATCTGTATGTCTCAGTAGTGACCAGTAAGGACCTGTCTGTCTGATGTGACCAGCAAGGACCTGTCTGTCTCAGTAGTAACCAATGAGGAGCTGTCTATCTGCTAATTTTCCAGTGAGGACTACTCAGCTAACACAATAACTGAAGACCATCAGTTTAGGTGAGCTGCACCGGTCAGTGCTGAACATTCCTATAAGAGTAAAGGAATGCTCAGGAAAAACAGTAGCAGGTTTTCAAATGTTCCTGAAAAATGTGAGATTTGGTCAAGAAAGGAAGCATCCTCCAAACCAACAATGGGTGAAGATGTGTCTGGCAGTCCATTTGAAACTAAAGAGAAATAAAACTGTCTCAGCAGTGACCAGCGAGGCCCTGTCTGCCTGAGTAGTGACCAGTAAGGACCTGTCTGTCTGAGTAGTGACCAGTAAGGACCTGTCTGTCTCAGTAGTGACCAGTGAGGACCTGTCTGTCAGAGTAGTGACCAGTAAGGACCTGTCTGTCTGAGCAGTGACCAATGAGGATCTGTCCATTTGAGTAGTGACCAGTAATAACCTGTCTGCCTGATTAGTGACTAGTGAGGACCTGTCTGTCTCAGGTAATGACCAGTAAGGACCTGTCTGTCTGAGTAGTGACCAATAAGGACCTGTATGTCTCAGTAGTGACCAGTAAGGACCTGTCTGTCTGAGGAGTGACCAGTGAGGACCTGTCTGTCTCAGTAGTGACCAGTGAGGACCTGTCTGTCTGACTAGTGACCAGTGAGGACCTGTCTGTCTAAGTTAGTGACCATCAAGGATCTGTCTGTCAGAGTAGTGACCAGTAAGGACCTGTATGTCTCAGTAGTGACCAGTAAGGATCTGTCTGTCTGAGGAGTGACCAGTGAGGACCCGTCTGTCTCAGTAGTGACCAATGAGGACCTGTCTGTCTGAGTAGTGACCAGTGAGGACCTGTCTGTCTCAGTAGTGACCAGTAAGGACCTGTCTGTCTCAGTAGTGACCACTAAGGACCTGTCGGTCTGATTAGTGACCAGTGAGGACCTGTCTGTCTGATGTGACCAGCAAGGACCTGTCTGTCTCAGTAGTAACCAATGAGGAGCTGTCTATCTGCTAATTTCCCAGTGAGGACTACTCAGCTAACACAGTAACTGAAGACCATCAGTTTAGGTGAGCTGCACCGGTCAGTGCTGAACATTCCTATAAGAGTAAAGGAATGCTCAGGAAAAACAGTAGCAGGTTTTCAAATGTTCCTGAAAAATGTGAGATTTGGTCAAGAAAGGATGCATCCTCCAAACCAACAATGGGTGAAGATGTGTCTGGCAGTCCATTTGAAACTAAAGAGAAATAAAACTGTCTCAGCAGTGACCAGCGAGGCCCTGTCTGCCTGAGTAGTGACCAGTAAGGACCTGTCTGTCTGAGTAGTGACCAGTAAGGACCTGTCTGTCTCAGTAGTGACCAGTGAGGACCTGTCTGTCAGAGTAGTGACCAGTAAGGACCTGTCTGTCTGAGCAGTGACCAATGAGGATCTGTCCATTTGAGTAGTGACCAGTAATAACCTGTCTGCCTGATTAGTGACTAGTGAGGACCTGTCTGTCTCAGGTAATGACCAGTAAGGACCTGTCTGTCTGAGTAGTGACCAATAAGGACCTGTATGTCTCAGTAGTGACCAGTAAGGACCTGTCTGTCTGAGTAGTGACCAGTGAGGACCTGTCTGTCTCAGTAGTGACCAGTGAGGACCTGTCTGTCTGACTAGTGACCAGTGAGGACCTGTCTGTCTAAGTTAGTGACCATCAAGGATCTGTCTGTCAGAGTAGTGACCAGTAAGGACCTGTATGTCTCAGTAGTGACCAGTAAGGATCTGTCTGTCTGAGGAGTGACCAGTGAGGACCCGTCTGTCTCAGTAGTGACCAATGAGGACCTGTCTGTCTGAGTAGTGACCAGTGAGGACCTGTCTGTCTCAGTAGTGACCAGTAAGGACCTGTCTGTCTCAGTAGTGACCACTAAGGACCTGTCGGTCTGATTAGTGACCAGTGAGGACCTGTCTGTCTGATGTGACCAGCAAGGACCTGTCTGTCTCAGTAGTAACCAATGAGGAGCTGTCTATCTGCTAATTTCCCAGTGAGGACTACTCAGCTAACACAGTAACTGAAGACCATCAGTTTAGGTGAGCTGCACCGGTCAGTGCTGAACATTCCTATAAGAGTAAAGGAATGCTCAGGAAAAACAGTAGCAGGTTTTCAAATGTTCCTGAAAAATGTGAGATTTGGTCAAGAAAGGATGCATCCTCCAAACCAACAATGGGTGAAGATGTGTCTGGCAGTCCATTTGAAACTAAAGAGAAATAAAAGGATTGGCTGATGGCACAGCTTTTTAGCAGCTTGGGCCTTACAACCATGAATTTCATGCACTATTTAATCCATTTTACATTCTATTAGACAACGGGGGAGGAGAACACACACTGAGCTGAGGTCAATGGAGAAATGGAAAAACACCATACCCCCCAACAGCCACCCCCCAACCCAGCCTGGGGATGTAGGGGTTAGCCATTACAGTCTAAGGCTGTCAAAAATGAAATTGAGTTTGAATATTAGCTTTTGTAATTAGTTAGCGTTCAAATATATTCAAATACAATTTGCCTATAATTCACTAAAATAAGATGCTTATTGTCAGGCGCAATATGCATCTGACGCTCCCTCTAAACTGGTCTGCACGTTATTTTCCACAAGCGGGCAGTAGAATACAGGACATCGGTGAACTTTCCTACTAGGTTACTACATCTGGGACCTCATTTATAAAACATATTTTAGATCAACTGTGTGGCGCGTACGTAGAAAATCACATCAAAGTAGTGATTTATAAAATTTCAACATGACTCGATTTGACCGTGGAAACGGTTGTGGCTCTACGTCAGGTCTTCACTAGATGTAGGCTATGCACGCAAGTTTTAAAAATGAGCCCCCTGCAGTTTCTATAGCCTAATGTGCAAATGAATAAAGCACTTTCTCGTGGATGTAATGTGTCACAACTCAGTGTTTATTAATCACAATAATAGAAAAATGATTGTTTATAGGAAATCCCTGTTTATTTCTTAACACAAAAAACTATTTAAACTATTCAAAATGCATGTAGCCTAAAACAACATTAATTACTTACTCTGTTTAGTTTGTTTAACTTCCTTCATCATCCATTTTAATCAAAATCTTCAGATCAGAAAGGAAACATAGCCTGCCATGGGAACATTATTTAGCCTAAATTGTGAGCTGATCAGTAACGTTAAGATTTTTGAATAGTTTCTAACTTCTAATATTTTTTGACAGCCCTATTACAGTCTTACTGTCTGTCTGGACTCTTTCTCTTTCTCTCTCTCTCCTGCTCTTTCGCTCACACACTCTCTCTTCTCGTCCTTACCTCCTGTAGCCTCTCAATGTGAGAGCGGCATGTTTCCAGGTCACTGTCTCCCGGGACGACGATAAGGCCCAATGGGATTGCTGGGAAACAGAATTATGTTAGTGCGCAGCAGTGCCCTTACCCGGTGATCCTGAATAAAACTTCCTGCTGGACGTTTTACAGATATGTACGCTGCAGATCTAAAGAAAGAGACTACTGATTATGTGTAAAATCCCTTAATCAAATATCCAGCAAGAGGTGTAGGGAAAATCTGCAGTGCACAGAACAACAACAAATGACTTGAAAACAACCATTTAAACCTCACTGAAAAATCTGAGAGACTAATGACACCTGAGCATGAGAACTAATGGCAGCTGTTTAAAAATCAGGAGGATGCAAACTAGGAAAAGACCTTCTGAAAACAGCCCTGGTCCTTGTAAGGGTAACAGGAAGATGCATGGAGCTGTAGCTGAATGAGCTTTGAGTGCCTGTCCATCAGACTGGCAGTCACTGGCTACTGTCACTCAGCAACTCACCACGGGACAATTAATGATCTGATACTTTCAGTACCAGTATCTTCTGTGGGGACTGAAACTCTGTCATTCAGGGACACCTTTCAGCTAAATATGCAGTGTACCTTATATCAGGAAATGAGCAGCCCTGGAGAATGAATCATGGGTGGACAGAGTTTAGACTGGTGTATTAAAATCACCATCTGAAGAATTCCAGAATTGTCCAGTCACACTGGAGGCCGATGTATTCACCTAAGAATGCACTGTTGCCTAGCAACGGCAAAACAGGCAGCTCAAATTCAATTTGGCTTCTCTCACTCCCCTCCTCTTTCTCTGTCTCTTCTTTTTATTCTTTTGCTGTTCTTTTAGAGGAGTAGCAATGTTATCTAAGACTTCAAAGGGTATCCATCAACGAAGGCAACAGCATAACAGGCACCTTATGACACATATCATATCATATCTCAAGCTGCATTTTTCAGGAGATTTGGACAGGACGGAATCTCATTGATTGTTTTGCGATTGAATTTGGGATTGGAATTAATGGACCATCTTATTTGATCCCCATCGATGATTCACAAAGGATAACCAATGCTGAACCAAGCACACTTTAAATTAGCCCAGCACTGCAGTGCTCTGGTACCTAATGAGGAATTATCACTGTCATACGGACCTTTATATCTTTACTTGGCAATGCCTTAAAATACATGTTATCCATTGAGACAGTTGGGTGCATACAGCTGAGGTCAAAAGTTTACATACACAGAAGCTAAAGATATTCTAACTCAGTTTTTCTCAACTCTGCACATTTCATGTTACTGTACATTTCTTTTGGCAAGTCAATTAGGGCATCTACTTTGTTTACATCTGATGTAATGTTCAAACAATCTATTAGAGACAGATTTATTTCAGCTTTAATTCACTATATCAGAATTTCAGTGGGTCAAAAGTTTACATACACCAAGTTGACTGTCTCTTTAAACAGTCTGGAAGATTACATAAATTGATGTAATGACTTTTTAGAAGCTTCTGATTGGCCAATTGTCATAATTAGGAGTTAATTGGCACCCGTGGCTGTATTTAAGGGCCAACCTTTTTTGCCCTTGATATCATGAGAAAATCCAAGCAACTCAGCCAAGACCTCAGGAAAAAAATTGTGAACCTCCACAAGTCCGGTTCCTCCTTAGGAGCAATTTCCAAATAACTGAAGGTACCATGAGCATCTGTACAAACAATTTTATGCAAATACAAAAATATTGGAACCACACAGACACTGCATCGTTCCGGAAGAAGACATAAATGAACTCCCAGGGCTGAACAAACTTTGATCCAAAAGGTTAAAATGAACCCCAAGAAAACAACAAAGGAACCGGTGAAGGAGTTGGAGGCATCAGGTACCAGAGTATCTACATCCACCATTAAGAGAATCCTACATCGCCATGGCCTGAAAGGCTGTTGCGCAAGGAAAAAACCCCTACTCCAAGACTTGCATAAAAAAGCCAGAATGAATTTTGCAGGTGATCACAAGGACAAAGACTTAGCCATTTGGAGGAGTGTTCTCTGGTCAGATGAAACAAAAATTTAACTGTCAGGCCATAATGATCAGTGCTATGTATGGAGGGAACTGGCTAACTGAAGCTAAGCAGCCATACCACCCTGTACCCTTCTAATGTTAAACTGCTGAAGCTAAGCAGCCATACCACTCTGTACCCTTCTCATGGCTAACTGCTGAAGCTAAGCAGCCATACCAGCCCGTACCCTTCTAATGTTAAACTACTGACGCTAAGCGCCCATACTGCCCTGTACCCTTCTCATGGCTAACTGCTGAAGCTAAGAAGCCATACCACCCTGTACCCCTTTCATGTCTAACTGCTGAAGCTAAGCAGCCATACCACCCTGTACCCTTTTCATGTTTAACTGCTGAAGCTAAGCAGCCATATCATCCTGTACCCTTTTCATGTCAAACTGCTGAAGCTAAGCAGCCATATCATCCTGTACCCTTTTCATGTCAAACTGCTGAAGCTAAGCAGCCATACCAGCCTGTACCCTTTTCATGTCAAACTGCTGAAGCTAAGCAGCCATACCAGCCTGTACCCTTTTCATGTCAAACTGCTGAAGCTAAGCAGCCATATCATCCTGTACCCTTTTCATGTCAAACTGCTGAAGCTAAGGAGCCATACCAGCCTGTACCCTTTTCATGTCAAACTGCTGAAGCTAAGCAGCCATACCAGCCTGTACCCCTTTCATGTCAAACTGCTGAAGCTAAGCAGCCATACCAGCCTGTACCCTTCTCATTCATAAACTGTTGAAGCTTAGCAGGAGTGCGCTTCAAGAGTACTTGTTAGTGGTTTGGATGGGAAATAACCTGGTGGAAGAGTACAGGTGTGGGGGTGTCCTGGTGTTTAAGGACTCAGAGGGAGTGTCTGTGGGGTCAGGGGGAGTGTCCGTGGGGTCAGGGGGTGTGTCTCTGGGGACAGGGGGAGTGTCCGTGGGGTCAGGGGGTGTGTAGGGGGAGGGTCCGTGGGGTCAGAGGAAGTGTCTGTGGGGTCGGGGGGTGTGTCTCTGGGGTCTGGGGGAGTGTCTCTGGGGTCAGGGGGAGGGTCCATGGGGTAAGGGGGAGTGTCTCTGGGGTCAGGGGGAGGGTCCGTGGGGTCAGGGGAGTGTCTCTGGGGTCAGGGGGAGGGTTTGTGGGGTAAGGGGGAGTGTCTCTGGGGTCAGGGGGAGGGTCCGTGGGGTCAGGGGGTGTGTCTCTGGGGTCTGGGTGAGGGTCCGTGGGGTCAGGGGGAGTGTCTCTGGGGTCAGGGGGAGGGTCCGTGGGGTCAGGGGGAGTGTCCGTGGGGTCAGAGGGTGTGTCTCTGGGGTCAGGGGGAGTGTCTCTGGGGTCAGGGGAAGTGTCCGTAGGGTCAGGGGGTGTGTCTCTGGGGTCTGGGGGAGTGTCTCTGGGGTCAGGGGAAGTGTCCGTGGGGTCGGGGGGCGTGTCTCTGGGGTCAGGGGAAGTGTCTGTGGGGTCGGGGGGCGTGTCAGAGTGTGGATACTCACAGGCCTCCCTCAGCTTCTCCTTGCGGTAGTGCAGGGCCTCGTAGTCGTGCATGCTGATGCGGCTGACGCGGATCCGAAGCCTCTCAGGATTGGGCTGCTGGCTGTGGGGACGCAGACAGCCATTATCATGCAGGGAAGACCCCGTGGCCCAGAGCAGTGGCTCTGCTGCTGAGCGCTCTCTCCAGCTACCAACCGTCAGAGCGCACAAGCTCCTGATTTGGGTGTGTTTATGACATACAAACGTCCTCCGCTTCTAGTTCAGACATTTAGGCTCTGAACATCAGTATTTTCAGATGAATCTGAAAAAATCACTTCCCCGGGGACTGCTAGAAGCCTGCTGACCAGAAGCTTCTAGAGAAAGATGCACCAGTGGTCAAGCATGATTCACTTTCTTGTCAGTATAGCTGGGAACTGATCTTTAACTGACCTTTCAGTTGGTCTGAATAAACCTGAGAAATGACATTTCAGAATGTTTCATGACATGGAGGGAATTTTATTAATAATACTGTTTATATTGAATGTTATTCATTTTCATTGAATGGTTATATTTTTTTAACTTACTTTGACTTACTGAACTGTGTCTGTCATTTGTAGACTATGAAGTATGTACAAAGTCAGACTAAAACTTTGGTATTTATCCTGGATTTTGAATCAGAGCAAAAATGCTGGTTTAAGAGTGTTTAATTTTCATTTCTGCAGATGTGTTGAAAGGGATATAATTTTGTAGGATTAGCCAGAAGAGATCTTAAATAAAACAGACTGCGATAAACGAAAGCATTTTAAAACATCGGGGCACATATGGTAACCTCAACATCTGATCAGAACATTTATGGTGCTGGTGCTTTATGCAAAATCCTCTGCTGACACTGCACCTCAGCTCAAGGTGGTTTCTGCTTCATTTAGCACAGGAAGAATGGCCTTCACAGCACATCACACAAGGAACTCCAGGCCCTGCTGAAGAGAACCTGCAGTGACCTCTGAATGACCTACAACAACCCCAGAGACTCTGTGTCTGTCTGCAAACTCAGAGAACCTGCGTCTGTCTGCAAACCCAGAGACCCTGCGTCTGTCTGCAAACCCAAAGACCCTGCGTCTGTCCGCAAACCCAGCGACCCTGTGTCTGTGTGCAAACCCAGAGACCCTGCGTCTGTCCGCATACCTAGAGACCCACCGTCTGTCTGCAAACCCAGAAACCCTGCGTCTGTCTGCAAACCCAGGGACCCTGTGTCTGTCCGCAAACCCAGAGACCCTGTGTCTGTCCGCAAACCCAGAGACCCTGCACCAGGGACCCTGTGTCTGTCTGCAAACCCAGAGACCCTGCGTCTGTCTGCAAACCCAGGGACCCTGTGTCTGTCTGCAAACCCAGAGACCCTGCACCAGGGACCCTGTGTCTGTCTGCAAACCCAGAGACCCTGTGCCAGGGACCCTGTGTCTGTCTGCAAACCCAGAGACCCTGTGTCTGTCAGCCAGCCCAGAAACCCTGTGTCCGTCACCCAGCACAGAGACCCTGTGTCTGTCTGCAAACCCAGAGACCCTGCACCACTCAGCCAGCTCAGAGACCCTGCGTCTGTCTGCAAACCCAGAGACCCTGTGTTCATCACCCAGCACAGAGACCCCGTGTATGTCAGCCAGCCCAGAGACCCTGCGTCAGTGTCCACATCTGTGGAGCCAATCAAGGCCTTATAACATGGATAACAACTACCAGGGACATATATATGGCTCTTCAAATTACCAGCAAATACGCATTTAAAGGTATTCTAAGTGATCTGCCGGCAAGCTGCACATTCTAAATGCTCTTTAAAGCATTTAAAGGTAGTGTAGTATAATAGGTAAGGAGCTAGTCTTGTAACCTAAAGGTCACAGGTTCAATTTCCAGGTAGGACAATACAATTGTACCCTTGAGCAAGGTATTTAACCTGCATTGCTTCAGTATATATCCAGCTGTATAAATTAATGCAAGGTAAATGGTGTGTAAAAATTTCTGAAAGTCGCTCCGCATAAGAGCGTCTGCTAAATGCCTATAACGTAATGTAATGTAAATGTTTGTTAACATATCTGTTGATAAACTGCACTTTTTAAATGCTTGCTAAAGTATTTGTCAGTAACAGGCACATTTGAAATGTTTTTGTAAAGAATTTGTCAGCCACCTGAAGTTGAACCTCATTAGGAATTGAAAGAATCCAGAATTTCTGACAATTATAATCAAGTTATACATAGGACTGAGAAGAAGGATTTATTTTACTATGATTACTGCAATCATTTATGGATCAGTGCACGTATAATTGAGACAGAGATGTTGGGTTGGGTGAGACAGAGACAGAGACAGAGGTATTGGGTTGGGTTGGGTGAGACACAGGCAGGGGTGTTGGGTTATACAGCAGGGGTCTTTGGGTTGCGTGGGACAGAGGAAGGGGTGTTGGGTTATGGGTGAGACGTGGTAAATAATCATGTATCACATAATGGCGGTTAATGAGCCATCTCTACCCACAAAGCACTGGGGCTAAAGAGTCAGCCAAGGTCATCTCCATGGCCTCAGACAATAAAAACAAAATGGACATAAGGACTCTTCTGCCTGACACTGCCTGCAGAAATATTCAGTTTTCTTTGTACATTTTTAGATTTGATATTCAATTTTAATTGTAATATTAATATCTTAGCAAATTACACTCACAACACAGCAGTCACAGGGATTGGCATTCTCACCCAGTGTGCTACAACTAATAAGCTATTATGAGTGCAGTCCACAAGCGATCCAGAGGTTTAAGTAGGGGTAAGGTCTTCATTAAGGTCTTCATTGCAATAAATCTTAGAATATGTACTAAAACCACTGACTTCAAGCAAAGATTTCTCGCCAATAATTTAAAAATATGGTATAAGAAGAAACTGCAGCTGTAAATAAAACTCAGCATTCAGACATGGGGTGGTTGATTGCTAATACTTAATCTTTATCAGGTGGCATACTAAAGATTAGTCTTCTTAGAAAATCTTTCTGGTCATTTCCATAAGTAATCTTTTCCCTTTCCCTGTTGACACAAAACTAGTTTAGATAAACGTTAGAGACTGCGCTGAAAAGGTAAGCGTTAATTTAATTTGAGGAGGCAGGAAGATAAGTCACCTGCCCGCGTGCTACGAGACGTGGCCACTTGCGCTGTCGTCGAACGCTGCCTGATTTAGTTTCTGAAGAAAAATGGATCAACGCCAAAAGGCTGTGCACCAGCTCTGAAGAGAACCGAAGCGTTGGCTTTTCCCCGTCCGCAGGGACCGGGCTATCGGCTTTTCACGGCTTTGTCAGCACTTTGAGGGCTGCGGGAATAATAAGTTAATAAACTGGCTTGTCTGTGCCGTCAGTCACACACCTGCGCACCACTTAAGTCACTCTGCAAGAAACTGCACTCTGACCTTGGCTCTGGATAAGGGTCGTATTGAGATAGAGAAAAGCACAGCACTCTGACCTTGGCTCTGGATAAGGGTCATATTTACTCAGAGAAAAGCACTGCACTCTGACCTTGGCTCTGGATAAGGGTCATATTTACTCAGAGAAAAGCACTGCACTCTGACCTTGGCTCTGGATAAGGGTCGTATTGAGACAGAGAAAAGCACTGCACTCTGACCTTGGCTCTGGATAAGGGTCGTATTGACACGGAGAAAAGCACTGCACTCTGACCTTGGCTCTGGATAAGGGTCTGTGGTGTGGGGATGGCTGGTTTAAGCAGCCACACCTGCCCTGGGTCAAGCTAATTAGACCTGGCCAATTGGATAATTGGTTAAGAATTAGATGATTGGCCAGGCTAATTGGGCCCAGGAACAGGAGTGGCTGCACCTGTGCGTAGTGAGGTAATCACTGCGCACAGGTTAAATCTGCCATCCCCACTCACACGGGAAGCTTCGGTCATGACTGCGTTACATCTGCTCACTTTGGCTGTAACATCTTGCCAAACCCTTGCAAATAAATCTGGACTGTTGGAACATCATCTCCCTGTGTCTCTGTGCTGGAGGGCCCCGTGGAAAGGGGAGGGAGGGGCTGGGTGGGGCAGGGAGAGATGGGGTGGGGCTGGGCCAGCGGGGCAGGGTGGGGCAGGATGGGCAGGGCAGGGAGGGGCAGGATGGGGAATGATGGGCGAGGCAGAGTGGGGCAGGATGGGGCAGGATGGACAAGGCAGGATGAGGCAGGATGGCGGAGGCAGGATGGGGCAGGACGGGGTGGGGCAGGGAGGGGCAAGTCGGGGCCGGGCCAGCGGGGCAGGGTGGGGCAGGACGGGGTGGGGCAGGATGGGCGAGATTGGGTGGGGCAGGGCGGGGTGGGGCAGGAAGAGGCAGGGTAGGATGGGGTAGGGCAGGGCTGGACGAGGTAGGGCCGGGCGGGACGGGGTGGGGCCGGGCCGGCAGGGCAGGGTGGGGCAGGATGGGGCAGGGTGGGACGGGACGGGGCAGGGCAGGGCTGGACGAGGCAAGGCATTCTCTTACTCATTGAGCAGGGGGATGGAGGTTCTCCTCTTGGTCTTCTGGACCATGTTGGCCTGGTTTCTCAGGGAGATGCTGATGACAGAGGGGGCCAGCTTGCAGGGCTCCCCGTCCACCTGCATGGGGATGGGCTTGTAAGTGGTCAGGGTGACCTCCCGGCACTGGTTCAACCGCTCGCCATGACCTCCAACCTGCAGCGTGGCCTACGTGAAAGACAACACAGACGGGGGGTCACCTGTGCACGAACCAAGCAACAGCCACAGTTGAATATACTGCAATATACTGCTATATATATATATATATATATATATATATACTCTTCTGAAAATATAATGATAAATATATTTCACAGCCAGGGTATACTGGATTTTAATATGTTTAACTTCAATATATTTTCAGTATATTCCATTTGCGCAAGGAACACCTTTCTCATTGAGCATTGGTCTTTCACGTAGATCACACAATAACAGCAATTTGAAAGGCCAGACAACGCGTTTTAAATAAAAATAGTCCTTCTACCCCATTATGACATTATAAATCTGATTGGAAAGCTCTGTCTGACTCATTACATTACATATAACCCAGACACTGGCTCCATATTCTTGACACTGAAGGAACTGCCTTCCTTTCAATGACGATGAAATGAGGCCTCTTCTGAAAAGTAATTAAGGGTCATGGCTAAGGACAATACAATGTCAACAGCCAAGCAAGAGCACCAGAGAATGCAGCACCTACCCAGAGTCTTCTGAAGTTCAGAAAAGCAAAGGATGGAAGGAAACTATGAGCCTATGAAGTATCTAATTTCATTTTCAGAATCTGTGCTGATCCTCCTTAAGAATGGTGCTAAACACACTGCAGTCTGCTACTATGTAGAATCCAGTCTGCTAACCACTATGATTACCAACATAAACACATCATATGCAAACAGTGCTGTCAAAAGTGATGTAAAAAGGTGAACACAAAAAGTCAAAGTAATATTTTCATGACCTGAAAAGAAAAACAGGCTGTTTATGGTATTAAACAGAGAGAAAGTAAGGAAAAATGAAATAAACTGAAACCTTTTTTAAGATTTGTTGTAGAATCTGAGCTGGTTCATAAAATCAGTGACACAAACCTGCTGGTGCAAATATTTATATACTTTATTTTCTGAGCTGACCCCTGCAGTTCTGTGTGTGCATTAGAATCACAGTAGACCATAGAAAATGATAATCCAAAATTGATGTCTTTGTTACAAACTCCCATAAAGGTTATGACCAGATCAACACTTTTTCAGACATTCATCTGCATTGGAAAAAGGAACAATAACACACACACACACACAGTGTAAAGCAAATATTGGGATTTTTCCATAAAACATCAAATTACAGGCATTTAGCAAACACTTTTATCCAGCACAACATTCTACATAACAGATTTTATAAAATATTTAAATAGAAAAATAAAAATAAAGAGGTTCAGCACAAATAAGATGGTTCAGTTTTTCTCCATTTCTTTTTGAATGACCGAAATTAGAGATCAAACCCAAAGAACAAAAAAAAGGAGTTTAGGTTGGAAAAACTGCACTGGAAATTATTTTTTCCAGTGGTCTTTGTACGTCAGGAAGTTGCTTGTACGATCCAAAAAGTTAGTTCTGGCTTTATGCTATAAATAAAAGCTAATATTAAAGGGCTAAAATGCCGAAAGGATCATGGAACCACTTTACTTCCCATCCTTAGTTAATTGTAACTCTGTTAGGTTCATCCACAGGCAGTGCACTACTATCTTCCAGCATCGATACTAAACATAGAAGAATGCTGAGATGTCTGGGGATCCAAATGTATTTCGGATATGAACATGCACCATGGTGGTTAGGGTGTGGGTTCCTGGGAAGGAGTCAATCATCAGCCGCAGGTAAGAGCTCCAAGGTCACGCTGAAGGTCAGGGTGAACATCCACAGAGTCTTCTCTCTTGCGGAGGTCCAGGAGTCTCCCGAATCGGAAACCGAATCGACCATGAAAAATGAGGCGGTATCCCCCGTTTGGTGTTGGAGCCTCTGATGCATAGCACCATAGATGTGTCGGTGGGGGCCCATTTGGCGGTACTGATTCAAGCCAAATCAACCTCTTAAAACACAACACTGAAAAACCTGCAAGAACTGATCTCAGATAACAGGAAACTGATCTCATAACAGTAATTAAACCCTTTCTAGATGCTCTAGAGGGTCTCGGGTCGAGACATCACGCTCCTAAACACAGCCCTAGGGCCACACTGAAGTGGCACTCTGCACACAGCCCTAGGGCCACACTGAAGTGGCACTCTGCACACAGCCCGAGGGCCACACTGAAGTGGCACTCTGCACACAGCCCTAGGGCCACACTGAAGTGGCACTCTGAACACAGCCCTAGGGCCACACTGAAGTGGCACTCTGCACACAGCCCTAGGGCCACACTGAAGTGGCACTCTGCACACAGCCCTAGGGCCACACTGAAGTGGCACTCTGCACACAGCCCTAGGGCCACACTGAAGTGGCACTCTGCACACAGCCCGAGGGCCACACTGAAGTGGCACTCTGCACACAGCCCGAGGGCCACACTGAAGTGGCACTCTGCACACAGCCCTAGGGCCACACTGAAGTGGCACTCTGCACATAGCCCTAGGGCCACATTGATGTGGCACTCTGCACACAGCCCTAGGGCCACACTGAAGTGGAACTCTAAACACAGCCCGAGGGCCACACTGAAGTGGAACTCTGCACACAGCCCTAGGGCCACACTGAAGTGGCACTCTGAACACAGCCCTAGGGCCACACTGAAGTGGCACTCTGAACACAGCCCGAGGGCCACACTGAAGTGGCATTCTGCACACAGCCCGAGGGCCACACTGAAGTGGCACTCTGAACACAGCCCTAGGGCCACACTGAAGTGGCACTTTGAACACAGCCCGAGGGCCACACTGAAGTGGCACTCTGCACACAGCCCGAGGGCCACACTGAAGTGGCACTCTGAACACAGCCCGAGGGCCACACTGAAGTGGCACTCTGAACACAGCCCTAGGGCCACACTGAAGTGGCACTCTGATCAGAGGCTTGCAAACACAGTTGTAGGAAATGCATGAGGTGACACTTCTCAGACGCTCTCTAAGACAGTTGTATGAAATGCATGAGGTTACACTTGGTAAATGGTAAATGGACTGCATTTATATAGTGCTTTTATCCAAAGCGCTTTACAATTGATGCCTCGCATTCACCAGAGCAATTAGGGGTTAGGTTTCTTGCTCAGGGACACTTCGACATGCCCAGGGCGGGGGAACCAGCAACACTCCGACTGCCAGACAAGTGCTCTTACCTCCTCAGCTATGTTGCCCCCAGTTCTTAGATGCTCCCTAAGACAGTTGTGTGAAATGTATGAGGTGACAGACACTTACCAGACACTCCCTAAAACTGTTGTAGGAAAGCCATGAGCTGACACTTCTCAGAGGCTCCCTAACACAGCTGGGTGAAATGCAAGACGTGCCACTACTCAGACGCTCCCTAACACAGTTGGGTTAAATGCATGAGGTGAAAGATTCTTACCAGAGAAGTCATGGTGAACCCGATGACCTCGATGCAGCCGTCGTCATGCCTCTGAGGTTCAAAGTCATGGTGCTCGCTGGGATTACCCCAGGGCATGGTGCCAGCACAGTATCTATGGAACACAACAGGGAGGACCTCAACATCCAGTCCATAAATGCAGTCCATTTACCATATAAATGCAGTCCATTTACATCCATTCAGCTAATCACCACACCGGGGGCTGTTTGCTAACGGGACAACAACAAAAAACACAACTGAGCAAAAGCCTGGTCACATGACAGACAACCTGCTAAGCCAATAAGAATTATGTAACTAAAGCTTGGCCTGTGAATATTTAAGAGCAGAATGCCCCACCCAAAAAAGAAAAAAAGATTATACAGGTTGAAGAGATGGTAAGTTCTGTGCAACTCCCTTATCCCTGGTCTAAACAAATCAGCACTTTATGCATAAATATAAGTCTACAGAAATAATGGTGTGATTTAGATATAAATATGATGCTTCAGAAATAACTGTACTGATTTTTATTTCCGAACCCCCTTCTTAATTTCAAAATGACACTTTTTTTTAAATGGTAAGACTTCCTGTCAATCAAAACCAGCAGGACCTGCCCACTAATCGGGTGATCTTTTGCAATCAATTACTTGGCCTTGTTCTGAGCAGCGCCTGGTGGAGTGGGTGGAATCTGTGGGGTGGTAGTTCGCTAATTATGCTCGTTTCAGTACTGTAACATAATATTCAGATAGGAGGGGCAAGGTAATGCATCTACTGACTGTGTGATACAGATGTTCCACTTTGCACTACATAGGTAAAAACACCAAAAAAAAGTTATTAAAAATTTGAGCAAAAGCTTGTGTGCTGGATCAAAATAATCACGCTTTCAATTCTAGTCCCTAGGTAAAGCTACCTTTCCAGTTTTGTCAGTATGCCAAGAGATAGCAATGAAGACCAAGTGCTAACAAGGGACTGTGAGTGGGATGGCTCCGCTAGCTTGCTAGCAAGAAATGGGTTCTCAATTGGAGGTGTTTTTAACTTGCTAACGTAAACTGAATAATGAATAAAAAAGGAAACTTGAGTGCTGGATCAAAACAATGACACTGCCATTTGCTAAGTGTGATATCTTGCAGCTTTTTAATGAGGCACTCCAGACAGCAGACGTGTTTTTTAGTAACGTTATTGTACTGCAAAACTTTTAGGCGGTACAGCACAAATCTCTCTTACGTGCTCGTCTTTCACAGAACTTCCCTAAAACAACCTGTGACCTCACTAATCAATCACATCTGTCTGTATTAAGCTAGAACATTAACCCCTTAAGCTCTATCTATTACACTAAGCATCTAGTTGCAACAAGCTTCCTAGCTTTGGTAAGGAACTGCGAGTGGGGTGGCACGTGGCATTAGCTCCGCTGGCTTGCTAGCTAGGTAGTAAGCAATAGGTTCTTCATCTGAGGTGTTCCTAACTAGCTAATGTCAGCTGAATAATGAATAAAAAGTATTTAAGGAAACTGAATGCTGGATCAAAATAACGGCATTGGCATGTGCTAAGCAATTAGTTAAAACTAGCTTCCTAGCTTCTATCCGCATTCGAAGAGACAGTAATAGGCCCTTTTCACGCTGTGCGCTCCGAGAGCAGAATTAGGCAAAGGCAGTGGAGTCTTACTTCCGGTTCTCTACCGCTCCCATTGAGAAAAGCTAGGCCATGGTGCAATCAAGTCGCAAATGTCACTGTAGTGTCCTGCATTTTTCCAACAACAAGCCAATGCATTCTTATTTAAGTTTCCACGACTTTCCATTGGATGATGGATTCCGAGCTCGCTGGGTTACAGTGATCAGAAGAGACAAGGACGCCACGTTCCCCAGTTATTAATGCTGTTTTTTTGCCAGGTATGTTAAACTGGATTGTATATGTGTTTTAAATGTATTTGTAGCTAGCTAGTTCTGATATCCCAAGCTAGCTAAAGTGGCTACTGTATTTTGCCAAGTAATTTGATATTGTTACCAAAGACAAAATGAGTTCTAGCGATACGTGTAACTGTACTGTGTAGCATTAAAACTATACGATCACAAACTCAATATGTAATATGTAAACTATATGGTCATATTGTGCCCCCTTTTCCTTATGCTGGTGATGAGTGTGGAGCCGGAGACGCGTTACATTATTGTACTGTATACAGTAAACGGCTTGAGGAAGTATGAGAATACAATGTATACATAATTTATTCACTGAAAACAGTAATAACTGCGGAACGTGGCGGCCTCGTCTCTTCTGATTGCTGTAACCCAGCGAGCTCGCAATCCATCATCCGATGAAAAGTCGTGGAAACTTAAATAAGAATGCATTTGGCTTGTTGTTGGAACAATGCGGGGCACTACAGTGACATTTGCGACTTGACTGTGCCATGGTCTAGCTTTTCTCAATGGGAGCGGTAGAGAACCGGAAGTAAGACTCCACTGCCTCTGCCTACTTCCGCTCTCAGAACCCGCAGCGTGAAAAGGGCCTATAAGGGAGACAGCCCTGCTGGCCGGGAACTGTGAGTGGGTTGGCTAGCAGCATTAGCCTTGCTAGTTGGCTAGCTACCAAACAGTAAGTTCTTAATCATTGATGTTCCTAGCTAACCTTATCTTGTTAACATGCTAATGATAATAGTTATGAAAAACAATCAAGCAAACATTTGAGTGTTGGATATAAATAAAGCCACTTTAATGTGCCAGTCACTAGTTAAACCTAGCTTCTGTCTGTGTTCTGGGAGACAGCCATGAAGACACTTCAGCAACCCAGCTATGCAGAAACTATGAGTGGGATGGCTAGCTGCATTAGCCCCACTAGCTACCTAGCAAGCAAGCAATGTTCTGTATGACAGGAATGCTAAAATTGGTTAGAATGATGCACCATTATCATAATGAAGCTTAACCTGTGCGTTTTGTGTTTTTGCTATTTGCTTTCATTCCAAGAAGGGATTTGCACTCATTCAATAAATCTGTGGATGCATCATTTATTGATTTGCACCCATGTTGGGAATGGGTGTGTGTGGAGCAACTAGTTCATCAACAGCTATAGGGCTTACCGAACTAGCTGTCATTTTAACATGCAGACCCATATTTGCAGTGCTGCTGCTTTTGCCTCGATGTGTGAGCAACCAATGACCATGAGTGATTGACAGGAGGTCTTACCATTTTGAAAAGTTTCATTATGAAATGAAAAAGGGAGTTTGGAAATAAAAACGCCATTCGGAAATAATTCATTTGGAAAAGTGTCATTATGAAATTTAAAAAGCCGTTTGGAAATTCAACATGTTATTATGAAATAAAATATAATCATGTTATTGTGAAAAGGACAAACATGAGGGGACAATTATTTAATTATTTTGAAATAAAATGATTCATTTAATTATTGACCAATTTTATTATTAATTTATATACTTATTTATATAATTTCATATTTATGTATTTTATTTTTTTCATTTCGGCACATTTAGTTCTCCACACAATGACAGGTTATTAAGCAAATTTACAACAAACTTTATATTGAAATAGTAATTGTGCAGATATTTGATGTTGAGATTCATTTGATATTATTTCCAAAAACATTCAAAGACTCTTCTGAAAGCTGAATGCCTGAAACAATTCAGGTGAAGTTATGAAAAGTATGGAGACCACATGCGTAATTCACACAACTGTGGGAACTATAAGAACATACATAAAATACATAATGAGGAGAACAGGCCATTCAGCCCATCTAGAACATAAGGACATAAGAATATATAATGAGGAGAACAGGCCATTCAGCCCATCTAGAACATAAGAACATAAGAATACATAATGAGGAGAACAGGCCATTCAGCCCATCTGGAACATAAGAGCATAAGAATACATAATGAGGAGAACAGGCCATTCAGCCCATCTAGAACATAGGAACATAATACATAATGAGGAGAACAGGCCATTCAGCCCATCTAGAACATAAAAACATAAGAATACACAATGAGGAGAACAGGCCATTCAGCCCATCTGGAACTTAGGAATACATAATGAGAACAGGCCATTTCACTCCTTTCCATCTAGCCTGGACTTCTCTTCCTGGACTGCATGACCCTGCAGTCTACTCTATTCACTGACATTGTCCTGATATCAGTGATGAATTTTCCTTTAGCCCATTTCCACCCATACCTCCTCAGTTCACTTTCTCATTCCCTTTAATTAAATCCTCAGGGGGGCCGTCTGGGTAGTATAGAGGTATAAGCACTCGCCTACCACCGCAGAGACATGGGTTCAATCCCCAGAAGCGATACCTCCGGCTTAGTCAGATGTTCCTACGAACACAATTGGCAGTGTTTGCGGGTGGGAAGCCGGTGACGGTATGAGTCCTGATCGTTGCATTAGCGACTTCTACTGGTTAGTCACCCAGGGTGCCTGTTCAGCAGGGAGGGGTCAGGGGGAGATAGCGTAAAGTTCTCCCAGTGAAACTCCTCGCTGTCATGTGAAAAGAAGCAGCTGGCGACTCCACATGTATCGGAGGAAGCATGTGGTAGTCTACACCCTCCCCAGACTAACAGCGCATCGACCAGGACTGTGATACACACAGGGAATTGGTATAACAACTAAAATGGGGGAGAAAATTGGCAGAAAATGGCAAAACCTCAGGGGTTCCCCTAAATGATTCTCCTATTGTTAAGTCTGAATAGATTAAGCTGTCGGAAGTCTTTCATCATAACAATTCTAACAAGGAACCAATTCAGTTGCCTTTCTTTTTAATTCTTTTTCACAAGCCTCCACATTTTCCTTATGAATGTTGAGGAACACTAGGCATTACAGCCGGAGCAGCTTTGCTCACCTGGGAATGTTGAGGAACACTAGGCATTGCAGTTTGAGATCCTGGACCTTGGTGGTGAGATCTGTGCCATCGCACTGGAGGGTACAGAGGCAATGAGAGAGGAGGGTTACGGAGGAAAGGCTGGTCCTGCATGTACTGCAGACGTGCCATGGTAACAGCAGTAAATTTAATCTGAACTGGATCTCTCCAGTCCAGATCCAGCAGATCTGTAGAGCACTCACCACAACTTTGATTTGCTTGGCCAGGTCTTTGGAGCTGCCCATCAGGAAATCTGAAAAAGCCGTCTGGAGACAGGGCAGGACAGAGAAACTGACACTGACTGACATTATCTCAGACAGGACAAGGAAACGGACACTGACTGACAGTATCTCAGACAGGACAGAGAAATGAACACTGACTGGCATTATTTCAGACAGGACAGAGAAATGGACACTGACTGGCATTATCTCAGGCAGGACAGAGAAACAGACACTGACTGACATTATCTCAGGCAGGACAGAGAAACAGACATTGACTGAATATCTCATACAGGACAAAGAAACGGACACTGACTGACATTATCTCAGAGCAGGACGAGAGAGACAGACCTCCATGAGACAGCGATACTCACCCCTGCATAGAACATCTTATTCCGAAATCTGCTGTTGAACTTCTCTGGGTTGGCCTCTGGGAGGGGGGGGGGAGGGAGAGAGAGAGGTAGATAGATAGTGAGGGAAATAGAGGGGGAGCGAAGGAAAGGGAGAGGGTGAGAGAGAGAAACTATTGACTTTTGACACCCTTTAAAAAACCATGTCACTTACAACTTTCAAGCAAATATGCACAAAAACACATACAAATAAAGCCAGCCCTCCCACCACCCGTCACACTCATTACCAATACACACCTGCATCACATCTACACCCAGCCCTCCAGATCTGCTGAAACTCTCAAGGAGGGGAACACTGGTGGCTCCTCCCCGCGTGGCTCAATCAGTGCGTTTACATGCACAGTTGAAATTGAGCTATTATTTCACCAAAGATGCGATCTAATTGGATTATTGTCATTGTCCCAATATACATGACTCGGAAAGAATCGATTTATTGACCTAGGTGTATCTGATGAAGGCTTCTTATAAATCCTGCTTCCTCCAATTTTGTCAAAACTTTTTTGAATAGTTTCCCATTCCGCGTTTTTCTTCCATCCATGTATTTTAGGATATTTAACTCCTTTAGTTGCAATAGCATGAAGTGGTCTCCTCGTCCGTCCCGAAATGTGTTTTTTTATCAGAAGTATCAGAAGTACATATAATCACTACAGAATAAAGGAAATCCAAAACAGTTTTTCAGAATAAATATGCCTCGCATGTTTATGGAGTGGAACTCCTGTAGTCAGGGGATTTGCTCTTTATTTCAGGCTTAGAACCATGTTTTTTGTGTATAATTTTGGAGATAATGGAGTTTATTTAAGATGGGGGATTCTTAACGAAACGAAACGAAAGTTAATTTCATCTTGTCGAGCTCCGCCGGCAGAGCTCTCGACCCCAGAGGGTTAAACAAATAGCCATAGTCCGTCCTAGTGCAGGTCCGTCCGTCCTAGTCCGTCCCATCCATTATGTCCCTCGAATAAGTGTAAATTATCCAGCATAGAACAGCCTGGAACGAATTATCTTTGGTATCTATGTATGATCATGTCTAGATGTCCCTTGAGCCTGTCTGCAAGGCTCTCAGGGATTATCTTAAAGTTCACACAGAGCAAAGTAATGGGATGCCAGTTCCTCAAATCGCTAAGGTCAGTGGTTCCCAACCTCGGGCCTGAGGGGCCACTGTGTATGCTGGTTTTCATTCAAATCACAATTGCAATCCCACAATTTTTAATTTTTCTCAATTAGGTGCTTTTCAGATTTACAGGGATTATTTACACTCTTAAACCACATTATATCAGAAATGTGGTTACATGTGCCATAAAGAATAAAAGTCCCATGTTCACACTGTGCTTATTGTACTATATTGCAAACAATTAGCCTACAAAGGCTGAGGTGACTCAATAGGCTCCTAATTGGTGACAGTGCGGACACATGGCTGCTAAAATTAACAATTCATTAGATAATGAGGAATTCAAAGACAAAACAAGAGACAAAACAAACGTGGAGGTATAGCAGTGTGAGGTTGGGAGATGAGAGTAGACAGAGTCCATTAAAAATGGGAGGTGCTTGAGCCTATCCCAGCATGCATTGGGCGAGAGGCAGGACTACACCCTGGACAGTTTGCCAGTCCATCACAGGGCACACACACCCTTCACTCACACACTTCACATACAGGATTTCTCTGGAAAGTGAGTCCATTAAAAACTGTCCAAACTGCGACCATTACCACAGCCTGAGTTCGGAGGACCTCACAGGGTCACAGGCCTTTGCAAAGGTCAATAGGCCAATAAGTCCAAATCATTCCAAGTATTATGTGAATATTATTAATAGAATAATTATTAATAATTCAATATATAACCTAAGACAGACTGAATATCAATGGCGGGGATTGCAATTAACACCAGACACAGGGCGAGCTGCCATTGTATGTAATTATGGAATCATTTATTTGTTTTATATCTTTATCAGTATTGGGAAAGATCAAATTAATCATATCATTGTAATAATTAACAATATCAAATCTATGTAATTGTTTACAAGAAAAGAGATAGAATGTGCCATCATTCTATTCAAGGGAACGTCCACTAGAATAATAACCAGAACTCAAAATGCCAACAAGTGTACACTAAGAATATCTATCCTTTGGTTTCTGCTGAAAATTGCTCATTTTTTGTGTGATTTGCATTTAAAAAGGCTGAGGCTTTGTTTACATACACAATGAAGCACTGCACTGTGGGATTGCTCCCGTTCACTTAAAAATATTCCAGAAAGAGGGAAAAGCAGAAAAATTGCATATTTATAGATGTTTTTTTTCTCTCACAACTGAGCTATTATTGTTGTGTGCTGGAGGGCAGGTCTCTCAAACAGACCTCGAGACTCGTGGAACTCCAGGGTCACATGTGCGTCGAACCCGAGGCTGAAGTAGTTGTTGAAGACATCCAGGGGAAGCTGTGGGTAGCAGCAGACACACAGCAGATGGTCAGAAAAACGGAACAAACACTTTAATACAAATATCAGAAAACAAACATGCACCCTTCAGAACACGCAGGGTTTTTTTACTCTCCCAGGTATTTATTTAATCTTTAATCGCATTGGTATCAACAGTAATGAAGTCAGCAGTTATGATATCGAGATGGCACATTTAAATAAGAAAAGCTTCTGATCGTAGCTGTAATTATACACGAGCTCTGAAGGCACCATCTGTAAGCTTCCTCGGCTAAAAGCATCTGCTAAATGCCAAAAAACGTGAAATAATTCTTTCTACATTTTAACTGTTTTGCCACACAAGTGCCACGCACAAACTTATCACTCAGCCGAACATCTAGATGACAGCTTCTAAGGCCACTACTCTGATTGGTTCTACTGTGTTTTATCAGGGACAGTCAAACTGGGACAAAAACACAAGCTGCCTATTTTGGGCAGGGCAGCTGTCTGTGTCTGCTCTGATCCAGTCCAAGGAGGCATGTGATTAATTGATTGGCATGTTAAGAGAAATCATGGCTGTAATTACAGGTCTGGCCCTCGTGCTGAATCACAGAGCGTGCTCCGCCCCCAACCCCACTTCATCAGGAGCACCATAAGGGGAGGGGGATGGGTAAAGTGGGCTGTCAGCTGTCTGGACAGTGTGTGCTGTATACCTCCAGCAGCAAGGGCTGAACTGACAAGGCCCATTATAACAGCATTTCTATTAGCATAGGCCTATGGCTCGATATGACAGCCCTATTTCCTTCAGCATGGGCCTAGGGCTCAATATGACAGCCCTATCCCTTTTAGCATTGCCCTAAGGCTCAATATGACAGCCCTATTTCCTTCAGCATGGGCCTAGGGCTCAATATGACAGCCCTATCTCCTTTAGCATTGCCCTGGGGCTCAATGTGACAGCCCTATCTCCTTTAGCATTGCCCTAGGGCTCAATATGACAGCCCTATCTCCTTTAGCATGGACCTAGGGCTCAATATGACAGCCCTGTCTCCTTTAGCATTGCCCTGGGGCTCAATATGACAGCCCTATCTCCTTTAGCATTGCCCTGGAGCCCAAGATGACAGCCCTGTCTCCTTTAGCATTGCCCCGGGGCTCAATATGACAGTCCTATCTCCTTTAGTATTGCCCTGGAGCCCAAGATGACAGCCCTATCTCCTTTAGCATTGCTCTAGGGCTCAATATGACAGCCCTATCTCCTTCAGCATTGCCCTAGGGCTCAATATGACAGCCCTATCTCCTTTAACATTGCCCTGGAGCCCAATATGACAGCCCTATCTCCTTTAACATTGCCCTAGGGCTCAATATGACAGCCCTATCTCCTTTAACATTGCCCTGGAGCCCAATATGACAGCCCTATCTCTTTAGCATTGCCCTGGAGCCCAATATGACAGCCCTATCTCCTTTAGCATTGCCTTGGAGTTCAGCTACTCAGCAACATGTTGCGCCACTGCATGAACCCTCAGACCCCTTCACACAGTAACATATTTGGCTTTTGTATCTTACATTTCAGTTTACTTGTAACATCTACCATACATTTCAGTTTGGCTGTAAAATCTATGCTACCTTTTACTTTATGGTAGTATTTCACAGCAAGGTTAATAAACCCAATGGTGCTGGCACATTTATGGCAGCTTGTATAAGGCTCTTACATTTCCTGCCCACTTGGCAGCAGGCCACATGCAGGCCATCACAACATAGCACCCCCTACAGTCTCACCTTGTCTGTCTGATGCTCATCCTTCTCTTCCAAGCTAGCCTCTGGGTTGGGCTCCACCATGAGGTTCCAGCGATCCAGTTGGACGATATTGCCATCCTCCACATGTGAGAGGATCTTAGACACAGGCTCATCGGTATACCCCTAAGAAGAGTTCTTATTTATTACCAACCACCCATAATCCAACCAAATCACACACTATTCATTATCAACCCACCCCAATGCAACCAAATCACACAACATTCATTATCAACCACCCATAATGCAACCAAATGACATCATTCATTATCAACCTGCCCCAGTGTAACCAATTCACACACCATTCATTATCAACCTGTCACAATACAACCAAATCACACAACATCCATTATCAACCTCCCATTGTGCAACCAAATCCCACACCACTCATTATCAACCTGCCCTAATGTAACCAAAGCACACACCATTCATTATTAAACCACCACAAAGCAACCAAAGCACACACCATTCATTATGAACCCACCCCAATGCAACCTAACTACACACTATTGTTTATCAACCCACCACAAATCAGCCACATCACATAGCTCTCAGAGTATGTAGGCTAGGTAATGTGTGTTATGTGTGTAATGAGTTGGTCACCCACCCCGCCCCAGTTGAGGGTCCTGGCCAGGTCATTCCCAGTCCCCAGGGGCAGGATGGCCACAGCAGGCTGAGGTTTCAGCTGCAGCTGGTCCAGTGTGGACAGGACCCAGCCCACCTACATGACAGTCACAGAAGAGAGGTATATTACACCTCTTCATTACACATTACACCTCACCATTACACCATTACACCATTACACCTCACTATTACAACAATACCTTTCTTTACACTTCATCATTACAACATTACAACTCACCATTACAACATTACCATCCCTTACACTTCATAATAATGCCATTAAACCTCTCCATTATGACATTACATCTCTCCATTGCGACATTACCATTGCTTACTCTCATCATTACAACATTACAACTCACCATTATGACATTACACCTCACATTACAACATTACACCTCACCATTACAACAATACACCTCACCATTAGGATATAACACACCTCTCCATTACAACATTACACCTCCCATTACAACAATATCATCCCTTACACTTCATCATTACGACATTATAACTCACCACTACGACGTTAAACCTCACCATTAGAATATTAACATTCCTTACACCTTACTATACGTGGGAGACATCACATCACTATATAATATTTATTTTAAGATATTATATGTGACACATTAGAAATGAGTAAAAGAAATTTCGCCAACGGCGATGAGACACTGACCGTTCCGTCACCTCCGCAGGCAAGGATTCGCAGGTTGTGAACTCTACGGTACATTTCTAACCTTAAACACGCAACAGAGAACAGCAGCTTCATTAAAGGGGACTGTGTGGGGGATGAACTGTGAGGCACTGTGGAAATGCATCAAAATGAACCCTGAGTTCAAAATTAACTCATTGGTTCAATGAACCAGTGAGCTCATTTTCACATTGCACGTGCTGTATTCTGCTTATACCATGGCTCTTACAACAGAAAGCACTCAACACCCAATGCACTTCTACAGACCTGCTGTGGCACTTTGTTCTTACTATGTTTGTCATTACACTGAGCAGCAGGCAGAATGGATACAGAATAAGGCACATGTTTCCAATTCATAGCTGTACATTGTGTAGGGCTACGTAACAATGTAAAATAGTAATATTAAAAAATAAGAGTAATCTCAGATATCCTTTGAGTGCTGGTAAAGCAGCCAATCAGCAGCATGTGATTGAATAGAACAAATCACATGATCACATAGTAGCTGTACCACCTATTTGCGGATAGGCTGCCTTTTCAATACCCAATAAATATCCGCGTTTTAATTTTTTTGTCTTCCTGGAAGTATTTTAAATGGCCTCTGATATTTGGTGGTTAACTGCCACATCAGGTGTAAATAAAGAAAAAAATATGAAAGATTACGTATGCCTCCTACGGAAGTGGTTATTCTTATTATGCTTAAAATAAACTGCAATGCGATATATCATACTGTACATGATATACAAACTAACCCTCCTCTCGACCAATCAGAATAGAGCACTTAACCAAGCTGTGATATGTCACATGATTCCACTTCTCCGTCAGTTTACACTCTCCGCCCCCTCCAGTGAATGCAGTCTTGGTCAATTTCAGTGGCTGTTGAGCTAGGTGGGGAAATCTTTCCTGACTGAATTCACTTAATATGTCTAAAAAATGCACTGAAAGGGCATGCCTACTCTTAAATGCAATTAAAAACACATATTTAATGCATCATGAGACTACGGCTTAATGACACATAAAATCAAATTCCAGAATGGCACACCTGAGCAGACATATTCACTATGATCCATTAAACTCAACTGTCTCAGGCAACAGGGCTACTGAGATTCCAGCAGCAGCATTCTTTAAATAACATTGGTCTGTAATACCTTTGCACCATTCTGCAGTATTTGTGGATTGCTATCAATCACAACGCATTTAAGCAGCTGTGGTCCAGCCAGGGTCCCAGTACATGCATACCTGTCATATACAGTTAAATGCAAAAGGATTGGGACCACAACACAATTTTTGTTGTTTTAGCTCTGTACCCCAGCACATTGGACGTGAAACAAAACAATGAACGTCAGTTTAAAGCACACCCAATATGGATTGCAAATACCGTCAAATTAAAGCAGAGTCTGCACTTTCACATTAATTAATTTTTCTTGTTCTGTTGTATAGTCATTATTTCATGGAGCACATGTAGTACGGCTGTACAGCTTCTATATAAATGTTGATACATATTATGGTGATGAGGTAGATTGTGATTATTATTTGATAAAATGAGTCCTGGGTAGGGCACTGTTTATGCTTGTAAAACCTCCAGCAGTCGCCATCCCAGTGTCCTCTCACCTCTTTCAGTCAGGTGAGGTTTCTGTTTGACTGCGGCTTATATCAGTCAGGAGAGATTTCCAGTAATGTTGAGATACATGTTTGCCTGTAGGAATGTTGAGTTACAGACATGTCTGCAATAATGTTGAGTTACATGTTTTCCTGTAGGAATGTTGAGTTACAGACATGTCTGTAATAATGTTGAGTTACAGGTATGTTTGCAATAATGTTGAGTTACATGTTTGCCTGTAGGAATGTTGAGTTACAGACATGTCTGTAATAATGTTGAGTTACACGTATGTCTGTGGGAATGTTGAGTTACATGGTCATCCGCAATAATGTGGAGTTGAGATAGAGGCTTGCTGTGCTCACTTACCCTTCTTTGGGGCCTCCCTGACTCAGGTCGAAAACTTGTCGAGGGTTGAGGTACCACATGAAGGACTGGATTATCTTCGCTCCCTTAAAGAAAAGACCCAGCAGAGAAGTTGGATCAAGCAGGATGTGCATTGACTGCACTTTGAGTGTCTCAGAGCTTCCGAGTGAAGAGAGGCAGGGAAGACTAGTGCCTCCGTGTTTTCGGAACAGCTGAGGGACCTTATTTGATGTAAAAATACCATCTGATTTCAGCTCAAATCAAATCAAAATTTATTTTTATTGCGTATTTCACAAACAACTGTGACAATTTGCTTCACAGACAACCCTGGCCTAAACCCCCACAGGAGCAAGTCTAAAGCAACAGTCGCAAGGAAAAACTCCATTGTGGCAGATGAGAAAAAACTTCAGAAGGAACCAAGCTCAAGGATCCTCCTCTGGTCAGCTCAGGGTGTAGTTTGGTGACCAACATGGTCAGTCAGTCAATGTTCAAGGTCAGTTGACTCCTTTTTTTCACAGCAACGAGTGCTCATGATCCCCCCTCACCCCCGTAATTATGGGTACACAATGGTCCCCAGCTACACTTTCTGGCTCCTTCATGCTTTCAATCTACAATCTATTCACCTCAAGAAAACATCTTTCCACTGTGCCATTAGAGCACGGTTCTTAAACTGAGGTCCCCCTACACGCACTGGCTTTTGTAACAGTCAATCTAAACTATGTTAAGGTTCATTCATGATTTGTTCCTTAAACACATTTGCACACCAAGTAGTTTGCTTTGGTCCACGACTTTGAAGTCTTCATTGTCCAGAGATGGTTAAAACCGCATGCCATACCACCACGCACTCTGTTCCTGCTGACTGGCTGAAGCTAAGCAAGTGTGGGCTTGGTTTGTACTTGGATGGGAGCCCACCAGGGAATACTGAGTTGTTGTTAGAAGTGGTGTTGTTGGGCCAGCAGGGGGCAGTCTTCCCTCTGGTCAAATAAACCCCAATGCCCCAGTGCAGTGACGGGGACGGAGATGCCATCTTTCGGATGAGACATTAAATCAAGGTCCTGACTCACTGTGGTCATTAAAGATCCCATGACACTATTCACAAAGGGTAAGGGGTTCCCCAGTGTCCTGGCTAAAATCCCAGATCTGGCTCTTGCAAAAACTTGCCACCTAATCATCCCCTGATTTAATTGGCTAAAAAATGTTCTCTCCCTCCAAGGGAGCTACTCAGTGGCCAACAATAGAGGATTGTGGGTGTACTGATAAGCCCTATGACCAGTCCAATGAAAACAACAAGGCTGAAACCAAAAATCAGTCATATGCTTCAGTTGAATTAACACCTGAAAATGCAATAGCCAACCAGGACGAGAGCTGAAATATCTGAGGCCAGTTGCTGGGAATCAATGGGAAGCTCTGTCACAGGGATTGAGGTTAGACTGACCATTTGGTCCTATGATCTGGACTGGCGGTTTAACCCTATTGCTTGAGCCCATATAGCCCACATCATAGCTAAAAAGGATTTCAGCTCTCAAGGGTTTCCGGACTCTAGCCGCCTGGCTAACAGGCTACCATATTCTGCTATAAACCTGGTGAAAGTTGCAGTTCAGAGCCATAAAGACTGCCAGGCCCAGCCTCCCCAGACCCAGTGAAACTTTGACAAACCCTGTGGGAGCCCAGCAGACCCTGTGGATCTCCAGGACCAGGTCTGGGGACACCCTGATGTAGACCATCCATTTTGTTTGCATCCATTTTGTTTCTTGGTGCTCACCTGGTTTCCCCCACTCTTTGGGTTGACAAAGACCAGCAAGGGCTTTATGAGCTGAGAGGGAATGGGCTTCACAATGAAGGGCTTCCATCGGGACTCCTATAACACAGGCCCACAACACATTCAATAAATGCATTCAATAATAACACTCAAAAAACGCAAAATTTAATTAGGATAGCAACTTTCATATGGCTGCGGCTCAATGTGCTAAACAGAGATTCCAAAAACTGGAGTAGTAATGTGACAAAAACAGTGTTCATAAAACAGAAAGGGGACAGGAACTTGCCACACAAGCCAAATGAAACACAACAAACGGATTTCAAACATGCTTCAAAGAAATAAAGTCAAAATAATATAACAGCCAATTAAAACAGAGCATAAAAGAGGGATGGTCTTGAGATATAAGCAGAAATGTGGAATTTGTGAAAAGGGGTCAAAACAGGAAGAAACCAAGACACAGCACTAACACTCGCACAGATGCAGGCCACATTCAGAGACCATTCAATACTGGATCAGAACCCATGTGGGGTCAGGGTGGACGGAACAGGGAAATGTTTTAGTGGTTGAGGGGGTAGTAAAGAGTGGGACCACATTTGAGACTCAATGTTTGAGACACACTCAACTATTTCACAGGAGAGGCAAGAAACATGAGAAAACCAGAGACCAGTAAAGTATGACCTCCATCTGTAAGACCACACCAATGATGTACATGTTTGAATGCGCTAAAGTTCTGGTTGGGACTACATTGTTACGCTGAATTTAAGATATTTTTGTACACCTGTCGAACCTTGGAGGGGCAACTATAACCTCAAACCCAACTGCTTATCTAACACTATACCCTCAAACCCATCAGTCCATCTAACACTATACCCTCAAACCCATATGCCCATTTTACACTATACCCTCAAACCCATATGCTCATCTAACACCACCGTCTCTACCCCACACCCCAGTGCAGGTAACACCATCCCTACCTTCCAGCATTACCTATCCCACACCCCAGTGCAGGTAACACCATCCCAACATTCCGACATGACCTATCCCACACCCCAGTGCAGGTAACACCATCCCTACCTTCCAGCATAGTCTATCCCACACCCCAGTGCAGGTAACACCATCCCTACCTTCCAGCATGACCTATCCCAAATCCCAGTGCAGGTAACACGATCCCTGCCTTCCAGCAGGGTCTATCCAACACGCCAGTACAGGTAACACCATCCTTACCTTCCAGCATAGTCTATCACACACCCCAGTGCAGAAAACACCATCCCAACCTTCCAGCATAGTCTATCCCACACCCCAGTGCAGGTAACACCATCCCTACCTTCCAGCACGGTCTATTCCACACCCCAGTGCAGGTAACACCATCCCTACCTACCAGCATGACCTATCCCACACCCCAGTGCAGGTAACACCATCCCTACCTTCCAGCATAGTCTATCCCACACCCCAGTGCAGGTAACACCATCCCTACCTTCCAGCATAGTCTATCCCACACCCCAGTGCAGGTAACACCATCCCTACCTTCCAGCAGGGTCTATCCCACACCCCAGTGCAGGTAACACCATCCCTACCTTCCAGCATAGTCTATCCCACACCCCAGTGCAGTAAAAAAAGTACATATGAATCACATTTCTAGTTATTGTTGCTAGCTTTACAAATCGGAATTGCTTATTTGGACAGTAGAATAGGTTTTACGCATTTGACTCATGGCTACGGACGCATTTTCATCCGTATGTTTGTGAACTATTGCGTTTACAGCTAGCTATCTAGCCGGGATAACAAGCATGCCGTGAGATCATTCTGACCTAAAACCAAGAATTTTAATATTAGCTAGGTGACAAGTGACGGCGAACCTATCATAAAGCTAGCTGGCATTCAAAACCCGTTTCAGAGGGTCTTAGAAAGACATTATGCATACACTGCGTGACCACACCATTTAAAAAGCAAGACAGTGCTAGCGAGATTAATTTGATTGACTTATGGTTTCATGCAGTTTTATTAAATAATGTAATGACAAAAATAACCAACATTGGTGCTAATTGTATGGTATAAAACTATTTTTTCTTGATAGCATCATTGTTTTCATAGAATTAATAACCAGAGGTTTTTGCTTAACAACGGTGCAAATAGAACTACCAACCAGAGTTTTTGCATAACAACGGTCCAAATAGAAATACCAACTTGACAAGTTTTGCTTGACAACGGTAAAGCCGCTACACTCTCATTCATGGGCTCTCATTATGTTCCACTTGGGAGTCATGTGCGATCTGGTACCCGGTCTGGTATTTGGCTTAATATCAAACCGATTAGAAAATTTTTACATCAACCCAACCCTAGTGTCTTTTACCTACGGGTTGGGGTGATAAAGCGTTGCTTTCACTGCTACCACAGACTGAATGCGTAATGCAGCTATAATGAGACAAAACTTTTGAATATGTTGGGATATAAAACGATATTACAAAAGTAAAATTAGACATATTATACATCATTAGAAAGACATCATTGGAGATTTGACAGATGATTTTTTTTGCAAATTACAAACATTCCACTTGAAAAAGTTGTTATTCCTTTTAAATGGGTATGAAACGGTGGGGATATTCCCTGAAAACAACTTTTGCAGAAGTGTGTAACAGCAGGACGCTGTCTCACGTAGTACAGAAAAGACTGTCACAGACAAGTCAACAGATTGCAATAATTTTATTTGGCCTGCAAGGAAAATCAAATACATCCGATTTAAAGTTATTCTTGCCTTTGCACCCATAATTTTCTGTCACGGATAGCGCCAAACAGTGGCTACTGAACTCAGAGGCTGATTTCAACACTCGAGCTGCATCTGTGCCACAGAAGCATGCAATGAAACCCTCAAAGGGTTGATGGCAAATGCAGGTAATTTAAAATGCAATGCTCACACAATGGCACTCGCGAGGTGCATTTGGGCTGGCAATTTCTCAAAAGCTGACAAATTTTACGGTCAAAAATATTTTTGAGCATTGTTCAAGCAGAAACTTAGACAGAAATGGCACTTCTAAGTAGAGCGACATAGCAAGCTTCAGGCTAACTATAAAAGCAGACACTGCCCCTGAAGTGCAGGATTTGACAAGTACTGTTCTTCCAAAATAGATGATTACAGATTACCGCCAGATTGCAAAATGACACTTGACCGGTCCAGGGGATAAGTCAAGTGAGTCACTTATCACTGAGCACCACCAAGGAATAGCAGGGAGCAAATGAGCATTAATCTGAGTTTAAACCTTCAATTTTAATTTTGTTTGAATTCATTTGTTTTGTAGGGCAGTTGTAAGTTGTTTCTCTGCAGTCCTCTCTCTGAGGGCTCAAATGCTTTATTTCTGCATAAGCTCCCAAATGAGCCTGTGTCTGTTACTTTCAACATTCCAACACTATCTTCCACTTCCCTTCAGGATCGCCAGACTCCTCATGCCAGATACTCATAATTTTAAAATCAAAGCTATAGATGACACTGGGGGGGATTAACAACCTCCTTGCATGTAGAGGAGGCATAGTAACAAATGTTAATTCACTGTTAACCACGCTCGCAGTGTGAACCCCCCACGGTGTGATATCTATCTGCTGCGTATCCCTATAGAGCACCACCAGCGACTAGTGGGCACCATCAGGGCACTGTTCAGATCTGACAGGTCAAAAAAACTCAAAGTGAGTGCAGGCTATTAGAATATTACAGTATCACGTTTCTGAGTTCCCTAGCCTGCACGACTTAGAAATAATTCTTCATCTTCTCGTAACCTGAACTTAAAGTAATAATGTTTGGTATAGATATATTTTAATACTCACAACGAAGGTCGGGGTACAAAGTATATCCACCTTTCTTGCATTGCTAAATAATTATGCAACTAGATCAAAATTGAATAAATATTTACCAAAGTTATTGAAACCCGCCCCACAATGGGAAAGGCGGACATGATATGAAGGTGTGCCCTCCAAACAGCCAATGACAGCTCAGACCGCTCTCTCCTGGTTCGGTTTTTAAGTCAATGACCACCGAAGCTAGCCCTCTTCTTCTTTTTTCAAATTTTACCTTTTTCTCCGTACCTGAGCCGTGGCTCATGTTGGTTTTTAGGAAGCTACCATATAGCCTCGGTGTCCCCACAGAATAACCCTGGTGAGTGTTTGCACCGCTTTGGAACCACGTGTCTACGCCTGGAAGTACTGACGGGCTCATGTTGGGACACCGCTGGCCTGTCTCAAGCAGCATCTTCCGGCTTTGAACTTAGCGCGTACTGCCTCAGCTGGGTCTCGGGGATCACTTTCTCCTCCCTCTTTCCTCTCTTCCTCTCCTCTCCACACTCCGACTCGTAAGTAACACCATAATCGAAGTTTAACCTACCGTTAGCTAGTTATGTGTACATCCATACAGAGCCAGCTGTAGCAAGACAGCGGCTAGACCGTAAACCTAATTGTATGGTTAAAGAACTTTGTGCTATGAGTCGAGTGTAACTGATTGTTGTCTGTCTCATACTAATCATAGGCTACGTGCGTAAAACCAGTATTAGTTCATTCATAGTGAGTTTCTGTGTAGCGATACCTAGCAACCTTGTTGAGAGAGCGTATCGCTTATGAACCCTAATATTGATACTGTAACGTCTGACTAGTCACTACATTCTACATTATGTACTGAATTGTATCGTGCTATACTGTGCCAGTATCCTATCCCATATTACAACCAAACTGCTTAACTTATAATAACAATTATTGGTCATTAAAGCATATATTTTTGTATATGTGTGTTTGTGTTTCCTCTCTCATGCTTATGGAATGATCCACCAACAAAGTCAAATAGAGACATTTGAATTAATTAAGTGCCAAGGGTCAATTCCCTCTAAATCATTTTAAGTGTTGAGGTTGATAAAGGGTGATCTCTGTTTATTCTGGGTTCAGTATTCAGAGTGCTGTGCCATTAACAGGGTAGCTGAGGGTGACCCCCTAATTAAATTTGAAATAATAAAATAATATACATTAATTTAAATTTAATAACTCATCTAAGTTCTATCAAGGTTATGACAGTTTTAGCCTGTTTTATAAGCCTACACATATATAGCCTTCATTGTCATGCCTACGCTTGACAACTATGTAACTATTTTTGCGCATGTAACGCAACACATTTTTTATGTATGCTTTCCCATTGCTTAGAAATTCCACATGACCACTCATCACTTAGTAATGTCTGCTGCATGTCTGAGGGTCGGTGCACTGAAAGCAGCTCAGGGCAATGTGGGAACATCGCTGTCTTTCATGATCTGTGCTTAATTAGTGATGTAGATCACTGGGGAGGGCAATGTGATAACTGACTGACACGAAGGCTCTATCAACCTCTTCCTGAGGGATAACTGACTGACACGAAGGCCCTATCGACCTCTTCCTGAGGGATAACTGACTGACACGAAGGCTCTATCAACCCCTTCCTGAGGGATAACTGACTGACACGAAGGCTCTATCAACCCCTTCCTGACGGTTGCAGGTGAGAAACCTTCTATAGATGAACAGGTGTTCCTGGTTAGAGCATGTGTGCATTAATTCAGCGGTCGATGATGTGCAGTAGGTTACACATGAGTATCTTACCTCAGACCCCTTTTTGCTGGGCCTGTGCTTGAATGAGGTCCGTTTCTTCTTTTTGCTTGACTTTAGTGATGTCTGTGAAAACCGGGAGAAAATCAAATGGCACTTTCAAGTTCAAAAATAACAAATATATTCATTTTTACCACAGTGTTAGATCATGCAATAGTTTCAACATATTTATGGTGAATAGGAGTTCTTAGAAACAGAAGCATTTAATTTGGCTTACTCTGCTGAATAGCCTTCTCATCATTATTGAAAAATGATTTGAACATTTCCCCAGACGGTGAATGAGTTTGATAAAATATCCTACTCAAAGCATGGGGACTTGAAAATTTGAGCATAGTGCCCTCTCCTGGTCAGATATTAAGAGAACATCGAAATCAAACAGATCAACAGCTACATTATCCTTATTTTGATCAAAGGCTCTATCCATGAAAACATAACTTATTATTATTGTTGCTATCACTCTTATTATTTTTATGTAATTATGAATATGTAAAATGTACATAATTGAATAACTGGCAATTGAAGGCAACTTTTGTGAAAATATAAAATGATCAAGGATGTTTGGGTTTTCAGACCATAATTGTCTCTGGGGGCCACTAGTATGTTACTTTATTCCTGAGCGTGTTCCCCTGCTATCAGCTGCAAGAGGACAATAGCTCTTTATGAGAAGGATACTGTGATAGGATCCCTGAATCAGAGGGTAAAAGCTCATGATGAGAGGAATTCAGTGATAGTATCCCTGAATCAGAGGGTAAACTCTCTTTATGAGAGGGATCCTGTGATAGGAATCCTGAATCAGAGTGTAAAAGCTTGTGATGAGAGGGATCCTGTGGTAGGATGCCTGAATCAGAGGGTAAAACCTCATGATGAGAGGAATTCAGTGATAGTATCTCTGAATCAGAGGGTAAACGCTCTTTATGAGGGAGATCCTGTGATAGGATGCCTGGATCAGAGGGTAAAAGCTCATTATGAGAGGGATTCTGTGATAGGATCCCTGAATCAGAGGGTAAAAACTCTTTATGAGAGGGATCCTGTGATAGGATCCCTGAATCAGAGTGTAAAAGCTCATGATGAGAGGAATTCAGTGATAGAATCCCTGAATCAGAGGGTAAAACCTCATGATGAGAGGAATTCAGTGATAGGATCCCTGAATCAGAGGGTAAAAGCTCATTATGAGAGGGATCCTGTAATAGGATCCCTGAATCAGAGTATAAAAGCTCTTTATGAGAGGGATCCTGTGATAGGAGTGTCGGAGTGTAGCACAGTGGGTAAGGAACTGGACTTGTAACCGAAAGGTCGCAGGTTCGATTCCCGAGTAGGACACTGCCGTTGTACCCTTGAGCAAGGTACTTAACCGAAATTGCTTCAGTATATATCCAGCTGTATAAATGGATACAATGTAAAATGCTATGTAAAAAAGTTGTGTAAGTTGCACTGGATAAGAGCGTGTGCTAAATGCCTGTAATGTAATGTAATCCCTGAATCAGAGGGTAAAAACTATTTATGAGAGGGATCCTGTGATAGGATCCCTGAATCAGAGGGTAAAAGCTAATGATGAGAGGAATTTAGTGATAGAATCCCAGAATCAGAGGGTAAAACCTTATGATGAGAGGAATTCAGTGATAGGATCCCTGAATCAGAGGGTAAAAGGTCATTGTGAGAGGGATCCAGTAATAGGATCCCTGAATCAGAGGGTAAAATCTCTTTATGAGAGAGATCCTGTGATAGGATCCCTGAATCAGAGGGTAAAAGCTTGTGATGAAAGGGACCTTGTGATAGAATCGCTGAATCAGAGGGTAAAAGCTCTTTATGAGAGGGATCCTGTGATAGGATGCCTGAAGTTCTGGAAGGATGCTGTGAGGAGAAGGGGTGGGGGTTGTTGTGTTTTGGGGTGCAGCACGTTTTGCTGGTGATGGGGTACCTGAGGCCGGCGGACACGAAGGATCCAGGTGGGTGGGACAATGACAGCAGCGTGCGCCCCCAAAGAACAGGGCTCCTCTATCTGCTGCAGCGTGAAGCACGTCACTTTACTGTGATACTGAGAGAGAGAGAGAGAGAGAGAGAGAGAGAGAGAGCGAGAGGGGGAGAGAGAGAGCGAGAGAGAGAGACATGTCATGCTCTGCTTGGGCTCTTGAAATTTTGGCTTTGTTTGTCATTTTAAAACTGAGAATGTATTTTAAATTTAATTACAACAAAGATAGTTAATCATACAGATAAGGAAAATCAACAAATTCAGAAAAAGAAAGGACAATCTGAAGAAACAACACCCTAATCACAGGAGAGGGAGGAGATACAGCAACAGACCTAGCAAACAGGACAGCAAAAGAAATCAGGAGGAAAATCAGACACAAAACACAGGAGTGAGTACATTAGGAACCAGCAGAAAAACCTATTCAAGTACAGAAGAATATAATCTATGTAACTATTGTTTTTTCATTTTTGTGTTTAAATTTTTGTGATTTTTTAAATTACAAACTACTGCTAAGCGCTAAGTAATAAGATAAAGGGTTAACTAAGTTGGGCTAAAATAAAAAAAAGTGACAGTTGAACTCCAGCTCCACTCTGTTTAAATGTAACAATTTAAACTAGCTGCATAAATGAAGCAATAAGAAGAGCAGCAGCCCCTCCCCCACTGCCCAGAGCATGTATCCACTCAGTGATACACTATACCCACACTGCAGCCCAATTCACTATCCCCCAGAAATCACAAATGAGAGCAAAAGAAAACAGTTTAAACTACAGTTTCTGAGGGAGAACCCAGAGACTATGTTTGTTGCCTGTTCTAAAAACTGAGAATTTAGCAACCTCATTCTGTACTCTGACCAGCCTAAAGCCTGGCACACAGCGCTTCTGATCCACTATCCTTCAAGTAAAAAAGAGGGAATTTGCAATGGGAGGAAGGTAAAAATAAAGAACCCTGATGAACTTGATTCTGTGCATAATTCTGACTGCATTATGATGACAGTCAATTTATATAAAAATGGAACAATAATGGTGCAGGGCAACCTCAGAGAATTCCAAACAGCTTTCCCAGCTCTGAAAGAAACAGCTACAAGGGAAAAGGCCTCTGCTAGTTTAAGCCCCCCCCCCCCCCCCCCCCCCCACAGACCCCGATGTTGCAGGTACAGTCAGCAGCCAGACAGAGGAGCAGGGCCAGGAGGAGAGTGAGCTCCCAAACTCAGACCAAGCCCAATCCCTCCTAGCCAACAGAGCTCTGACCAAAATAAAGGACCATTTTACACAGCTGGAAATAGAGCTAGTGTCATCGCCAGAGCCCAGCACCCACTCAAATGGGAAAGCAGACATTGTGCTGCTAATTGATTCGAACAGAAAATTTATTGAAGAGAAAAAGCTCTTCCCCAGACACAAAGTGGTCTGGTGTCCAACCACCCAAATGGCTTTGGAGCTGCTATCTGAGTCCCAGCTCAGCTGCCCCAGCCACATCCCAATCCATACAGAAACCAACAACCTGAGGGCTGAGCAAGAGAGAGTAGCAACATCACTGAGGGCAGTTACAGAGAAGGCTAGCCACACTTTCCCAAGCTCTAAAATTGTGATGTCCACTTTGCTGCCAAGAAAGGATTTCCACCCTCTCACAATAAACAAGATCAACGCCAGCATATCAAGGGACTGCGCCCTCTAGCCAAATGTCCACCTGGCCCACCACCCCTGCCTTCAGCCAGTGCTGCCCTGACCAAAAAAAATTAACCAGAGACCTCTGCACTGCTCGTAGCAGTTCAGTAGGAGGTTGTAACACTGCTACCTTATGTCACAGTGTGGATGCCACCAAGTTGTTTATTATAAGGGCTCTGCCCCTATAAGACAGCCAAGGCACAATCCACTTCCATTTTTCCAGTTTCCTGGAAACATTCCCCTCAATATCTGCCCAGTTCTTGCGAACAAACTCCTCCAAGCCCATGTGGACCCCCAAAATCTTCAACCCTTTCTTACCCCAATTTATATTCCCTGGGAGTGTAGGGAGTATCCTTCCTCTCCACAGACCACCCAACAAAGCCTCACTTTTTTCCCAATTGACCTTTGCTGATGCAGCTCGCTCGAAGACTTCCAGACAGTCTTCCAGGGCCTGTACACCCCACTGATCCTGAATCAGCACTGTAACATTATCTGCGTATGCTGACAAAGTTACGGCTTTTCCAGCCCCAGGAACCATCACACCCTTCACCCTTGTGCGTAAAAGATTTAATAAAGGCTCTATGGCTAGGGAGTAGAGCTGTCCTGAGAAAGGGCAGCCCTGTCTTATCCCCCTCCGCACTTCTACAAGTCTACTGAGCCCTCCTCCAACCTTAACCAAACATGACACCTGGGAGTACAACAATTTAATCCAAGAAACAAAAACCAAAACCATGGAACACTTTAAACAAGTAACTGTGATCAACCCAGTCAAATGCCTTTTCTTGATTTATAGAAATTAATCCAAACTCCAGACCACATTCCTTTGACAGATCCAGCATGTCTCGAATTAAAAACAGATTGCATCGGATTGATCGCCCAGGGATACAGTATGATCGATCAATGTGTATTATATCAGCAAGGTGCTTCTTCAGCCTGCTCGCCAAATACTTAGACAGAATCTTGTAATCTGTACATAAAAGTGTGACTGGCCGCCAGTTCTTTAAAAGACAAAGGTCCCCTTTTTTAGGCAGCAGTGTCAATGTGGTTCCTCCCCATTTCTGTCCATTGTAAAATCAGCAGTGCAATTAAAATCACCCCCTAATACAATAATTCTCTCCTGACCAATTTTTGCAAGCTCTTCCTCCAATCTTTTAAACAGTCTCACCCTCTATGTGTCACTGTTGTGAGCGTATACATTTATAAATACAAAAGAGAGGCCCTTTATAGTTGCATCCACTATCAACAACCGCCCTGGAACAATTTCCATTTTTCTTTTTTTATATTTATCTCCAAGCCTTGTGCAAGGAGTATGGCCACCCCCCCACTCACATTTGTTCCATGGCTTAAAACATGGTCCCCCCTCCACCAAACCCCCACGCCAGCTCATTGCTGTCCATATGCGTTTCCTGTAAAAACATTACACTTAGCCTCTTTCGGCTAATTAGGTCAGAGAGCAAGAATCTTTCCCCCACTTCCCTGCCACCATTCATATTAAGTGAGCCAAGAGATGTGACCACCATGTATAAAAAAACGTAAAGAACAAAGAAAGAAAAACCACGAAAAAGTGCTCTGAAACCAGGTGTTTTGTGCCCCATTTCCATTTTTTCTGAGGTTATGCAGAAAATGTGGATGAAGATACAATTTAAATTTTACCAGTTATTTACTGACAAGCCCTTACGAACAGTCATGCAGTGCGTTTTAAGTCTAAACCGCTTTTGGCTCGAAAGAATGTCTAAACCGACAGTCTTCATGTAATGTTTTTCAATCGCAAAAGCTTTTTGCCGTCCTGAAACGACTTTATGACATTGACAGCTTTTCCTTTAGTGTAATCCAAATAGTCACTTATTTCCTCAAGTGAATAAAGTGTAACGTCCCCTGTTTGGCTAGCTGCGATGTCAGAGATAGTCAAGGAATCTGATAACTCTCCCTCGTCTTCCTGCATATCATCCGTGTTTTTACTTCCCGTATCTGATTCCATAATTTCCGCCTCTTCCCCTACCTCCGGAGCAACTCCGCCTGTCTCTGGGGCTGGCTGCAGAGGCTCCACTACCTCTAAACACTGCCCTCTTACCCCTACACGCACATCGGCCCCTTCCAATAAACCTTCACAATCAACCCTCCCCTTCTTTCTCTCGGTAGACTGACCCGTATCTCCCCTCTGTCTGCGTGTGCTACTATTCGTTCTTCTAAACTCAGGCCGCCCCACTCTGGCCACAGCCTGATTCCCCTCAGCAGCCTTACTGCAGCACTCTTGTTGACCTACCGTCCGTTCCTCATCCCCGGCCTGCTTACCTGTCTTGCTCGTACCCTCACCCGCACCCTCTTTTGGCTGACACCCCGGCTCTGCGCCAGCCTGAGGATCTGGCGCAACGCTGGCTTACCCCATCTTCATTTCCCACACCATTTTCTCCAGCTGGCACATTCTCCCGACCCTTGTCTTTATGCAAGCAAGCTCGCCTCATATGTCCGATATCCCCGCACTCAAAACATCTCAGACTGTCCGTACTAGCAAACACCTCATACAAACTTTCAGCGTGTTTTAAACAAAATGACATGTCTATTGTTTGTGAAGATGAAAAACATAAAAGCCTGTCTTCGGAAAGACATAACATGTTTTAATTCAGCGGTTTTACATCCCAACAAGATCATTTTCATGGGGCCAGCGAACTTTCCAAAACGAGAAAGCTCCTTTTCAATGGCTTCATTCTTAATAAAGGAGGGGACATTTGAAATTGTTACCCTCGTAGCTGGAGCTGAAAGTGGATTTACCTGTACGAATACCCCTTTAATCCATAAATCGCTTGCAATTACTTGTGCAACAAAACTAACTTTCTTCAAAAAAACCGCGACCGCCTTATTCATTCGTGATGCCGAAACAATATTATCGCCCCCTACCTGCTCTGCAACTGCAACCAGCACCTCTTCAACCGACACACTATACTCCGCTACGCACCTTACACCATGACGGAGAGACCGTGCCTCCCCGTCAGATTGAGACACCATCTCGGCATCTCCACAAACAAACAAAAACCCCACTAACTCCACTAAACTAGTTAAAAACACCAAAAAAACATCTTGAATATATACCTCATTAAGCAGTAATATCAGCTAACCCAGAATATAGTTTTAAGAAAGTATACCAACACAAATACAGAGAGCCCTATTCCCACAGCCACCCTCCACCTCAGAGAGAGAGAGGGGGGAGGGGAGGGGTTATCAGCCAGACAAACATACTACTCTCTACAAACACAGGACACAGTCAGACCCACAGATACACTCTCAACACACACAGGACACAGTCAGACCCACAGGTACTCTCTCTATACACACAGGACACAGGCAAACCCACAGATACTCTCTCAACACACACAGGACACAGTCAGACCCACAGGTACTCTCTCTATACACACAGGACACAGGCAGACCCACAGATACTCTCTCAACACACACAGGACACAGTCAGACCCACAGATACTCTCTCTATACACACAGGACACAGTCAGACCCACAGATACGCTCTCAACACACACAGGACACAGTCAGACCCACAGGTACTCTCTCTATACACACAGGACACAGTCAGACCCACAGATACGCTCTCTATACACACAGGACACAGTCAGACCCACAGGTACTCTCTCTATACACACAGGACACAGTCAGACCCACAGGTACTCTCTCTATACACACAGGACACAGTCAGACCCACAGGTACTCTCTCTATACACACAGGACACAGTCAGACCCACAGATACCCTCTCTATACACACAGGACACAGTCAGACCCACAGATACTCTCTCAACACACAAAGGACACAGTCAGACCCACAGATACTCTCTCAACACACAAAGGACACAGTCAGACCCACAGATACTCTCTCTATACACACAGAATATAGTTAGAAACACAGGCTACTCTCACTACACACAGGACACAGACAGATACACACACTACTCACTGTCTGCACACAGGATACAGATACACACACACACTACTCTCTCTATACACACAGGACACAGACAGACACACACACACTACTCTTGCTCTACACATCTCATACTCTCCATCTCTGACTTTCACAAACTCTGTCAGCAAACACCACACCTCCTCATGAGAACAATACTCACACACACAACACCATACACACACAGTTCGCAAACAGTCACACAAACACCACGCAGACAAACACACACACATACACACAGTCATACACAAACCACAGAGTCACACACAGACCACACGCAGTCTCTCTCTCTCTCTCTCTCTCATACACTCACTCATTCTCTATCTTGGTTGTCCATCGAATCCGATGATGACATCCACTTCTGTCTTTTATCGGTGAATTCTTTGATGGCTGAATAGCGCTATCCTGGACCCACAAGTCCTATTGCAGGTAGGACATGTATATGTGGTGGTAGTGGTAGCAGCAACCATGGGTGTGTTCCTTCTGAGTCTCCTTTGCTGTCTCCTGGCTGTCCTTTTCTCCTCCAGCATGCAGATCCCATCCAGGCACAGCTGCCACCAGTTATTACAGTCAGCAGCAACATCCTCCAGGTCCTCGGGTCTGATTTTGCATGCAGTCTTTAGCTGGTCCTTGTAGCGCTTCCTCTGCCCTCCTGCTGAGCATCGTCCATGGTGTAGCTGGCCATATAGCACTCTGCGAGGCAGCCGATTTGGGAGCATCCTTACCACATGCCCCAGCCATCGCAGCTGGTGCTGGGTGATCATAGCCTCAATACTTCTGCAGTTGGTCTTTGTGAGCATTTAAGAGTGACGCATACGATCACACCAGGTAATTCCCAGGATGCGCTGAAGGCAGCGTATGTGGAGGTGCTCCAGGGACTGTAAAGAAGGGTGGTGATGCAGATGGCTTAGTAGACGCATACCTTCGTGCGGAGATGTAGGTTCTTGTTTTGAAAGACCCGGCGCCGGAGTCTCCCAAAGGCAGCTGATGCTTGTTTAATTCGGTTCTGGACCTCATTGTCAATGCTGCTGTCTTCAGAAAGAATACTCCCCAGATATCTGAACGATGGACCTACTGACAGTTGTTCATCAGCAACAGTGAAGGCTGGTGGTGTGGGTGGGATGTTGGCTCTCCATTGACAGACTACGTCCGTTTTGGTGGTGTTGACGGTCAGTCCCATCCTGCTATACGCTCTCACTGCCGCCGCAAGTACAGACTGGAGGTCTTGTGGAGTGTGAGACACAATATTGCAGTCATCTGCATACTGCAGCTCAAGGACTCTTTCTCTATGCAGTTTAGTGGTTGCTTGGAGCCTCCTAATATTGAAGAGGTTGCTGTCTAGCCTGAAGTCCACTGCCACACTGCTGCTGTCCTCAATCTCCTTGTGGAGAAGCTGGGTGACACATAGGAGGAAGACGTTAAAGAGCACCGGTGCTAGCGCACACTCCTGCCTGACCCCTGTATGTACAGGGTAAGGGGCAGACTCTTGTCTGACTCGAGCAGTCATTCCATCCTGAAACTGGCGGAGGATGTTGACGAATTTGTTGGGGCAGCCAAACCTGAGGAGGACGTCCCACAAAAGTTCTCTCTGGACAATGTCGAAGGCTGTGGAGAGGTCGACAAAGACCATAAACAGGTCCTCCTGTTGTTCCCGGCACTTTTCCTGAAGCTGTCGGGCTGGGAAAATCATGTCGACCATGCTCCTGTTCTTCCTAAACCCGCACTGTGATTCAGGCAGCATTGACTATGTGATGTTGTTGATCAGCCTCTGAAGCATCACCTTAGCCAGGACCTTACCAGCAGCAGCAAGGAGTGATATACCCCTACTGTTGCCACAGACGGCCTTGTCACCCTTGTTCTTGTAAATGGTGACAATATTGGCGTCTCTCCATTGTTGTGGGATGTTCTCATCAGCCCAGGCCTTGGTGATGTATTGGTGTAGAGTTCTTGTACAGAGGTACCCTTCCTGCTTTAGCAGCTCAGCAGGGATCTTGTCATTACCAGTTGTTGTTTTTGAGGGAACAGATAGCTAATAGGACCTCCAGGAAGGTTGGGGGCTGTCTGAGGTTGTGAATGGGAGGAAGTTTAGGCAGTTCGTACAGAATGGTGGGGTCTGCATCCTGATTAAGAAGGGCATCAAAATGTTCAGCACACATCAACAGGTTGCCAGTCTGGTCCTTCAAGACTGTTAGACCATCTGTTGTTTTCAGGGGAGTGATGCCGCAATTTATTGGGCCGTAGATGGTTTGGACAGCATTGTAAAAGTTGTGCATGTCATTTTTATCGGCAAATGACTGAATTTCCTGTGCCTTTTTTGCCCACCACTTGTTCTGTATGGTCCGAATAGTCCTTTGCACTTCCCGTCGAGCTCTCTGCCATTGCTGCCTGGTGATGCTGGATGAGGGTTTGTTTAGGGTTGCCCGGTGTGCTTTGTGCATGTTCTTCAGCAAGTTATGGATGGTACCCGAGTTATCGTTAAACCAGTCTTGGTGGTTCTTGCTCGTATAGCCGATGGTTTGGGCTGCTGCCTTATAGAGAGCCGAGCTGATAGAGGTCCACTTCTGGTCCATGGTGTTCTCTGAACTCAAGGAGAACTCCATATCCCTTAGTTTCTCAGCCAGGGAGCGACGTTTCTTGCATCAATGTTTCCCAGGCGGGTGCAATCTAGCTGCCTCCTGTTAGGCCCTGGCAGTCGCAAGGGGGGGCGCAATTTCATGTGGACCTTGGTCAAAATCAAACGGTGGTCTGCACCTCACATGGCACGGGTGATGAGAACATCTCAGATGTCACTGCGTCTCACTATGACATAGTCAATCAGGTGTTAGTGTTTCATACACACACTCTCATACACACACACACACACACACACACGTACACATATAGTAAACTTACTGCCTGTTTGCACCAGGAACAGCTGATAGCTACTATTTCTTTACTGTGAAAGGCAAACTTCTGCTGGAAACCCTGAAAGATAATGAGAAACAATTTAGTTACAGCACTGCAGTGTAAGGGGGTAAGATACAGTACTGCAGTGTAATGGGGTCAAATACAGTACTGCAGTGTAAGGGTCAGATACAGTACTGCAGTGTAAGGGTCAGATACAGTACTGCAGTGTAAGGGTCAGATACAGTACTGCAGTGTAAGGGTCAGATACAGTACTGCAGTGTAAGGGTCAGGTACAGTACTGCAGTGTAAGGGTCAGATACAGTACTGCAGTGTAAGGGTCAGATACAGTACTGCAGTGTAAGGGCCACATACAGTACTGCAGTGTAAGGGGGTCAGATACAGTACTGCAGTGTAAGGGTCAGATACAGTACTGCAGTGTAAGGGGGTCAGATACAGTACTGCAGTGTAAGGGTCAGATACAGTACTGCAGTGTAAGGGTCAGATACAGTACTGCAGTGTAAGGGCGAGATAAAGTACTGCAGTGTAAGGGTCAGATACAGTACTGCAGTGTAAGGGGGCCAGATACAGTACTGCAGTGTAAGAAGGTCAGATACAGTACTGCAGTGTAAGGGGGTCAGATACAGTACTGCAGTGTAAGGGCCACATACAGTACTGCAGTGTAAGGGTCAGATACAGTACTGCAGTGTAAGGGTCAGATACAATACTGCAGTGTAAGGGTCAGATACAGTACTGCAGTGTAAGGGGGTCAGATACAGTACTGCAGTGTAAGGGTCAGATACAGTACTGCAGTGTAAGGGTGTTTTACCTTCCCACATTGCCGGCATTTCCCTTCTTGTCGTCGTCTGTGGACCCAGTGATGCCGCACAATGGTGGGCTGGAAACAAAATCATTTTCACTGTTAAAACCTTAGGTACTTATAAACTCTCTAGTACTTTAAAACTCTGCAATAAATCCATTCATTATGTATACCCGCTCGTTCCTGGTCAGGGTCACAGGGGGTACTGGAGCCTATCTCAGCATGCATTGGGCGAGAGGCAGGAATACACCCTGGACAGGCTGGCAATCTATCACAGGGCACACACACCATTCACTCTCACACTTATACATATGGGCAATTTAGAGTCTCCAATTACCCTATATCCATGTCTTTAGACTGTGGGAGGAAACCGAAGTACTCAAAGAAAACTCACGCGGACACCGAGAGAACATGCAAACTCCACACCGAAAAGCCCAGGCTGGGATTCGAACCCAGGACCATCTTGCTGTGAGGTGACAGTGCTAACCACTGCACCACCAATTTTTTTATTATTTTTTCTCTAAGGGAAAAAATAAATAATTAAAATAACAATAAGCATTATTATTATTATTATTATTATTATTATTATTATTATTATTATTATTATATAAATTAGGAAAATCTTATGTATTAATTAATGATTCTCTTCATCCGTAAATGGTTTATAGTCCCATTTTCATTCGCCAGTAACTACCAAGTAATTTGTTTTGAAAACATACTTTGCGAGTTTGAGATTTTGTGCAAGGGAGTTTCTTTTAAAGTGTTTGAAGGCTCTGAATAAACCACAGAGATGTTTAAAGGAGCCAATACGACAGACACTTGACCCATTCACTGCAGATCAGCAAACACTGTGCTGTCATTAAAGGCCTACAGTATATGCAAAGGTGACATTAAACGATTTAAGCACAAAAGCAGTCTTACAAGTGATTCATGTTTATTCAGGTGACAATCAATGAATTACCCACAAGTCCTCACTAATCTGCTCAGTTCACAGTGTGTTAAAGTCACAAGTCTTCTGTAGTCCACACTTGATCAGTACACAGTGTGTTAATGTCACAAATCCTCACTAATCTGCACATGTTCAGTACACAGTGTGTTAATGTCACAAATCCTCACTAATCTGCACATGTTCAGTACACAGTGTGTTAATGTCACAAGTCCTCACTAATCTGCACATGCTCAGTACACAGTTTATACATTTTTTCATATGCCTGAATAGAGGTTTCTTTTTCAAATTTACATATTAATATGTTATCTAAGGGGATACCCACACCTGTTTCCAAGACAAAAAGCCATAAGAAAAATATTTTGGAATTAACTGATGAAGGATGTTATTAACTTCAATTGTTTACTTATACAATGCATATTATTATTCCTTTGACATATAACATTGCATATATCATTTTTTTCTGGATTCCAATTTTTATCCAGAAAACACATTTTTGTCCCCAATTAAATGCACAGTGTGTGATTACAGTAATATTACAGTAAGGCATTGATTTTTCAGATCACCCTCAGAATAAACTCATTCACCAAGGTTATGAGATTTGTAAATGAAATATGAAGACCATAATAACAACAGCATTCTGTATAATGAACAGTAAGCATAGATGTCTGGTACTGAAACTCATCCATTTCTGATTTTTATGCTTGCTACATGTGGCGTCCGCACCAGGAGAGGAATAAAGGTAAGTAAAAATTTGAGAGAAAGGAAAAGACATTTACCTCCCTTATGTTCCGTGATCCATATTCCCGAAATGACGGCTTACACCTAAAGTTTATCTGAATAGCAGGGGCAGAATAGCAGAAAGAAGTGCATTTTTACCCAGAGCCTGCAGTCACACGTGCATCATTATGTACAGTGTCGCAAAGACTTGCAGTCCTGCATGTGATGTGTGACAGCAGCAGTGCAGTCCTGCATGTGTGACAGCAGCAGTGCAGTCCTGCATGTGTGATGTGTAACAGTCAGTGCAGTCCTGCTTGTGTAACAGCAGCAGTGCAGTCCTGCATGTGTGATGTGTAACAGCAGCAGTGCAGTCCTGCATGTGTGATGTGTAACAGCAGCAGTGCAGTCCTGCATGTGTGATGTGTAACAACAGCAGTGCAGTCCTGCTTGTGTAACAGCAGCAGTGCAGTCCTGCTTTTGTGATGTGTAACAGCAGCAGTGCAGTCCTGCATGTGTGATGTGTAACAGCAGCAGTGCTGTCCTGCATGTGTGGCGTGTAACAGCAGCAGTGCAGTCCTGCTTGTGTAACAGCAGCAGTGCAGTCCTGCTTTTGTGATGTGTAACAGCAGCAGTGCAGTCCTGCTTGTGTAACAGCAGCAGTGCAGTCCTGCATGTGTGATGTGTAACAGCAGCAGTGCAGTCCTGCATGTGTGATGTGTAACAGCAGCAGTGCTGTCCTGCATGTGTGATGTGTAACAGCAGCAGTGCAGTCCTGCATGTGTGATGTGTAACAGCAGCAGTGCAGTCCTGCTTTTGTGATGTGTAACAGCAGCAGTGCTGTCCTGCATGTGTGATGTGTAACAGCAGCAGTGCAGTCCTGCATGTGTGATGTGTAACAGCAGCAGTGCTGTCCTGCATGTGTGATGTGTAACAGCAGCAGTGCAGTCCTGCTTGTGTAACAGCAGCAGTGCAGTCCTGCTTGTGTGATGTGTAACAGCAGCAGTGCAGTCCTGCATGTGTGATGTGTAACGGCAGCACAGTCCTGCACTTACCTGCTCCAGCTGTTCGATGCAGATGGTGTGGACCACTATCTTACAGGCAGCGCACTTCTTCCTGGTTACAGATTTTTGCTTTGATATTGAAAGGGAGAAAGGAACGAGAAGAGCGAGGAGAGCACCGTGAACACAGATAGATTCACTCATAACAGACTGACAGAGACTGACACAAGCTTGCAGCGTACTGCTCTTTGACCCTGCCTTCAATGGCATGAGCCACATAAAAATGCAAAAAAGTTAAATGTACAGGATTCAGATCTATTGCCACCACTGAAAGTCTCCTAACTGAAATTAGTTCTGAGGGTTTTCAATGTTTGAAGCGCAATGCAACAGAAAAGCTTTGTAAATGTAAACAGACCTGCTTGTTCAGAGAAGCAGCACTTTATCCTGGAATTCCTAATTTTTTTTATTTTTGACTACGACCTCAGTCCAGAAGAAAGGATATTATGAAAATATTATATAATATTATATTTTATAAAATGCTATGTTTTGTTAAAATATATCAATATATCCATATTTGTATAGTTGCCCATATCTTGTGAAGTGTTGCAATATATTTTTTGAGCATGATCATATATTTTTCAAAATATTTAAATTTCAGATTTTTGTAGAGGGGCATTTCTTTAGGAGTTTGCAGAATTTATAAGCAAACCAACAAAGAAATGATAAGGTAAAAAGCTGAAAAAAGTCCTTCTCTGAAACTAACAAACAGGTCTGACTTTTGATTGCTTCATGGCTCATCATGTGATTTATAGCTGAATATATGAATAAGGATTTAGTTTTACACCAATAGGAGCTCTATAGTACATCTATATGCTTTTAGAATGGATATATTTTTCACTTTGCAAACAGAGCCTCCAGGTCAGTTTGGGGATCATCTGAAAATTCAGTAGAGGAATAGAAAGTGATTCCTAACTATACAACGTACTGTATCTGAAAGTACAAAATTGTAGTTATAAGCTATATTTGACAGTTTTTTTACATGGCAGCATTTTATATCCATATTTATTCATATATTTTAATATATGACTTTATTTTTTAATGCTCTCTTTCTTAAGTTCATGAAGCCAAAATGCTACAATGCATACATACCCTTTCAAAACGTATAACGGGGAAAATAAAGAATTCCCCTTTGATGTAAAGTCTGTTAGGTCTAAAAAGGAGGTCTGACACAGCCCATTCTGTAATGTTCACTTCAACCTCAATACCTGATTGGTAGTCCAATCTGACTGAATGAACAGCCGATATATTAAAATTCAAATACCATGTTAATTACACAATGGACATAGTTTTCAAAATAACCACTGACAAAGACTCATGTAATGAGCAGTATAAAAACTTTGCTGCTTGCAACATGAAACCTGAATAAAATAAGCTTCATGTCAGAGGACATTTTTTCTTTGCTTCATTACATGTAACGTTTCTTTTATTTCCATCACCTGTATGTAGGAACTGTGGCTCTGCGCTTGTTTGTGTTTGGTGAGGCTAACAAAATGACATACTTATTCTGAAAATGAATGGTAAAAGTTTAGCAGCTCCTAGTACACAGGCCGTCTTTCAAAATTACCTTGTTTCTGAATGTTTAGATGGATGTAATCTAGTGCATATGTTTGGCACTGTCTCTTCGTTCAAATTCAAATTCAAATTCAAAAAGCTTTATTGGCATGAAATACATTTGTACTTATTGCCAAAGCGTACACACAGAAACAGGAATAGGAATACAAACAACATGAAATACAAACAACATTGTGGTAACGACAACAATGCAATTAACAGTGTGGTAATGGCCACAGCGAGTAGGCTATATAATATCTTCATTCTCTCTCCCCTCCTTCTCTCTCATACCTCTCTTCTCTTTACTATTTCTCTCCTCCCGCTCTCTCATACCTCTGTTCTCTTCACTCTCTCTCCTCCCTCTCTCTCATACATCTCTCTTCTCTTTACTCTTTCTCTCCCCCCTCTCAAATTCAAATTCAAATTCAAATTCAAATGCTTTATTGGCATGACATATTTAAAAATACATATTGCCAAAGCGTAGTGACAACAGCAATCAACTACAGTAGGAATATATAATCAAAAGGAAAAAAGAAGACAAGCAGCATCAACGATAACAGCACAAATGATAGGAACATAATACTTATCTATTAAGTTAACTGAATTAAATTAATTATATTATATACATGCACACATACACACGCATACATATATATATATATATATACATATACACACATACATATATATATATACACATATATGTACATATATACATACGCACATACATACACACACACACACATATACATACGCACACATATACATACAAACACATATGCATATATACACACACACATACATATGTTTGCCGGATGCTCACCCACTGTCCCTCAGGCTGCTCAGCCCTCTCTCTCATGCCTCCCTTCCCTTCACTCTCTCTAATCCCTCTCTCTCATACCTCTCTTCTCTTCAATCTCTCTCCTCCCTCTCTCTCCTACCTCTCTCTTTTCTTTACTCTCTCCTCCCTCTCTCTCATATCTCTTTTCTCTTCACTCTCCTCCTCTCTCTCATACCTCTCTTCTCTTCACTCCATCTCCTCCCTCGCTCTCATACCTCTCTTCTCTTCACTCTCTCTCCTTCCCCTTTCTTACCTCTCTCCTCTTTACTCTCTCCCCTCCCTCTCTCATACCTCTCTCTTCTCACCCTCCCTCTCCTTCCTCTCTCATACCTCTCTCTTCTCTTTACTCTCTCATCCCTCTCTCTCATACCTCTCTCTTCTCTTTACTCTCTCCTCCCTCTCTCTGATACCTCTGTCTTCTCGCTCTCTCCATCTGGCTCCAAACCACATGTGTGTGTGTGCATGTGTATACGTGCCTGTATACGTGCATGTGTGCACGTGTGTGTGCGTATGTATATGCGCATGTATACGTGTGTGGGGTTTCTGTGTACTGTATGTGTGTGTGTGTGTGTGTGTGCGTGTGTATGTGTGTGTGCATGTGTGTATGTGTGTGTGTCCATGCGTGTATGTATGTGTGTGTGTGTGTTTATGTGTATGTGTGTGTGTGCATGCATGTATGTGTGTGTGTGCGTGTGTATATGTGTATGTGTGTGTGCATGTGTGTATGTGTGTGTGTGTGTGCGTGTGTGTGTATGTGTATGTGTGTGTGTTGGTGTGTGTGTGTGTGTGTACGTGTAGGTGTGTGTGTATGTGTGTCTGTGTTTGCATGTGTGTATGTGTGTGTGTGTGTGTGTATGTGTGCATGCGTGTGTGTATGTGTGTCTGTGTGTGCGTGTGTGTGCATGCATGTGTGAGTGTATGTGTGTGTGCGTGCGTGTGTGTCTGTGTGTGCGTGTATGTGCATGCGTGTACTGTATGTGTGTGTGCGTGTGTGTATGTGTGTGTGCATGTGTGTATGTGTGTGTGTCCATGCGTGTATGTATGTGTGTGTGTGTGTGTGTTTATGTGTATGTGTGTGTGTGCATGCATGTATGTGTGTGTGTGCGTGTGTATATGTGTATGTGTGTGTGCATGTGTGTATGTGTATGTGTGTGTGTGTATGTGTGTGTGTACGTGTGTGTGCGTGCGTGTGTGTGTACATGTGTGTGTGTGCGCATGTGTGTGTGTGTGTGTTTGTGTGTGTTTATGTGTATGTGTGTGTGTGTATGTGTGTCTGTGTGTGCATGCATGTATGTGTGTGTGTATGTGTATGTGTGTGTACGTGTGTGCATGCATGTATGTGTGTGTGTATGTGTATGTGTGTGTGTCCATGCATGTATGTGTGTATGTGTGTGTGTGTGTGTGTGCATGTGTGTATGTGTATATGTGTGTGTGTGTGTGTGTGTATGTGTGTACGTGTGTGCGTGCATGTGTATGTGTGTGTGTGTATGTGCGTTTGTATGTGTGTGTACGTGTGTGTGTGTGTGTGTGTGTGTGTGTGTGTGTGTGTGTGTGTACGTGTGTGTGTGTGTGTGTATGTGTCTGTAAGGAGAGCATACTCACCAGAGTCTTGGCAATGCAGTTTTGTTCTCCAACATAGCAGAAGTCTCCGGAGACATTGGTCTCAAACCAGATGTGTTCCCCATAAAGGGCGTTCTCCTGCGGAGGAGGGAGAATAAGGGCCTCTGAGTTCTGGAACATTCTGCTCATCAACGCTAACCCTCCCAACTCAGTCTCCTTCAGCGTGAGCACAGAGACAGACCACAGAGAAAGGTCATCCACCCAACCTTTTCAGCTATTGTGTCATATTTTACAGCAAGCAATACACACATCTGTAAGGCCAAAACACTTCACACAAACATTCTCTCACCAATTATATTAGTGGTTGCGATTTAAGACATGCATCTCAAACCAAAATAATGTATATGTTTAAATATATGAGACACATGAAGTAAAGTGTTTATTGGTAAATAACTTATAAATCTATGAGGTTCATCTGTTTTCCACAAACTAACTAAACAAGGTTTTTTTAAAATATTTTTTATAGATGCCAGGATGTACACAGGGATTCTCCCTACTCTTAGTTAAACCAGCAGTGTCTGTGGTTTGAGTCCATCATGACCTGGTAGAGATGATAGGGCTTCACTCGCTTTAGACACAAGTAATACAAGACCACAGCCTTCACTGGGAAAACCCAATAGCTCTCTACATCTCTACAAGTATGAATGTTTGTCATTGCATGTACTGCCACAAGAGGGCAGTGTAAACACAGACAGTTTAGAACCAGTCTGTAATTAACTGGTGAAAAGTTATATGGGAGTTTCATAAAACTACCCCGGTCCATTACTGAAAGAACTCACCCAGAGATAACACCGCTGATTCTTCAGCGGTGGATAAATATGTTATAGTTGTACATGATTAGATATGGCCAACACATGTCAATAGAAAAAAATAGACAGCACTCAATTAAACACTATACTATTTGTAATTTAATTCAGAAATATGGTGGCGCAAATGTTCAGGCATCTTCTTCAGATTTCTTGTGCCAGAGAAAATATGAATAGCCATCTTGGTATATGCTGCAGAATCTTGTGCAACAAAAATAGATTTTTTCCATATATGGAAATCCAATATAGCGGAAAGTCTTAATTTGTCTTTTCTTCTGACAAGGGAGGGCTGTTCTGATAAAAATTTTCAGGATTGAGCTACATAGGCCAATATTGACATGACACTGAAATACTTCAATTAAACTGAATTACTGAAATTTAAAAAATTAACATAGTATTTATTGCTGCTTTGGTGTCAGTGGCTTGTGTTTGAATATAACCAACATATTATTGAACAGAAATGACTGAATTTTGGCATGCATTTATTGAATTAGTCAATATATTACAGTATATTATTAGTATGTGTGAGGTAAAGAGAGGCTCAAACCACTAAGGTCCGAATGAGAGAAGATATTTCCCCTCTGTCACCACGGACACTCTGTCAGTCTCATTTACATTACATTACAGGCATTTAGCAGATGCTCTTATCCAGAGCGATTTACATTGTATCCAATTATACAGCTGGATATATACTGGAGCGATGCAGGTTAAGTACCTTGCTCAAGGGTACAACGGCAGTGTCCTACCGAGGAATCGAACCTGCAAACCAACTCCTTAGCTATTATACTACACTGCCACCCGCCTGCTTGCATTGACTTGTTTGCATTTTACTTTTATTTTCTGATGTCTTTTTACTCCACTGACAAGCACTTTGAGCTGCTTTTTACATAATGACAAAGTGTGTTGTAGCTGCTGATGATTTATTTATTTATTTATTTATTTTAAACACAGAATGTGTGTTTAAGCAGTAGTTAACCAACATGGGCACACAGGGTTAAGTGTATCGTGTTTAGCTGGAGTTTAAACTTCAGGTTGAAACCCCTAGGCCACAGAATTGCAATACAACTGGAACAGTTGTTTCCTTTTGTCACAGATTTGGATAGCCGTTCCAGTTGTGCTGCAGTTCTGTGGTCTAGGGGGTTTAAATGTGAGGGTTAAACTCCAGCTAAGCATGCTGCAAATCACCCAGAGTTTTAGCACATTTTGTCATTTAGAAAAATCACTTTCCTGAATGATGTGTCATCACATTACTATCTAAGCAGTGTTTCACAGCAAATTCTGAGTTTTCTGAACATCTACATATGGTTGACAAAGGTCAGGAAGCTGCTTAATCTGGATTACGTCAATTCTAATCTTGGAACTCAGAGACTGTGTCTCAGGACTCTGTTTTCCAGAATCAATGGTGATTGGCATATTAAGCACAGTCAATGGTGCAGTACGTGGGTGTACAGGGCGTGGCTAATGAATGTCGAAATTTCATTTACATGCATACAGTGAGCTCCATAATGTTTGGGACAAAGACATATTTTTATTGATTTGGCTAGGTACTCCACAATTTTAGATTTGTAATTATGCAAATCACATGTGGTTAAAGTGCAGATTCTCAGCTTTGTTAAAATGTATTTTTATGCATTTTGGTTTCACTGTGAAGAAATTACAGCACTTTTATACATAGCCCCCCATTTCAAGCTATCATAATGTTTGGAACAAATGGATTTCACAGGTGTTTCTGAATAATCAGGTGTGTTCAACTGCTTCCTTAGTGCAGGTATAAGAGACCTTTCAGTATCTTGTCTTGATTCTTGGCTTTTGGAAGTCTGTTATTGGTGTTTGCCAACAAGAGGACCAGAGTTAGTAAAGTCAAGGAAGCCATTAAGAGGCTGAGGAATAAAAAAGAACAGTCAGAGACACAGGCCAAACCTCACCAAAACAAACTGTTTGGAACATCATTAAGAAAGAGAGCATCAGTGAGCTCAGAAATCGCAAAGGGCCTGGTAGACTAAGGAAGACCTCTACAGTTGATAACTGAAGAATTCTCACCATAATGAAGAAAAACACCCAAACGCCTGTCCGATAGATCAGAACACTCTTCAGAAGGCAGGCATGGATGTGTCCATGACTACTGTCTGCAGAAGACTTCACAAACAGAACTACAGAGGCTACACTGCAAGATGCAAACCACAAGTTAGTGGCAAAAACAGGATGGCCAGGTTAAGAAGAACCTAAAAGAGTCTGCAGAGTTATGGAAAAAGGTTTAGTGGACCGATGAGAACAAGATTCACTTGTATCAGAGCGATGGAAAGAGTAAAGTGTGGAGGCCAAAAGGAACTGCCCAACATCCAAACCAATCCACTTTTCTGTGAAACATGGTGATGGGAGTGTTATGGTTTGGGCATGTATGGCTGCCACAGGTACTGGCTTACCTGTCTTCATTGATTATATAACTGCTGATAGCAGCAGCAGAATGAATTCTGAAGTGTACAGAAGCATCTTATTTGTTCAGGTTCAACCAAATACCTCTAGACTGATTGGACGGTGGTTAATCCTGCAGCAAGACAATGATCCCAAACATACCGCTAAAGCAACAAAGGAGTTTTTCAAAGCCAAATACATGAAAATTCATCACTGGCTAAGCCATTCACCCAATCTGAATCAAACAGAAAGTTTGTGTTTCATATGCTGAAGAGAAAGGGTAAGGCAACTAGCCCCCGAAACAAACATGAACTGAAGATGGCTACAGTACAGGCCTGGCAGAGCATCACTAGAGGAGATGCTCAGCACCTGGTGATGTGCAGAGCATCACTAGAGGAGATACACAGCACCTGGTGATGTGCTGAGCATCACTAGAGGAGATACACAGCACCTGGTGATGTGCTGAGCATCACTAGAGGAGATGCTCAGCACCTGGTGATGTGCAGAGCATCACTAGAGGAGATACACAGCACCTGGTGATGTGCTGAGCATCACTAGAGGAGATACTCAGCACCTGATGATGTGCAGAGCATCACTAGAGGAGATACTCAGCACCTGGTGATGTGCTGAGCATCACTAGAGGAGATACACAGCACCTGGCGATGTGCTGAGCATCACTAGAGGAGATACTCAGCACCTGGTGATGTGCTGAGCATCACTAGAGGAGATACTCAGCACCTGATGATGTGCAGAGCATCACTAGAGGAGATACTCAGCACCTGGTGATGTGCTGAGCATCACTAGAGGAGATACTCAGCACCTGGTGATGTGCTGAGCATCACTAGAGGAGATACTCAGCACCTGGTGATGTGCAGAGCATCACTAGAGGAGATACTCAGCACCTGGTGATGTGCTGAGCATCACTAGAGGAGATACTCAGCACCTGGTGATGTGCAGAGCATCACTAGAGGAGATACTCAGCACCTGGTGATGTGCTGAGCATCACTAGAGGAGATACTCAGTACCTGGTGATGTGCTGAGCATCACTAGAGGAGATACTCAGCACCTGGTGATGTCTATGGGCAAGTTGTGAGGGTGAAAGGTATAGACACAGATGAACTTGTAATGGGAGAATGCCACAGAGTGTCTGAAGGTAAAACTGCATCCACAATTTACTATATACCCTACTTGAACGCATACACACAGCAATTGTTTCAATACAGAACTGTGTTTTTCTGCTAACTTCTAGCTGATGACTTCAATAGAAGTCTTGTGTCCTTTCAATAAAACGACCAGAATTTCATATTAAATCTGAAAATAAATAAGACGTAATTATTAGAAACGTGTGTGAAACATATTTTCAATCCCGTCTCCTTTCCAGAGTGCTATGCTACTATACCCCATGTAGCCCACAAGGGAAAATGATTTGACTGCCAAGGATGTGCATACAGACTGACAACCTTCTCCGTCATCCAGTGCTTGGGCTATAGGCCATATCAGCACAGACAAATTACCACCCGTTTTCAGGAGTTCTAAAAATTATCACGCAAAGAGGGGAGTTGCAATGAATGCATGTTTTATTAAATTAGACAGAATACCTAATTGGACTAATTTACATAATCTCCACCCTGTTTTAGAACATTCACTGAACATGACCACATTTAACTATGCATCAAAAGTAAAGTCACAGAGTGACATAATTCCTGGAAATTACATCCTAATAGCAATTAGTACCCATTCCAACAACAGATAATGCAGTCTTGCAGAAACTGCTTCTGTGTTGGAAAACAGTGGCAATCCTTCAGTAAAACTGGCCCTGACTGTGAATGTGAACAATCCATGCAAAAGGAAACCTGAACAACAGTTAACACCTCTCAGTCATCCGTTAACTTAATTTTGCACCGGGACTCAACACAAAAACAGCTGGTTCTGTACAATGGTAAAACATACACATGTCAATACCTTGAAATGAAAGCTGATTGATTGTACTTTAGCCTCATATTCATCTGCTGATCGTGAGTCCAAGTATATAGCAAAAAACCAACCAAATTTCACTCTACTGTTAACATACTTGTGGAGGGCATTGTACATCGGTAATTGTTATCACCTCTGCAGATGTTGCAATGATGTTCTGCAATGCAGGTTTTGAGGCATCCGTGAGTTTTGCCCATGTACACAAGTCCACAAGGACATTTCATCCCATAGGTCACATTTGTGGTCTTGCAGGTGATCTCACCGTTCATTTTCATATTTCTGACCAGAACTTTGGATGAAAATAGTTGCATTCAGATGTAAAGCTGCATGGTGCACAATCTTCGTATCTGTAGTTACCTGCTGGAATATTGCACAGAAAGTTCTGGTGGTGTTTCTGCTTCAACAAGCATATCTGTTAGATTAAGAGGATATTTATAGACCGGAGTCAGAGTGGACGATTTGCCAGTGTTTATTATCTGTGGGAAGTGTATACCAAGAGGAGAATATTGAATGATGCATTTTGGATTTTTAAAATTCATTAAATACTGCATGCTGAATAAGATGTTGGACATCGTTTGAGTGTCTTTTGTGATTGTGAGCCACTCCACTGGCTATCGGTTGCTGCAAGTATCAGGTTCCAAGTCTTGACCCTAGCCACTGCAGCCAACAGGATGGCCCCCGCCTACTTACAGGACATGATTCAATCCTACATGCCTGCTCAACCACTCCGCTCTGCTGCAGCAGGGCGACTTGAACTCCCTACCATCGGGGTGAATGGTTCTCGCTCATCCCAACCACGGAGGTATTCCACCCCAGTCTACACGGCTGCATATCTGTTGGTCAGGGGCAGAATTATTCACACTCCTGTCCATACAGATCCATATCTGTCAGTCAGGGGCAGAATTATTCACACTCCAATCCATACAGACCCATATCTGTCGGTCAGGGGCAAATTGACTCACACTCCAGTCCATACAGACCCATATCTGTTAGTCAGGGGCAGAATTACTCACACTCCAGTCCACACAGCTGGGTATCTCCCGGTCAGGGTTGTGCTTAGCAGTGGCCAAGGCACTGGGCTGGGCAACTAGGTGATGTAGACCTGACTTTGCGATGGCTTTCCTGAAAAGACAAAAACACAAAACCATTTAACCCCTAATACAGCTGCAAAATGATCATTTAAACCCAGTAGCAACCACAAAGTCATTTAAACCAAAACACAACCTCAATTTAGAGCTGGCTGATAAATCATTACACTAATTACTGAATTAACTTTGAGTCAGATAACGATCATCGCCACATTGTGGCATGTTGACTTTATTTGTCTTCTTTCCTGTAATCACACCTGGCGGCATAGAGGACTAGAGGGCACGGGAGACACTTTCGAAGGAAAAATGTGATTGGAAAAGACTCATCACATGATCACGTTGAAGCTTTGTGTCCCTTCTGATGACTGGATGTCATATCAACACCCAACAGACATGAATGGGGATATTTTTCCTGGAAGAATTTCAGGTGGCCTCTGAAGTTCGGGGTTTTGCTCAAGTTTTACACTCTTTCATAATGCGTCTCAGCCTTAACGAATGGTATCATTTGGACGTGGGTGTACAATTGTTGGTCAGATAATCAGTGTTTTGAGTGACTCACTTTGCTCATAACAGTGTCTACCTGCTAACAGAGATGTCCGACGAGGGCACAGTCTTAACCTAAGGAGATGCACGTGCATGGTTACCCAGGGAAACAGAATCCGAGACTGCCATGCTACAAAGCCCAGAGAAAAGGAAGGGTCTGGAACACACATTTAACACCTGGTGCATTCTGAGTAACCTTCTGTGTTCTTTGGGGTGCAGAACCTGTACCATTTGTTCCAGAACGAATCAGCTGTTTTCAAACTTTCACCTGAATGGTGTTTCACCTGAAACACTTGTCTTTCCTCAAACTATCTCTATACACAAATATTTCTAAATGGCATAGTAATGACAAAAAGTTAAAACTGATCTTAAGATCTGCTTTGCCAACCAATTTTCTTTCTTTGATTTATTATTAAATAAATCCAACTGACATATAATAAAGAAAATTTTGAAAATAAAAATTCACATTTGATCAAAAGGCACCTGTTCTTTGAAAGAATGAAATCAATCATTTATTACAATTACACAGTTAAACACATCACTTGAAATTGAAAATGGGTGTAAACAGTTTCTGAGCTAAAGTCCGCACAAATTTGGGAAGAAAAAAAAAAAACACTGGATAAGCCAAGGACCCAGTAAGTAAGGTTCTTTCACCATGCATTCCAATGTGCCTGTTAAAGACTACAGACTGAGAGAGAAAATGCACGGACTGCAACGGGCTCCTGTTTAACATTAAAGTTTCACAGCAAAACTCTCAGGTGATAAAACTATTTCGTAACCGGAGGCAAAACTCTACGCTCCATTCAGAACAACAGTTTTTCTTTGAGTTGAAGACGTGCTAGAATGGGTTACCTGCTTCCACACCCTCTTCAAAGTACTCTTTGTGTTCCTGAAGAACACTCATCTCAGCTAAACTGGGTCCATTACTGTCGTGGTAGAGACTGCTCCAACAGCTGAGTATATGCGCCAAGCAGTGGGAGAAATCAGGACCACACTTTCTTTGAAGGGTTCTTCATGAGAGCTACATCAATCATTTATAAATACTTCACAGCAGCTTCTTAGCACTCCATAGACAGTCCTGACAAAAGCACTAATGAATGTGTATGTAGTTTTTATGTTTTATTGCTCTAAGACTACATACTGCATGTTGTATTACATCAGGGTGTTAACTATAATTTTAAGGTCTGCAACTTGGCAACTTGCAGCCGAGACACCAATGACAGCTCTGTACCCGCACACTTCCCTAGCCGGAGCACCCGATTGGACTACTCTAAGTGCACATCCACAGACCCAGGCACACCGCTTCCTGTGCCCAGCGGGTGATGGGACTTCTGCTAACCACCCCTTAAGGAAGTAAGGGTGTACATACGAGAGGAACCCACTCCATGTTTCCAGCTGGGGGTCGTAGTAGGTTCCCTGCAGGGGGCTCAGGGACCCCCGTCTGGGGGAGCCCAGCCTCCAGCAAGCTGAGCAGGTCTGGTACGGGGACAGCGAGGGACGCCTACGGCTGGGCCCCCCCCTGCTGGGCCAGGGCCCGCGGGCCTTTGAGATCGGCGTGGCGCGGTGCCGTTGGGCACGGCGGTGCCCTGCGTACGGGGCGCTGGAGAGGAAGGCCTCGGCCAGCTGCGGGTGGGAGGAGTTTCGGCGGAGGCAGCGAGGGGTGCGGATCAAGGCCCGGGAGTGTGGGTGCTTGCTCTCCTTCTCCTCCTCCCGTGCCTCCTCCTCCTCTTTCTCGGGAGTGGCGCCCCGGTCCCTCGTGGCAGAGCCGTCCTCTGGCGATGATTGGCAATCGAGGGCGCTCGCTCGGCCCAAGTCGCTCGGCTCTGGCGGTCCGCCCTCGCTCGCCGCCTCCTCCTCTTCTCCAGAACATTCCGTTTTGCCGTCGTCCTCATTGCTGCTGTCCCAGTCCCCGCCGCTGTCGCCGTCCGAGTCGGACAGGGACGGAGCGTCCCTGCAGCCCTCTGTCGGCTCCCCCAGCAGCGTACGCACGTTCCCGCCATCCTCCTCCTCCTCCGTCATGCGGACGAGGCTGGCCAGCAGCAGGGACGAGCCCAGCAGGTGGGCGTCAATGGTTCGCGGCCTGCCCGGTCTCCGGCGGCGGACGGCGAAGCGGGGTTGGAGCCTGGGCGCGGTGGTGCTGGAGCGGCGGCGGCCGTGGCAGGCCCCGCCCCCCAAGCAGCAGCCCACCGGGGCATGGTGCAGTGCCTGCAGCTGGACGCTGGAGCGCCGCCGCTGGGCCAGCATGGATGACGGCAAGCCGGCGCTGGACCGCCGGCGGGCCTTGCTGGTGGCTACGGCGACGGCGGGCCGCTTGTGCCGGCAGCACTCGGCTCCACCCCCTCCTGCTGGCGCCCTGCCCACTTTCTTCCTCTTAAAGTGCCGTCTGAAAAAGGTGTCCATGGCGACCGCAGGAATCGGCTAAAGGCACCACCTGTATCGCACCTCCACAGTGGCTGCTGGGAAGAAAATGAGCCGTGTTAAGATGGGTGCTACACAGAATAAGTTGGGCTGTCTCAGAGAATGCAGTACTGTTCTTTTCACCTCATGTAGCGAGACCTGGAGCAGACACTTTTTCAACAGCTGGACGATTTTTAATTAGCTTGACTGTAGTCCCTGTTTCAGGTACCTCGAAAGAACAACTGACTCTACATTTCTGGAGTTCACATACAGTAGTTTCTGAAGATAACTGCCACTGTTTTAACTGTTAACATGGAGGTAAAAGGCATTCTCACAATGTTGGATTTTTACATTGTCCTGCAGTCTATGAACCTTTGACTCATAAAATCCTTAACAATCCGACCTGCCATTTCGGGCAATGGAAAGAAATAGCTCATGACCTCTGACTCCAGCCTTGCTTAGTTTGTGTAACTATTGTGAGGTGACCAGAAGCAGTTAATCCCTAACACAGTGGAGCGTCTAAAGGATGAGTAATGAAAAATGTAAAACAGCCGTCACATGCAGATGACATCACAGTGGTGATCGCCATGGCAGGTTTAACTGTATTGTGTAGGACCGACACCCTTTTCCTCTGCACTTCTCCAAGTGATTTTGCTTCTATCAACTTTTCTCATTTTATGATCACTTTGATTATCTTGTGGAGAGTCAGTTTAACTGGTTTAGGAGGAACCATTTTAAAACCAATACTAGTAACTTATACTGTATATCTACAATACAACAATGATAATGCAGCATGCCCTTAAAGTGACAATCTGGAAGATTTCAGTTTCATTCCCTATGGCGGTGCAGTAATTGCAGGTGTGTTTTTGGACCTCACTTCTCATAGATCCAACCGGATCCAACCAGTGTCGCCTGTGTGACGTCAGTCAGTTGGCACGCCAACTATAACACTTACTATTTACTGAATTAAAAAACGGTTGTTATAAAAGTAACGTTATGTACATACTCATTCATTGTCTAACATTAGGCTAACTCAAGATGTCTTTACACTGCCGAGCCGGGTTAAAATGCCGTAGCAAACCTGGGGTAGAATTAGTGATGATCAATTTCTGCAAACGTTCTTTATCCACCTTTTGCCCGGTATGAACATCTTTACACTGCAGAGGAGAATTTGCGGGATTCGGTGTGGCTTGTGCAATTATGTACCTCGTGCACAATAAGCAGTCTTTTCGTGAATGATTGTTGTGTGATATTTTTGAATCAACTGCCTTGCAAAATGTTACCCCTGGTGTTCCTGGTTTTGCTAGCTAAACTGTTTGAGAATAAAGCTGAGCTGGGTGTTAAATTAGCAATCAGAACAAGAAGAATAAAACAAAACCAAAGGAGATTTCATCAAACAGGGCATAAAGACTGAAGGAATATATGAGGAAGCGTAATAAAATAACAATGCTAATCCATACTGCCGTATTCTTTTATTTAGTTTTCTCCTGCATGACGTCTTCAGAAATCAGACCCGGCTCTGCTCCACATACCCCGGCTTTATTCCGATCATTATAATATATTGATGAACTCGATGGCAATGTAAATAGCGGTAACGTTAAGGCCAGTTCAGATCAATGATTCGCAACGAGGCGAAACGGTTTTAGAATGTTGCAGAGAAAGTTGCAGCGGTGTGAACTGGCTAGTAGCAGAGCCGTTGCCTGCCCTGAGGTTTTAAAAGACCGTCCTTGTCAAATCGCCAAGTGCAGTTTTAGAACGTTTACAATCAGACGTCTTGGAATTTTGCAAGTTGCACCCAGTCTCGTTGCGAATCATTGATCTGAACTGGCCTTAAGTTAGCTACACTGCAACGCTGCAACAAGGTAGCATTGCATTCGAGAGACGGTTTGCGAGGTCGGTACCGGTCGGTAGCTAGCGTTTTTTTCTAATTGTTAGCCGACATTAGATTGTGTTAATTACATTAGCTAGCTAGCTAACGCAACATTACCTGATATGAGAGATGGATACCTTGTGCAACGTTGTCTAAACTAATGTTGTCTTTCTTGACATGGTCTGGTAGCTATTTGCACAGCTAACGCTAGCTATGTAATTTAGTAAAGTTACATTGTCATTAAATTTAATACGAATTCTACATCAACAAATAATATGATCTCTCATGTTACACAAAAACTTTTTAGGGTTCCATAACTCCCCCAACACCCCCCCCCCCCCCCCCCCCTTTCTCTGTTATTGTAATGCATGCAGACAAAAAAAACAGTAGGCCGCTCACACACAAGTGAATTGAAGAGCGAGCCTGTTGCGTTAGTTCCGCCTACCCTCTCTGGCGGACCATGAAAAATCGGTGATGAAAAACGCGTCACTAACTGTGCGCTGCTTGTGATTTTTTCCCGGGAATGTCGCCACAGACACCAAGTTTTTTAATCATGAATTATGATAATAATAATAGTATAAATTAATATAAAAATAGGCTCAATCACCATTGTGTTACCCAATGCAGTGATAGATAGTGACTTAAAAGACATTTATTTCAATGAAAATCTTTGAGATTATTACTTTAAATACTGTAGCAATGTAATACTGTAGCAAAATACTGTAGCAAATTAATACTGTAGCAAAATACTGCAGTGATTTAATACTTTAGCTAAATATTGTAGCGATTTAATACTGTAGCGATTTAATAATGTAACGATTTAATACTGTAGCAAAATAATGTAGCGATTTAATACTTTAGCAAAATACTGCAACGATTTAATACTGTAGCAAAATACGGTAGCGATTTAATACTTTAGCAAAACACTGCAGCGATTTAATACTGTAGCAAAATACTCTAGTGATTTAATACTGTAGCAAAATACTGTAGCGATTTAGTACTGTAGCAAAATACTGGAGCGATTTAATATTGTAGCAAAATACTGGAGTGATTTAATACTGTAGTGATTTAAAACTGTAGCAAAATACTGGAGTAATTTAATACTATAGCGAATTAATACTGTAGCAAAATACTGGAGTGATTTAATACTGTACCAATTTAATACTGTAGAAAAATACTGTAGCGATTTAAATACTGTAGTGATTTAATACTGTAGAAAAATACTGTAGCAATTTAATGCTGTAGCAAAATACTGTAGCGACTGAGAGAAAGCAGATCTGGGATAACACTCGTGCAGATTCAGACCAGAATACAAGCTTTTTAAAATTTGAATTGTATCCCTGATCTTATCCCATTTTTCCAAACCCCTACCTCAACCAAATTGTGCCACTTCCTGCCAACACCAGGAGGATATGGCAGACACATGACTCAAATTCATGTGATGTCCATTCTTACTATTTTCCACATGGCAGACGCACCTTCAGTCATATCTTGCCCATATGGTCAGAGATTAACGAGGTCAGCATATTCTCTGTTTGTGCCTCGTGGGCGCCTGGTCTGACCAGTAGCGTCCGCTACAGAGTGATGAGACCAACAGAACTAGCTGGTTTACCCCGAGCGTCTTACCCATGAGCGTCTTTGCAGTGTGAGCCACCCACAGGTCCCAGAGTACCGGTTTAACAAACGTCTACCCATGCAATCCCATCTACAGTTACAGCCACAAAACACACAAAGGGGCATCAGACAAAACATCAGAGCCCATAGCTGCAATCCGGAAACCACAACTGCCAGCTTCTGGTAGTTCCAATAAAACCTTTTAAAGGTCAAGCATTCAACAACAGTTAGCTTAGCTAAAGCTCATGCGAAGGCTTTGCTATTGCTAATGCACATGGCCCAAATATTAGCTTTGCTAATGCTTCAATGTATGGGCAACATGTTAGCTTTGCTAATACTCAAACACATTGTCCATAAGTTAGCTTGCTATTGCTCATATGAAAAGAAGATGCATTAACTTGGCTGAAGCTTATTCATGCATCCTGCACATTAGCTGTCTAAGCTAACGTTCGTTGGCTGTGTAGTTAGCAGCTGGGGACTGTGAAACAGGGCTGCTGAGGCCAGGCACTGCCCAAGTGCTGAAACCGCAACCACCGTCTCCCAGAGTCCTCCTGCCCAAGTAAAGGTTAATTACATAACTACAGATTCAGTTCCTGAGACAAAGCAGACATCCAGCTACAAAAGAGACGCCACCAGCTTCCTGGGCTAACGTGCTAAACTCTGACAGCCCAGCTGTGAGGCCAAGTCCACAGTGCATAACTCATAAGAATAAATAAAAAATATGATCCAACCCCTCATAGCATAGGGGTGATGTCATAGTGTAAAGAAGTTCAGCTTTGCTCAACAAATCCCTACTGCCATAGCATAGAAATTCACGATAGTCCTAAATGTTGGAGACACAATGCCACCTACATGCAGCCACTGGTCAGATGTTCTTATCCAGAGCGACTTGTATAAGTACATATTTTTTTAAAAAAACGTTATGAAGTTAGTATCAGGACTGACAGTAAGATAGCCAGATGTCTAGTTTTGGAGCAGAATGTCCGCTTTTCAAATAATTTGTACAGGTTCGGTTTGCATTATTGTATTATTTGTACAAATAACTCCGGTCTGAATAACTGATTAAAATTTGACCGCTGGTTTGTAATTAATTTCTTCTGTCCCCATCCAATCAGAGAGAAGCCAGAGCTATTCTACAGTCATTCAGAATCCAATTAGAGAGAAGCCTTATATCAGAGCTATTCTACAGTCATTCAGCATCCAATCAGAGAGAAGCCTCATATCAGAGCTATTCTACAGTCATTCAGCATCCAATCAGAGAGAAGCCTTATATCAGAGCTATTCTATAGTCCTTCAGCATCCGATACCAGAATACTGAGAGGGCAAAAGCGAATTGTGATACACTGACTTAAACTGTTCCCACTTTAGTGGTGTGATGGTATGCCATAATACTCAAATATGAAATAGTGCTACTATAAACTAAATGGTACACCAGAATTTTAATTTACTGCATGTCTGAAAAATTCCAGTCATTATAATAGAAATAGCCATAGAAGAGAAAGAGTTAATGAATGAAACAATGCAACCGCAGAGCAGAAACGGTGATATGGTCCAGCCAGGAGACTGGGAGGGCGGCGGCACACCCAGGCCTTGGCAGTTATTAGCCAAATTCGGTGTGGTTTACCGTGGCAGACCAGACTGAAGGGTCTCTCTCATTTCTCAGCCTCATAATGACTTGCTTGGCTTTCATTGGCACAACTCTGGTCCTAATGTTGACAAATGCCAATAACAGACTCCAAAGGAAATCAAAGGCCTAGAATGAAGACTGGATACTGAAAGCTGCCTTATACCTGCGCTGAGGACGCAAGTGAATACACCTGATTATTCAGAAACATCTGTGAAGTCCTGGTTTTAGTTTTTATTTAATATTTGCATTAAGAACACAATGATATTTAAATCCATAGCTACATGTAAAATATTTTAGTCCTTTCCATCACATTTTAAATGCACATTTCTTTCATTTGAAGTATTGCAGCTAAATGGTGGTTAGCTGCTAGCTTGCAAAGCATAAAATACTCTGGTGATGGTCCCATTTTACTGCAATGTATGACTGGGATTCCAGTGTCTGTAATTGCAAATATTGAGAGCAAAATTACACATATAAAGCAGATTAGAATTATTTTCCTTAATAAAGTAATGAGTCTCAGTGCTGCTCCCGGCTGTGAATCTTGAGCACCTAGAGACCCACATTACACTGCACTCCTTCTATAGGCGTCACCATAGAGACCCACATTACACTGCACTCCTTCTGTAGGCATCGCCATAGAGACCCACATTACACTGCACTCCATCTGTAGGCATCGCCATAGAGACCCACATTACACTGCACTCCTTCTGTAGGCATCGCCATAGAGACCCACATTACACTGCACTCCTTCTGTAGGCATCGCCATGGAGACCCACATTACACTGCACTCCATCTGTAGGCATCGCCATAGAGACCCACATTACACTGCACTCCTCTGTAGACATCACCACAGAGACCCACATTACACTGCACTCCTTCTGTAGGCATCGCCATAGAGACCCACATTACACTGCACTCCTTCTGTAGGCATCGCCATAGAGACCCACATTACACTGCACTCCTTCTGTAGGCATCGCCATAGAGACCCACATTACACTGCACTCCTTCTGTAGGCATCACCATAGAGACCCACATTACACTGCACTCCTTCTGTAGGCATCGCCATAGAGACCCACATTACACTGCACTCCTCTGTAGACATCACCACAGAGACCCACATTACACTGCACTCCTCTGTAGGCATCACCATAGAGACACACATTACACTGCATTCCTTCTGTAGGCATCACCATTTACAGCCCTGGATTATAATTGTAAAAATAGCGAGCGCTGTGACATCATCCCTGTGCACCGCGAGCAGGAGACCTGCGAGCACTGTGACATCATCCCTCTGCACCGCGAGCAGGAGACCTGCGAACGCAGTGACATCATCCCTGTGCACCGCGAGCAGGAGACCTGCGAGCGCTGTGACATCATCCCTGTGCACCGCGAGCAGGAGACCTGCGAGCGCTGTGACATCATCCCTGTGCACCGCGAGCAGGAGACCTGCGAGCGCTGTGACATCATCCCTGTGCACCGCGAGCGGGAGACCTGCGAGCGCTGTGACATCATCCCTGTGCACCGCGAGCAGGAGACCTGCGAGCGCTGTGACATCATCCCTCTGCACCGCGAGCGGGAGACCTGCGAGCGCTGTGACATCATCCCTGTGCACCGCGAGCAGGAGACCTGCGAGCGCTGTGACATAATTTCCGGCTCAGCGTCGACTTTTAATGCCAATTGCAGAGCATACTGGCAGGAGAGAGAGGGAGGGGATTACGCACTAATCTCCTCCTGCTAAAGAGCTGCTCTAGCACAGAGTGCATTCACAGAACCAGCGCTACGGTATGCAAAGGATTAACCCCAGATTAAATGAGATTATACGAGGCATATATGTTTTTTTTTTTTTTATAAATGTAGAAAACTATTACATCACATGAATGCATTACGTTTTTCTTCACTGATCACTTTTTTCAAGACATTTTTCAAGCTAGAGAACTGGAAGTTAGGGCTGCACTAGGGGTCATGCAATGTTTAAACCAAGATTTAACCCTTGACCCTCAGGTCTGTCTTTCTGGAACACAGCAGTTATCCACAGGCCAGGAGAAAGCTTGTGAATTTTTTGTGCAGCTCTTATTTATGCAAACACACGTGACTGCGCTCGTGCAAACACACGCACACACAGGCAAACACGTGCACACACAGGCAAACACACGCACACACAGGCAAACACACGCACACACAGGCAAACACACGCACACACAGGCAAACACACGCACACGCAGGCAAACACACGCACACGCAGGCAAACACACGCACACGCAGGCAAACACACGCACACACAGGCAAACGCGTGCACATACAGGCAAACACACGCACACACAGGCAAACGCATGCTTACACAGGCAAACACGCACACACAGGCAAACACACGCACACACAGGCAAACGCGTGCACACGCAGGCAAACACACGCACACGCAGGCAAACACACGCTCACGCAGGCAAACACACGCACACGCAGGCAAACACACGCACACGCAGGCAAACACACGCACACGCAGGCAAACACACGCACATGCAGGCAAACACACGCACACGCAGGCAAACACACGCACAAACAGGCAAACGCGTGCACACACAGGCAAACGCGTGCACACACAGGCAAACGCGTGCACACACAGGCAAACACATGCACACACAGGCAAACACACGCACACACAGGCAACCACACGCACACACAGGCAAACGCACTCAGTCTGCACTCAGCCTCAGTCTGCACTCAGTCTGCACTCAGCCTCAGTCTGCTCTCAGTTTGCACTCAGTCTGCTCTCAGTCTCAGTCTGCCCTCAGTCTGCTCTCAGTTTGCACTCAGTTTGCACTCAGTCTCAGTCTGCTCTCAGTCTGTACTCAGCCTTAGTCTGCTCTCAGTCTGTACTGAGCCTTAGTCTGCTCTCAGTCTGCTCTCAGTCTGTACTCAGCCTTAGTCTGCTCTCAGTCTGCACTCAGTCTCAGTCTGCTCTCAGTCTGCACTCAGTCTCAGTCTGCTCTCAGTCTGCACTCAGTCTCAGTCTGCTCTCAGTCTGCACTCAGTCTCAGTCTGCTCTCAGTCTGCTCTCAGCCTCAGTCTGCACTCAGCCTGCACTCTACACTCTTACACTACATTTGTTTAGCAAGCGCTTTTATCCAAAGTCTCCAGTAAACTTCCCCACTGTGGGCAGCATGCCCTGTGACAGATTTGTTTCACCGGCAAACCTGCAGCAATGAGAAAACCCCAGCTCTGGGGCCGTATGTATCAAACATCTTAATAATTACACTTAAGAATCTCATGAGAGCTTACTTTGGAGTGAAATAATTCTTCGCTTAAAGTGGTCGGTAAAACATAGTTATCAAGCAGCTCACTTTCTCATAGATAAGTCTTGAGAAATTCTCAAGAGTAACGCTTAAGTATGTTTCTGCGACAATCACAGGTGCTGCAAACAAAAGGATTAAGATGATGTCATCAATTGCCGCAATTGCTAAGAGACAAGAACCAATTAGCTTTTGGGAAATCTGTGTTCTATTGATGGGTCAACACAAGTTTTCAATAAAGTAAAACACACCCTCGTTATGAAAGCTGCCTTGTTGTCTAATGTTAGTCTAAGCAAAATGGATGTGAAAAGAAAGCCGAATTGGACTGTGGAAAAAATGGTGATGTTGGTAAAGAAGTGGAGGCAAAGAAGGAAATAATTAAGGGAAAATTTAGCCCCACACTTACAAGTCAACACAAAAAAGAAGTTTGGAAGCAGATCCCAGACTGCATTAATGTAAGCTCCTCCACCATTCGGAGTCCAGAGGAATGCAAAAAGAAATGGCACAATATTTTATCCAAAGGGTGTCAGGAAATCTCCGCTTTCAAGAAGCCAACATCTGGCACTGGTTCGTAGTCTACGTTATTTATTTATTTACTTATTTACTTACTTACTTATTTATAAGACACGTTTGTTACATATTGCTGATGAACATTAATGTAGTTATATTTTTTTATTCAGGTGGAGGTCCTGCACCTAAACCTTTAAGCGCAGTGGCAGAAGTAGTTCTCTGCATTCTTGGAGAAAATAATGCCACAATCAGTGGAGTGGGCGACTGTCAGGATGCTGCACTACCCAAACTGCAGACTGTAGTAAGGTTTGGTGGGATTGGTGGGCAGAACCCACAGGGCGGAGCTGGGGAGGGCCATCAGTGCAAATGGGGTATAGCTGGGCCTGGTGTGTCCCAGGCCTTAAAGTGCTATGGCTCCCTCCAGTCTGGTCTTCCTCTCTCTACCTGGTTGTTCTTTTGTTTGGAAGCCTTTCTTTGCTTTACACCTTACAACATTCATGCTGCACATATACTGTTATCCATGCACTGGTTACATACTGATACTCATCCATATTGGTTGGTATGTTTGTTCTTTTCTACTTAGTTAACATATTCTTATATATACATATATATATATATATATATATATATATATATATAATAAATATCTATTTTGTTATTCCTTCAATTGTGCCTGTGTCTCCCTTTTGTTGCAAGCCTGAGCCAGTTTGTAACAAATGGGGCCTCATCTGGGATTCTTTTGGGGAAGCCCTGGAATTGTTTGAAATAGTTTTTTAGCACTTTGGTTCATCTATACTCCCTGCATTGGGCCCTGTGTGGGAGTTGATCTATGCTGGACTGGTTTCCAGTGTGGTAAGTACCTGGAGATTCTACATAATAAGTGCGGTGTTATCTGAAACTCAATTTGATAAGTGTTAAGTTGTGGGAGATTCAGGTGCAAATCGGAAATTTGAGTTGTCAATTTGGTTACATACTTAAAGTAGGCTTTAAGATTGTTTGGTTTTGCCCTCTTTCGCTTGTTACTTTATTGTTGTGAAATACAGTTCTTTTGTTTTTTTTTTTCAGTGAAGAGAGGACTTTGTTGGTCTCTGGCTATAGCTCATGTCAGAGACACTTCACTCTGCTTGCTACCGGGACATCGGATTAAGGATGGTAGGTGCCTGTCTCCTGGTGTGTACAAGGAGGGATAGTCCTCCATAGGTGTACTCTTTGGTTTGTTGTTTTGTAGCTGGTTTATTGTTTTTGTGTTTTTTCCGTGCGGTTAGAGCAGTGGTCTCAGGGACACCGCTGTAGCCTGGGTGAAGCAGTCAGTTTCTCCCAGTGCAAGCAGTATACTGGTGTATATGTATCCACTGCCAGTATACACATGAAGACTAGGGTTAAGTTGGCCAGTTAGTTGATGGGTTAAGTAAGTAGCCAGGTGGGGAAGCTCCACCTCTGTAATTGGGCCGTCTCTTTCTTGTTTGCACCAAGGGGTTAGGTACAGGTCAATTTTGTTTCCTGGTCTGGTGTGCTCAGCCGGGGGGAGAGCAAGGTAAGTATGCTGCAAATTGGCCTTCAGGTTATCATTGATCCTTGCCAGAAGTCAATTTGGTGAAGCTATGGCTTCGGTAGAAGATTTTTACCAGACTCCATCTGAGAAGCTGTTAGACTGCTACACTAAAGATCAGTTGCTAAAAATTGTAGAGCATTATGGGGTAGAGATTCCTGATAAACGGCTTAAGGATAGTATTAAGTCCGCATTAAAGGCACGATTAGTGGATTTGGATATTATTCCTGCTAAAGAGGAGCCTGCTAGTGTTGTCAGTGACACATTGAGGGCTGAGTCAATACTAAGAATGAGTTCACCCACGCATTCCGTCTCTACCTGGCCACAGTGTTGGGATAAATTTTGAACAGCAGAAAGAGCTAATGATGATACAATATCAACAGGAACGTGAACGTGAAGAACGAGAATAATTACGTGCACTCGAGTCAGAAAAACTCAGATAGAATGCTCATCTGCATGAAGTTGAATTGGCACGTGAGCAAGATTTGCAAAAGATAGAATTGCAGCGGTATCGTTTAGATCTAATTAGAGATGGTAAACTTCCGGTTGAATACTCGCTTGATGAGAAGTCAGAGGCCCAAAGGGCAGTGGTATTTCCCTCGTTTGATGTTTCTGCTAACCTGCGCCAAGTTCCCAAATTCAATTAAAAAGATCCAGACACCTTTTTCTTGTTGTTTGAGTGTTTGGCAAATTCTCGTAAATGGTCAGATTCTGACCAAACTTTGCTGTTACAATGTGTCTTGACGGGTAAAGCTCAAGAGGCTGTTTCCGCCTCTGATGAGAGTGGAAACTATCTGACTGTTAAAAGTGCAGTATTGAAAGTGTATGAATTGGTTCCAGAAGCTTACCGTCAATGCTTCAGAAACTTCAAAAAAGGGGGTAAACAAACCCATGTTGAATTCGCCAGAGAGTTAATAACCCAGTTTAATCGCTGGTGTGTTGCGTCTGAGGTTGAAAATCTGGAGGATTTACGAGAACTTGTCATTCTGGTACAGTTTAAAAATACCCTCCCTAAACGTGTAGCCACATATTTCAATGAGCAATGAGCGGAACGTGCAAACTGCCTCTGAGGCTGCCATGATGGCAGATGAGTATGTTCTAACTCACAAGGGAAACTTCGGAGATCGTGCGCGGGGTGATTGGGGTCGCAGAGATAATTATTTTGGTAATCACCAAAATAAAATGTCTGGGGGTGAGGCAGAGGCCTGTTCATACAAATGTGACCTGGGCTCACATGGTAAAATGGACTCTAGTCAGGTTTGTCATTACTGTTTGGGGAAAGATCATTGGAAGAATGAATGCCCTGTTCTTAGAGCAAAACAGAAGTCTCCTAATGATAATCGCCAGGTGAAGCCTGCCGCGTTGGCCACACCCGCTCCTATCGGTATTAAGGCTGATGCTATTGCTGCAGTTCAGTTTCATACCAAACCTGCTGTGTTAGCTGCCCCAATATCACCCCTCACTAATTGTGTTATCCCTGCTGAAGTGCAGGCGCAGCCAGAGTTGTGTTTGGAAAGTGACTCTGGTTATTCGCCTTACATTCCAAGGTACCTGTGAAAATCTTGTGCGATACAGGTGCATTGGATTTATTCATTTTGGAATCTGTATTGCCTTTTTCCTCTGAGTCAGATACTGGTCGTAGTGTGCTGATTCAGGGGATGGGGCTGCAGGTTCTGTCAGTCCCTCTTCATAAACTCATGTTCTCCTCAGATCTGGTGCAAGGTGAAGTGTCCATGGGAGTTTTCCTTCTCTGCCTGTTGAAGGAGTGGTTGTGATTTTTGGGAACAACCTGGCTGATAAGCGTGTCTGGCCTGACGTGCCGCCTTCAATGGTGGTTACTTCAACATCTCTTGTGAGGGAGCCCAGCAAGAGTGAGCAGAGTAACCCAGAAGTGTTTTCAGTCTGCGCTGTGACGCGAGCTATGTGCCATGCCAAAATTGATCCAGGTAAAGCTATGAGTAAGAACACAGGAAATGTTGCTTTCCCTGTGCCTGCTTTCCCTTTGTTTGTTTCTCGTAGCAAGTTGGTGAAGGAACAAAAGGATGAGCCCACATTGCAGGAGTTGTTTGACCGGGTTCTCCCTGCTGATGAGATGGAGAGTGCCGCTCAGGGGTATTTTATCCAGGAGGGTCTGTTGGTGAGAAAATGGCTGCCTCAGGGTGATCAGTTTGTTTGAGATGCTATCTTTTAAATTGTGATGCCACTTAAGTTCCGAGATGTTTTGCAGACTGCACATGATGACATTGCAGGACACCTAGGGGTTAAGAAAACGTATGACAGGGTCTTGTGGTATTTCTATTGGCCCCGTTTGAAGAGGGACATTTATCACAAGACTTGCCATACTTGCCAACTGACTGGTAAGCCTAACCAGTCCATCAAGCCTGCCCTCCTGTATCCTATCCCAGCAGTCAGTCAACCCTTTGAGCATTTGATTATTGATTGTGTTGGTCTCCTGCCCCGGCCCAAAGCTGGTAGTGTCATGGTTCTGTGTTCCTGTCTGTGTTTTCCTTGTTGGGCCACCAGATGGCGGCACTTCTGTTTTGTGTCCTGCTCCCCCTGTTTAATTGTATTATTGTTTTCAATTGTCCAATCATTGTTTTCTGGCTGTCTCATTTTCCCTTCCCCTTCCATGGCCTGATTGTTCATGGTGCCCTCCTGTGTCTCATCAGTGTCTGTCTATTTAAGTTCCCTTCTCCTGGACTCAGGTGCTGGATCCTTGTTGATAGTGTCGGTTGTCTCTGATTGTGTTCCTGCTCTGTGTGTTCCTGCTATGTTCTGTTTCCCACATGCTTTTGGACTTTTGGTTTTCCTGTGTACCCTGTGTTTCTGAAGTTTTCCTTTGTTTTGAAGAGTTGCCCAGCAAGGCCTTTTGTTCCCTTTTTGTTTAGTAAAGTCTTTTGTTCTTACCTTTTTGGAGTTTGAGTTTTTCCCCCTCCGCATTTGGGTCCTAACCCTCCACTGCACCCTGACAGGCAGTACATATCTGTTGATGGTAATGTGTCAATCAACCTGATACCCTGCTGCTTATCCACTCCGCAACATCACTACTAAATCTGTTGTGAAAGCTTTAGCACAGTTTACTTCTCGCATGTTTGCAGAGATTTTGAAGCAGGTCCGAGTTAAACATGCTCAGGCTAGTGCCTACCATGCACAAAGTCAGGGGGCCCTAGAGTGCTTCCATTCCACACTGGAATCACTGTTGCGTGCCTGTTGTACAGAATTGGATTGTGACTGGGAAGAAGGGTTGCCATGGTTAATGTTAGCTGCTAGAGAGGTGACCCAAGAGAGCACTGGATTTAGTCCAAATGATTTGGTGTTTGGACATGCTGTACGTGGTTCATTGGCAGGATGATTGGAAAAGCATCTGCACCCCCAGTCAACCTGTCAGACTATGTAAACGGTTTCAGGCGGAGGCTGTATGAAGCCAGTAAGATGGCAAAAGAGAAGTTAGAAACTTCTCAAAGTAAGATGAAGCGCCTGTTTGATCGCCGGGCTGAACGCCAAGATTTTAGCCCAGGTGATCAGGTTCTTGCAGTTCTGCCAATTGTTGGTTCTGCCTTTCAGGCAAAATATACTGGACCTTACTCTGTTGTTCGACAAGTGTCTGATCAGAATTACTTGATTGCTCCTCCAAATCGAAGGAGGTCCACCCAATTGTGTCATATCAATCTGTTGAAATCCTATTATGTCCATCCTTCTGCTTTAGACTCCATACCAGAGGTGAAACCTGTGGCTTTGGATGCTGACGTGGGGTGTTCTCCTCCATTCCTGGTGGCAGCCGGTGTTGAGGAGGAGCTGACTGCACCTGATGACTGTACGTTAAGAGGTAGATTGAGAAGCTCTGAGTCACTGGGTAAGCTGGACACTATTCTAGGACATTTGCCTGACTCCAAGCTTAGAGAGTTAGTGGGTATCATAAGGCAATTTCCATGTTTGTTTACAGATGCACCTTCTCGCACACACCTGATTCAGCATGATTTTGATGTAGGGGATGCTGAGCCCATACGCCAGCAGTTCTACTGTGTCTCCCCTGAGAAACGTGAGAAGTTAGATTCAGAGGTCAAATATATGCTGGATAACAACATTGCTGAACCTTCCAGGTCCAGCTGGGCTTCGCCATGTCTGTTGGTGAAGAAGCCAGATACTACCTTTAGACCCTGTACAGATTACTGCAAAGTCAACACAGTTACTAAAGCTGACTCCTATCCACTTCCTTGCATGGAGGATTGTGTGGACCAGGTTGGCTCAGCAAAGTTTGTAAGAAAATTTGACCTCCTAAAAGGGAGTCCCTTTAACCCCACGAGCACAAGAGATTGCTTTATTCATCACTCCTTCAGGACTGTATTCTTACACTGTTATGCCATTTGGTTTATGGAGTGCACCAGTGACATTCCAGCGTCTTATGAATAAGGTAGTATCTGGGTTGGAAGGATGTGCAGTATATTTAGATGATGTGGTAATCTATAGTGACACTTGGGAAGATCATTTGCAGGGTATTCAGGCTCTGTTCAGCCACTTAGCCCGGGCGTGTCTCACCGTCAATCTGGCCAAGTGCGAATTCGCTAAGGCAACGGTGACATACCTGGGTGTAACGGTGACAAGGTGGTTGGCTAGGGTCAGGTACGCCCTGTAAGAGCAAAAGTGTTGGCTATGGATCAGTTTCCCCCTCCATCCACCAAGAAAGAGCTTGCAAGGTTCTTGGGTATGGCCAGGTATTACCAAAGTTTCTGTGAAAACTTCGCCCCTTACTGACCTCCTCAGCTCAAAGGCTAGGTTTGATTGGTGCCCCAGATGTCAGAGAGCTTTTGAGGATGTGGAGGCTCTGCTCTGCTCGGCACCTGTGTTAGCTGCTCCACAGATGGGTCAGCCTATTAAGCTGTATGTTGACACCAGCAGGAACTGTGCTTTTACAAGCTGGTCCCGATGACATTGAGCATCCTGTTAGCTTCTACTCAAAAAACTTTAATTCGTACCAGTTGAACTATTCTGTAGTAGACAAAGAGGCATTATCATTAATCGGGGCACTGCAGCATTTTGAGGTCTATGTTGGGGTCTACACCAACCACAACCCCCTTACCTTTTTACACTCACTGCAGAACCCAAATCAGCATCTTATAAGATGGTGTCTGTTCTTGCAGCCTTACCATCTTGATGTCCAGCATGTGAAAGGCTCATAATGTCATGGCAGATGCGCTGTCCCGTGCGCTTTCCCCATGAGTCCTGTTCTTCTCACCCATGTCTGTCTTCTTCCCATTCTAGTTTGTTCAATCCTTTTCTCTTAAAGTGCTTCTCAAAGGCACCTGAGTTGCTGGGGCTGAGCTGGCTGGATAAGGAGTTGACAGGCACGTCTGTTGTGAGTGAGACAACTAGTCAGGTACAGTTGAGTGGGGTTAGTGAAATAAGTGGGAAAAGTAAGCTGGTAGTATATCTGTAGCTCAGATGGGTCAAATGTTAATAAATGTTAATGTATTGTGATTATTTAAGATTGTAGTAAAAGAACATTTTCTTGAAGGGAAATCTATTTCTTTATTTGTTATTGATTGTTTACTTGAGTTAGTGGTAAGTATTTTGGTTTTGAGGAGAGGTTGTCCCAGTGACCCTAGGGTCCCTGTTTTATGGGAGACACACATGCACACACACACAAAGCACACGCACACACAGAATCCTCTCCATCAGAGCACATCTCACACGAACAGCGGATGTTCTGAGATCTATCTGCATCAGCCCAGGCCCTTGGGGATTACTGCTGCTCACCCTGGGGTCTACACCAAACTGCAACTGGCGATTACGTAACCAATTAACCCTCACACTCCCAAGCTCAGTGTGGACTTATCAGCTGCAGTTGAGGAAAGTCTACCAGAATTACATTTTAAAAAATGTTCCCGAGTAAAAAAATACACAGTCCACATCAAATTGACAGCTACAAAATTAAGTGTCCATCTGCATTACAATGAATTATTACATTTTTGAGCAGATGTATGCTGTCTTTAACTTTGACATGCTGAATCTTGGACATCACAGGAGCAGCCCAGCAGATATTCTAAAAACTGTGAGCTTGCAAACATTCTTTTAAAAGCACTATAACTGCTTTTAAAAGAATAGAAACACTATAACACCAACATCACGGTTAATGTGTGTGTGGTGTGGGGATGGCTGGTTTAAGCAGCCACACCTGCCCTGGGTCAAGCTAATTAGACCTGGCCAATTGGATGATTGGTTAAGAATGAGAGAATTGGCCAGGCTAATTGGACCCAGGAACAGGAGTGGCTGCACCTGTGCGTAGTGAGGTAATCAGTGCGCACAGGTTAAATCTGCCATCCCCACCCACACAGGGGAGCCTCTCTGTCATGACAGTGTTTTAACATCTGCTCCTCGGCTATAACAGCTTGCCGACCCTTGCAAATAAATGTGGACTGTTTTAACATCATCTCCCTGTGTCTCTGTGCTGGAGGGCCCCAAGGAAAGCCACTTCGGTGGCCTGTGGCAGGCGTGTTTGCCACAGTGTGCTTTCAATCACAATTTACAACCATATTTACTGATGTGTTTCATAGTCCTAAATGCAAATGTCGCTTTAGTCACTGCTCCTATTGACACACTAACCAATTGAGCAGTTTTTTGTGACTGAAGCTCCTTCCATCTGCGCCCCAATAATGAACCCTCTTCAAAAGTCACTTGGATCTTTTCCTCTTGCCATCTTCATCCAAAATCGACATCAACAGGGCCTGCTCAGCATTTTCATATATGCCACAGAGCATGATAGGATGTTAGCTGCTTCATTGCATCATGCAGTACACATGTATGGAAGCATCTGCATTCGTTATGTTTCTCCACTCATTTATTAAGGTTTTTCCTTCAATTTGTAACCTGTCTGTATATCTATTTACGGCAGTATTATAACAAAGTTGTTGTACAGCATCATATGGATTTGCATACTCAAATATTTCCATGGCATTATACTGTACAACATGAACACACTGCAGGCAGGTTACAACATGAATGCAAAAATGGGATGGATATTTCCATAATGACCAGAGTGAAAACCAGAATTTGCATTGGACTGTCTTTGCTCCATTCGTACTCTGTCTGGTGCTGAAAAGCCAGTCTGTGTAAAGATGCTCCTTACTGTCCCATGACTCACTTCAGGCAAAGGGACACAGGGCCTACATTAGTGGGTCTCCCTCTCGTGTAGCCTGTCAGGCTGCAAGCTAACAGCTTCAGCATCCTGTTCCTATTGTGGCCCAGCACTCTTCAGAGACTGGACTCTGAGCTAATGCTAACATTTGCCAAATGTGGCCAAGCTGTGTCAAAATGTTTCAAGGACATTGAAACTGGTCGGCTGTGTAAACTGGTGGTGGCTTTTCATTAAGGAGTGAAGTGAAGGAGGGAGGAACAGTGATTAGTGGGACCCGTTTTACCCAGGACAGTTCACTATTTTTAGCCACTCCATAGACAGCAGCATTTGTTTCCTTAGCAACCAGCATTAAATCCGTGCTTGGGTAGGGGAAGTGGGGCAGGGTATCCCTTAATACTTGATAGGGCCTGGGAATTGCCACAGTGAGAGTCGGTTAATCCAGCAACAAGGCACTCATATTAGTGTGTCATAGGTCTGCCATTACCAGTGCTGGTGCAGCCTGGCTGAAATCGATGTGTGTGGACCTCAGGATGAGGGGCCTCCACACTCTGCCTCTCTGAGAGGGAGTGAGAGAGAGGCTTGGCGGGGTAAACACACACCATGTCCTGTGGAAGCACTGCCATACCGCCTGGCAATAGTGTGTTTTCATGCTGCAGGGCCAGAGCAGCAGAACACTTTCTAGAAATTTCCTCAAACACATGATGTCCAAACCAAGAACCTCTTTTTGACAAACTATAATTTGGATACAGTCTATCAGACCGGGGTGTACCTGAAGGGGAACATCACCCTAAAGTAAATTAATTTTTTTCAGTGACATACAGTCAAAGTGAAATAGTGATTAACAACATAACTACTATTTATAAATCAGATTTATACAACACTTTAATCCTGATTCTTGACCATGCAGTTTTCTGATGAATCTTTTGAAATAATTGAGTTATTTGACCCACACATATGCATCTGCAGTGATCTGCAGACCCTTGCTGTGCCAACATGGGCCCTGTGTCCACTGAACAGTGAGGATTCAGCATTAAAAATCCCTGTGCAGTAGTAATCCAGGACAATCATGCTTATTATTTGGAGAAAGATGTAGAAAGGGCTTCAGTCTGGAAACAAAACAAGACTGAGTGACATACTGGTTGATGACCATCATACGCATGTTCTAAGTTGAGTGACATACTGGTTGATGACCATCATAAGCATGTTCTAAGATATTCTCTTTGTTCCCTGGGACCAAAGAAGCAGGGATAAATGCTGTTTAAGTAGTTTGGTGCACTAACTTCATGAAATGAAGTCTGGTTAGTGGATAGTGGACTTGAAGCAGTCTGGAAAAAAGAAGCTATTCTTCCAGTGGAGGCTGCACCCATTCAGCCACGAGAAAAATCCAATTTTAAAAAATTATCAAAGAATCTTCTCCTTAATGGTTTTAACTTTAACAGCAGTCAGGCCTTTTAGCATCAAAGGTTAAATTAAATCCTTTGCAGTGCCACAGGAAGAGAAGCATTAATCTGGACACAAACAGATTAAACTCCAAACCCCTGCACTTCACACAGTGAACCCTGTCATTCCAGGAACACAAGGCTGACTTTATGACTTTGGAATCTGTCCCAAATCAGCTCTTACCCGGATTCTCACTCTCCTGAGATCCCTGAGATTTATCATGTCAAACTGCTGAAGTTAAGCAGCAATATCACCCTGTACGATTCTGATGTCAAACTTCTGAAGCTAAGCAGCTATACCACCATGTACCCTTCTCACGGCTAACTGCTGAAGCTAAGCAGCCATACCACCCTGTACCCTTCTCATGTTAAACTGCTGAATCTAAGCAGCCATACCACCCTGTACCCTTCTAATGTTAAACTGCTGAATCTAAGCAGCCATACCACCCTGTACCCTTCTCATGTCAAACTGTAAAAGCTGGAGCTAATCAGGTTGGTGCTCGGCTCAAATTTGGATGGGAAGCCTTCAGGAAAAGCTGTTGCTGCTGTGCTGTCGAAAGTACCAGCCTTCGGATGAAATGCTACACCTAGGACTTGTCTCACTGTCTCACTAATCATTCCCTACATCTGACTGGCTGCATCATCCCTGGCATTCCTTTACCCAGATTCCCAGCACAGTACCTGGCATTCCGTTACCCAGATTCCCAGCACAATACTTGGCATTCCTTTACCCAGATTCCCAGAGTTGCCGCTGTGAGAGAATTGCACTCTCAGCCGGTAAAAACAATAAATAAACGTAACAAAATAAAATAAGCCTGTCAGGTTATGTAGTAGAGGCAGCGACCCTTGGGGTGGTAAAAGCTTGACACAGTGCTGGATACTGCGTAGTCTGCAGGCAAATTAATGGATTGTCATTCTCGTTATGTATTCTTATGTTCTATATGGGCTGAGTGGCCTGTTCTCTTCATTATGTTTTCTTCAGTCTGTGCAAGGGGACTGGGATGTGACCCAGATGTCCGTGTGATTAGTTGTCATGTCCCCAGGGAGCCTAGAGGAGCATGGGAAAGCCAGCATCTTGCATACACATACAGGCAGTGTGCAGATACAGAGTCCCATCACCCCTGCACATACAGGCAGTGTGCAGAAACAGAGTCCCATCACCCCTGCACATACAGGCAGTGTGCAGAAACAGAGTCCCATCACCCCTGCACATACAGGCAGTGTGCAGAAACAGAGTCCCATCACCCCTGCACATACAGGCAGTGTGCAGAAACATCGTCCATCACCCCTGTACCCCAAAACACAGCCATCAGCAGACACAGTGCAAGAACTCCAAATCTTACAACTAGCATTATTTGACATGCTTATCATTCATTTCATTGTATTTTTAAAAATGATTTGTAAATTGTTCATTTATAATTGTCTCTTTTCAGCACTGTACATTTGACACTAGTTTAAGTGTTAATTTAATGCTTATTTCATGCTTTTATTGAGCTTTCTCTACTGCAATAATAATAATAATAATAATAATAAAAATAACAATAATAAAGTAGGAATGGGATTTTGTGGTAAAAAAAAATAATATGTCTAGATAGGAAAGTCATAAGACATAATTTTAACTAAATTCCATATTATATTTAAAGAATTAAAATGGTTCATTTTGTATTTTCTGACTTAGCCACCACATTTGTTTGAGGCATTTTCTTCTTCTTGTTTATCACTGAATTTGAGGAGCAGGACAACTATCGCGCTAAAGCGCTAGGCTTTGAGGAGCAGGACAGCTATCATGCTAAATCACTAGGCTTTGAGGAGCAGGACAGCTATCGTGCTAATGCACTAGGCTTTGAGGAGCAGGACAGCTATCGTGCTAATGCACTAGGCTTTGAGGAGCAGGACAGCTATCGTGCTAATGCACTAGGCTTTGAGGAGCAGGACAGCTATCGTGCTAATGCACTAGGCTTTGAAGAGCAGGACAGCTATCGTGCTAATGCACTAGGCTTTGAGGAGCAGGACAGCTATCGTGCTAATGCACTAGGCTTTGAAGAGCAGGACAGCTATCGTGCTAATGCACTAGGCTTTGAAGAGCAGGACAGCTATCGGCTAAAGCGCTAGGCTTTGAGGAGCTGGACAGCTATTGCGCTAAAGCACTAGGCTTTGTCAACAGAACTCTGAGGCGCTAACCACACTTTCTGTCCCCCGATGAATTAAATCACGGATACGTTAAGAGCAAGCGTAGGGTAAGAAGCTAACATGCCGGATCCTTCGCGATCGTACGGCAAGCCTGGATTCAGGCGACGGGGTGACGCCATGGCATGAAGCTGTTTATGCTGGGGTTTTTCCATGGGAAAAACACAGACAGACAACTCCCAAGATGGACCACTCCCCCACAGCCCACCGGCAACAGAAGAAACGCCGTCCGTTAGCGGTCGAGTAAATATTTACACAAAAAGCAGACTGGAGAAATGAAAAGGCCAGTGCACTGCTGCCATTCACCTCAGTGACGAGATAACAAGCTCCTCCTGAGCTGTGAATGTTGGTTTCCAATTCAGATCAATCACACGTGGCATACCTCACTGCAAATGTGACTTCTTATTGCCCAGTATCTCCCTCCAAATCTCCAAATGCGGAAGTATTTTACTGGAACGAAACGCAGCACCCGCTGCGGTGTGCTGTTTTATTCTCTGAGTAGTGCTGCGATCAGGGGGCCGTGGTGAAGAGCTTTAGGGACAGAGTCCCTCCTCAGTGATGTATCTCTGTCATTCTCCAAGGCCCACAGAGCTGCCCCACAGGAACACACCCAACCAACTCACTCCCAGTCCACAGTAACCATGTCACATATGACAGCTATTCAGAGTCAGGGGAAGTGAGGCCTCGAGAGAGCTAAAGTGGGTATAGCTTCCACATGCAGCCAGTAACTCAGAGATTTGATCCAAATGAGAACCAAATGCGAAAACTAGCTTTCCAAAACTACGCAAGGAAAGAAAAAAATAAAAATAAGCTGCCTTGTCGCCACATAATACAACATTAACCAACCTGCTAAACTCTACTGACCATTTCTCCCCATTATGTGTTCTTATGGTCTTATATTTTATATGGAATGAATGGCCCATTCTTATTATGTACATTCACTGTTTGAGTCCCTGTTGTTTGAGATTCTGGATGACTGATGATTCTTATCCTTATGATTCCACTGTGGACTCTTACAGACTGTAATCCTGTACCCTCAATTAGACCTGAGAAGATTACTACAGTTCCATTCATGTCCATACTCAGACAGCAAAAAGCTTGCAAATTAATTTTGGACAGTTAAATATGAACTCCACCCAAAAACCATAATTTGGTGTATTCTATTTTATCCTCATGATTGATTATCCTGGTGTGACCTACACTTTGTGTGTCAGAACCAAATGTTTAATCTGTATCTGTAAAAGACCATGATGATGCCCCCAGAATATAACTCCTCCAGTTCTTATTGAAGTGAATGGAGGTGTCTTTTAAATTGGACAGCACTGTCCAATGGCAACATTTTTTTCTCTATATTTCTGAAATCTGATTTCTGATTTAGTACAATCTAAACAGCAGCCGACACTGAATTTTTTTTATTTACTTTTTTCTTTCATTTGACATGTCATATGTGACATGCTGGAAATGAGAGATAAATTATTCTTAAGGTGAAGGCCAGCATTTTAAATAATGACTTGGGGATGGTATCATTAGGATTTTATCGATACCAATAGTTATCGATACTCTTATTATTGATACTACTCTCCATAATTTGGTGCAAAAAAATGACATGTTTCAAAAAGACTTAAAAGGTATTTTAATATTATTGTATGATTGATTATTGTATTATTGTTTTTGAGCTTCTCACAAGCAAACGTGTCCCTGGAATGGGGGTGGTAACTGGGGTTCAGGGCCATGGTCATCTCCTTTCAGGTTTCCAGGACAGGGTTGCACTAGCTCATAAGTCCAAACTTTGCATGGTTCAGTGTTTCCCCAACATAAAGGCTGCTGCCTTTTTTTAAAGCTATGCTCTGAGACATGGGTCATTTGGCACAGAATATCTTTGTTAAAATAAATGAGTAAAACGGCAGCCTGTGTTATTGTGTAAAAAAAATTCCTGGACACTACTATCATTAGAACTTGAATCTTGTGCCATGCTGTTCATATTCAAGGATGACATTTGCATAAATGGTTGCGCGAGTTTACTTTCGCTTTTAAGTCAGCTTGCAATATGCAACATCTTCAGCTTTATTGGTTGTTTCAGGGGGCGTTACGGGTTCCTCTTGCAGTGTTGTTCATTACACAATCTCATCCGTACCGAGTGGATGACTGGCTTTATGGTACGCGTGAACGGGATGCAAGCCTGAACATCGATAAATCAACTGAGAGGTACAAATCAGCTGTAGTAAAGGTGTGTGCGCGCTTTGCATCACACTTGCTTTGTGTTTCACTAGATTGCTGGTGAAAATAAAGCTACATTACCTCCGTCACACGGAACAGCTTTTTGACATAAATTGCGTGTAGCTTTATTTTCATCGTCTTTTTTAAAGTGGGCCCACACTTTCCAGCGTTTTAACCTGTCCACTTTGACTGGATTGCACAATACATAAACAGGCAATGAACGTAGTAGTGTAGGCCATTCGAACGTCGTCATTATGGTCAATAATAGGCTTCCAGCTATTCTTTAAAATAGTAAATGTTTTATGGAAAGATTAACTTTTTACAATAAAAGAACATTTTCAATGCACTTTTCAGCTATGTTAGAACTAATTAAAGTGGATGTAATGAATACATCACGTGGTGTAAATACCGATAGCAGCACAGTTTGACCAGGACCTTATTGGTATTTCAGTTCTGACCAATCAGCAACCAATACTAATTATATATACTAATTATATATATATATTATATATACCGGCTCCCGATATCCATCCCTATAATAACTACTGTTCAGCCTGCAGTGGCAGCGGCGAGAGCAGCAGGAGGCAGTCTGTCTTTTACACATATAAAAAATGAACACAAGAAAATCTGTTTCTCCATTCAGCTCAAAATGGGTAAGGTCAGGTTACAGGTAGGACGAACCTGAACAGACATCAGCATTCCTACTCCTACACGTTGGGTCTGGAGGTGACCCTGGACTGACTACTCACAGGCTGCGTACAAAAATTTGCGCCCCTCTCTTAAAAGCAGATGCTTCTAGCCTTTCGTGATTGTAAAAAGCTACGGATCACACGTGAGTCTTCGTTCAAATAAATAATAACTTCATTGTGATTCTCAGAGGGAATACTGTTGTTACAATTCCGAGTGGCCCTTGTATGGAAATAGTAAAAATAAATAAACAACTCTACAGCAACCTTGAAGCAATGTCTCTCACCACCTCTGAAAGGTCCAAAGTAAACACAGGCAGACATTTTCCCCAAGGGTAGATTTTAAAAACAAATAAATAAAAACTCACACTGTTGTAATAAAGTCTTTACTTGGCTCTCTATAACATGCCCCACACCAAACAAGGATCTTGGCTTCTCGCCCTAAAATGTGTGTGCTGGACAGCATCTCTGTCCATGTGTCCGATTTTGTTTGTTTCTTTGCTGGTGTGTCCAACGTGTTTTTCAGCTTATAAACGCAAGAAGCGTGAAGCAGCATGATACAAGTGCAAACGACCTGTATGCTCAGCACATAACCTGCCTTAATTCCTTAATATAAACTCTGCTGGATACTTCCTGCAACCCCAGTTTATAAATGCTAGTTGTAAGTTTGGCAGTTATTCTTGCATGTCAAAGTCAAAAGTGCATACGCATTTTGATCATTTTGTAACCCTTGTAGTTTTGTTGCTTTTAAACAATGGTCATCAAGTTCTGGTTAAAATTAGAACTTGAAAATAAAACACTGTCTTCTGGCAGAATTTTTAAAGTAAAGCCAACGACCTCTAAAAAAGGACATATTTCATTGTTACTTAAAACAACCTTGTTTTGCCAGTGAGGTGCTCCTGTTGTGGCAACAAACCTGACCTACAGTTGAGCTACTTTCTCAGGGACTTCTACAGCCGCTCTGGCATCTCGCAACATTTCGGTACTCGCCACTCGCAAACATTACTCAGACATTAGATAAGTTATGCGTCAACCCCCAAGCCTTTCCACCAGTAGATTAAAAGATACAGGACTGCATTCTGGGCAGCACCTAACATCACAATATGAAGTGACAGTGACAGAAAAGAATTAAAAGTGATAGTTCATATACAACCTGCGCGATGCGAGTAGCGGCTCATCCGAGCTTTGCTCTGTGCGTTACTGGAGCTGCAGACTCCTCTCGCGGTTTAGAAAGGATGCAGGTGGAGCGCGACACGCACAATCAGACCACTGTAACAGACTCGCTGGAGAGAGAGAGCAGGGGGAGGGGAGGCTCTGCGACGGTATTAAAATAACCCTTCCTCTATAAGCTAGCGAGCTCGCTGGATCACACGCACACACGCATGCTTATCTGTGCTCTAAGGACAACCCACAGATTAACTCTGGCCTCAGTATCTACCTTTGTCACTGATGACCTGATACCTTTCTTCCAGTCTCATACACATAAATTTTGCTCTTTCTTTCACCTTCTGACTCTTCCACAATGTGCACATGTTCACTCTGGCACATTAAGTACCCTCTGTTTACCACACACTTAATGTACATGTACTGTATGGAACACTATCTGCACAAAGACACTCTGCACTGAACACTATCTACACAAACACTCTGCACTGAACACTATCTACACAAACACACTCTGTACTGAACACTATCTGCACAAAGACACTTTGCACTGAACACTATCTGCACAAACACTCTGCACTGAACACTATCTACACAAAGACACTTTGCACTGAACACTATCTGCACAAACACTTTGCACTGAACACTATCTGCACAAACACTCTGCACTGAACACTATCTGCACAAACACACTCTGTACTGAACACTATCTGCACAAAGACACTTTGCACTGAACACTATCTGCACAAACACTTTGCACTGAACACTATCTGCACTAACACTCTGCACTGAACACTATCTACACAAAGACACTTTGCACTGAACACTATCTGCACAAAGACACTCTGCACTGAACACTATCTGCATAAACTCATACTGCGCACTAGGGCTATCAAAGGAAGGTTTGATATTCAAATGCTATATTCTAATTGTAAAAAAAATAATTGAATGTGACATTCTCACATGAAAATGAACATTTGAAAATGAAAGAAAAGAAATGCAGCATGTCTTTATTGCAGTTGGTTGCATTAAACCGAAGATAACTGCCATTTGTGCCTCCTCTGTTGATCATGGACGTGGTCGGATTCTACAGGTTATTCCTATCATGCTGTTACTTCACAGACACGGCCCTGGTTCCTCAGTGTGATCGGAATGTGCCTTTTCCTCAAATAACCTTTAGACTTGACATTGGCATAAAATGCTAAACCAGTAAAGTTAATTTTACCTTTTTTTCCGGGCTAGTGTTTTTGGAGTTTTAGCATTTTGGGAGGGCAATGTGAAAACTATACTGATCATAAGACTTTTCCCAAAAGGTCCAAGAAAGTAATTTTTAGTTTTTAATAGCACTCTATTGTAAATTATCCTTCAGGATCAAAATTCTTTTAGTAGGATTTCTCAAAATTGTGTATCAAAACAATTATTAAAACAAAAGCATTCTAAATTGACTTTTCCAAACTGACTGCTTTGTTTATGTTTGAATAAAATGTACCTGTGCTAGTTATGTCTCTTTTTTCATTGGTTTGCAGTCTTTTGGACATAACACGCAATAACACAGTCCAAAATGTGGTCAAATTCTGACATGTAATTCAACTTTTAAAACTGTAATATATATTAGAATATAATAGAACTCGTGTTTTTTAGAAGGAATATTCAAACATCATTTTTAGCCATAGCCATGCTGCATATAACCTGCAGAAATACTGTACTGAAGACGACCTGCACAAACACACACTGTACTGAACACACCCAGCAAAAGCGCACACTGTACTAAATACACCCTACACAAACACACACTGTACTGCACGCACCCTGCACAAATACACACTGTACTGAACACTGCCTACACAAACACACTGTGCTGAACACTACCTACACAAACACACACTGTACTGAACACTCCCTGCACAAACACACATTGTACTGAAAACTACTTACACAACCACACACTGTACTGAACACTGCCTGCACAAACACACATTGTACTGAACATTGCCTGCACAAACACACACTGTACTGAACACTGCCTGCACAAACACACATTGTACTGAACACTGCCTGCACAAACACACATCATACTGAACACTGCCTGCACAAACCCACACTGCACTGAACATTGCTTGCACAAACACACACTGTACTGCACGCACCCTGCACAAACACACAATGTACTGAACACTGCCTGCACAAACACACATTGTACTGAACACTGCCTGCACAAACACACATCATACTGAACACTGCCTGCACAAACCCACACTGCACTGAACATTGCCTGCACGAACACACACTGTACTGCACACACCCTGCACAAACACACACTGTACTGAACACTGCCTGCACAAACACGCACGCTACTGAATACTCTCAGTCACTGACTGATTAATACTCAATATGAAATATGGAGGCTCTTTCTCTCTCTCTCTTGATCTCCCTGTCTCATCCCCATATCCCTCCAGCAAACACACACACACACACACATACAGGTGCTGGTGGGATAAATAATGTATATCACTTCACTGAACATTTTCACAGTGAATGAGGTATAATCAAATATGTGCAGCACCAGCCAGATATCAGATGAAAGTAAATGAATGCCCTTATCATCAATGCTGATCTGTAGCCCATCTTTATGGCTCCCTCTGAAGGTGACAGCTCCGAGCCCCTTTGCCTTTTGATCGAATTAACCTCTTAATAGCACAGCCTCAAAAGCAGAAAACACAAAACAGTCATTCATGACTACAAATATGAAATCAAAACTGTCGTGTTTTTCAGTGTAGAGACCGAGAAACTTTGCTCTCATGCTTGGGGACAGCCAGTCAGGGAAATACACACAGGTTTGTGTGGTGTGCCATTACAGCTAAATTACATTGCATTACATTACAGGCATTTAGCAGACGCTGTTATCCAGAGCGACTTACACAACTTTTACATAGCATTTATACAGCATCCATTTGTACAGCTGTATGTATACTGAAGCAATGCAGATTAAGTACCTTGCTCAAGGGTACAACGGCAGTGTCCTACCCAGGAATCGAACATATGACTTTTCAGTTACAAGCCCAGTTCCTTACCCACTGTACTACACTGCCGCCTATATACAGTACAAAACCCCATAATAATTATTTGTGTATTTATCCATATATTGTAAAATTTTGCAGTATCTTGATTATATATTTTCTCAGTATATTTGTAGTATATTCCATTTCCATAAGGCTCTCTTAGCTATTGGCTGGCATTTTGCTAGACAAGCATGTAACTTCTGGAAATGACCAATTTCTAGGACCATCTGAACAATCCTCAAAAGCTGACCTGGGATCAGCCAACTCAACCCTAATCCCATTTTGCAGCAAAAGCATAGACTGATCTAATCCCAACCCCTTCCATTTTGCAGCAAAAGCTTAGACTGATCTTAGGTGAGCTCTTAAGGGTTTAATCTACCTGTGTGAGTTTTACACAGGAAGCATTACGAGTTTGTTGTCACGATGTAATGGAAAGAGAGAGGGATAAAGAAAGGTATTAGGGTGAGGGAGAACAGACAAAGATGGCCACAGGTGACCTATATCCACTATAAAAAGGGGTCAGAAGTTGTCCATTCAGTGTAGGGGCTACAGAGCTCTAGAGGCTTCTAGACTCCATAAACCAGCAGTCAACAAAGTCACTCCCATCTCGATTTAGTCAATTCAGGAAAATTCAGAGAGTAGAAAAAAATTCCACTGGTCCTCATTTTGGTGACATCAGAGAATCGCCAACAGACCTGCATGCATTTCCCCTGCTGCAAACTCTGTGCATCTCACCTCTGCCCTGTCTGGCCATTTGGCTGTCTGAAATACAGGCCTAGGTGCCAGTATGGCTTGGACAGAACACAGGGGTGTGTCAAAAACATGGTGCTCGGGAGATCTGGTGGGGAATAATTTGCGCTTTAACACACCCAAATGAGCTTTGGACTCAAACACAGGCACTCTGTTCAATGCTGATGACATCACCAATGAGCACATATAAACACTGAACATATGGGACCAACAGGAGATCATGGAAGACTGTGGATATTGAGAGACAGCAAGAGAGAGGGGGGGGGAGGAGGGAGAGAGCGAGAGAGGGAGACAGAGAGAGAGAGATGGGGGAAGAGGGAGAGAATGAGAGGGGGTGGGAGAGAAAGTGAGAGAGAGCCTCACTACACCCATCAAACTGTGTAAGATTGACTTTTGTTGAGTAAATATACCACACGTATGTACAGAAGAACCATGCACAAACCGGTGTGATGCCCCTAGGAGGGAGATGTGACAGTTCTGGGTGTGCAAAGTACCCACACCCTCATCCTTCGCCCTCAGGCTCTGGGCAAAAACAATTAAAACAACAAACTAAAATTACAAAGACAAAAGAAAGCAAAACCCAGTGACAGCTTTTCAGTTTCTTTCTCAATCTTTTTTTGCTCAGACAAACAAACTCAAAGACTAGCTCTCTGTGTTTACTCCCAGTCTTGGCCCCGAACTGTGGAGAGGATCACACCTTTAAGCACCTGGGCGTTAGTGGCATTGCAAAGACCAATCCACTTCTCCCAGACTGAATGCTACAAACATCTAATATACAGTACATAAACATGCTTTACATCCTTTAATAAAAATGACATGCATTACTATAACCGTATTTTTAAATAGGCAATTCCAATTTTGTAGACATAAATCAATATTTAAACCAGCTGTAATCAGGATCTCATTAGAGCAGTTTTTTGTCCACCTGTTTTCTAAACACACATTTTTCAGCCACCTGAAATCTTTTGTTTGCTTTGTGAACTGTTTGATTTTATCTTATTCTTTTTATCGGCAAGTTATCCAGTATCTAGCTAACCCTCCTTTCTGGGGCTTCTTTCTGCAACAGTCAGAATGGTCTGTCTGATAGTACAATAAGGCTATGAGCAGCCTGGTCAGGTTCATACTGCAGGAAGGCTATGAGCAGCCTGGTCAGGCTCATAGTGCAGGAAGGGTATGAGCTGCTTGGTCAGGTTGATACTGCAGTAAGGTTATGAGCAGCCTGGTCAGGCTCATAGGACCATAAGGCTATGAGCAGCCTGGTCAGGCTCATAGTACCATAAGGTAATGAGCAGCCTGGTCAGGCTCATAGCACTGTAAGGTTATGAGCAGCATGGTCAGGCTCATAGTACTATAAGGTTATGAGCAGCCTGGTCAGGCTCATAGTGCTGTAAGGTTATGAGCAGCCTGGTCAGGCTCATAGTGCTGTAAGGTAATGAGCAGCTTGGTCAGGCTCATAGTGCTGTAAGGTTATGAGCAGCCTGGTCAGGCTTATAATGCTGTAAGGTTATGAGCAGCCCGGTCAGGCTCATAGTGCTGTAAGGTGATGAGCAGTCTGGTCAGGCTCATAGTGCTGTAAGGTTATGAACAGCCTGGTCAGGCTCATAGTGCTGTAAGGTTATGAGCAGCTTGGTCAGGCTCATAGTGCTGTAAGGTTATGAGCAGCCTGGTCAGGCTCATAGTGCTGTAAGGTTATGAGCAGCTTGGTCAGGCTCATAGTGCTGTAAGGTTATGAGCAGCTTGGTCAGGCTCATAGTGCTGTAAGGTTATGAGCAGCCTGGTCAGGCTGACAGTACATTTAGAGTTTGAAGAACCTGGCCTGGCTCATAGCACTGTAAGTTTATAATCCTGACAAGTAAGGCTGTAACTCAACAAACAGATCCATAAATTATGAAGACTATAGCTCCACTGTTGGGTGCTCTGAATACCACTGTAAAACATATCAAAAAGAAAGTAACCAGACTCCTGCGAGCAAGCTTGGAAAAACTCTGTCATTTGGTGTACCCTAGCAGAAGATTCCAACAGTAACCGGGTCACTTTACCCAAATTAAACCAACAAGTGAACTATGCATCTACTGTCGTCTATTAGTAGTGTTGACATATCTTTCTAGTTGGAAGTGGCACACACTCAGAAGCATATTTCTGTATTTTGAGACTGCAAAACTATTTCATGGGAGGGCAAGTAAGTAGGGCAGCAGTGCCAGCCTCGTTCATCATGCGCAGCGGGACGTTTGGGTGTACTTCTGCACAGAGAAAGCTTGAGACTGCACTGTTGTAGGAGACAGCGACACAGAAAGCATATACTCATTCATTAACAGCATGAGGCCATGATATAAGGACACCAACGGATTGAGAGCATTTTCTTCTTTTATTATTACATATATACATTTTAAATTTTAAATTGTTATTATTATTATTATTATTATTATTATTATTATTATTATTATTATTGGAGGCTGAGAATTCACATGGCAAATACCAGCAGGCCAGGGTTTCAGCATGGCGATCGAGTGCATACGGGGCCACTGTGAAACTGTGTGATCGTCACACAACACAATCTTAAGCGGACACTTGGCCATTTGTAGCGGCTTTTCCTTTGCCCAGACAGAGTCTTTAATGCTCATAGAGGCCAGCGGACATTTCAGTGATGATCAGTCCTTTCCATGGACATGTGGGACACATTATAACAGTGTGGGCAGGACGGAAGCACTCCCCAGCGAGAGCCATAAAATGAATGTTCTGATGGATGGATGGAGTTGCTCTTCCTAAATAAGGACTTTGCAAGGGACAGTTTTCCTGTTGCTTAACCAGACCTCACATGACCCAAAGAAGAACAGGAACCTTGAAGTTTTCCTAAGGTCAAAGGTTGACAGGGGTTATAGCACATGGAACTCGTTGTACTTTAGAAATGAAAGAAACATGAGGAAAATGTCTTTTGTTGGGGTGAATAGAGAGGGGAGAGAGAGCTGAATGGATAGAGAGGAGAGAGAGAGAGTAGGATGGATAGAGAGGAGAGAGAGACAGAGAGAGCACAGGCTCAGTGACCACAACCTAGCCATTGAAAAAGGCAGGCATAGAACATAATGCATGCCAAAAGAACTGAGAATACGTGATCACAGTACAACAGGGAAGTTTGAAACTGAAGTGTAATCTAAAATGTCATAAATATGACAAAATTATGGAAAAAGAGTTTAATTGAAAAAACATATCCTCAACTTCCTGAATCTAGAGGAGAGCAACAAATTGCTAGTAGTCCTGTGGGAGGGGGACCAACCATATATATATATATATATATATATATATATATATATATATATATATATATATATGTATATACATGTATGTGTATACATATATATAGGATTACATTATTCTGTTATTACGGTTTGTGATCTGACGTAGAGGGTGAACAGGAGAGAGAAAGAGCACCGGGTGAATCTACACTCCAACCCTAGCAGCGCACGCCTCATTCACCAGCAAGAGAGCTCATTGAGCTGCTAGTTACTAAATTCAGGTGTGCCAAATTATGGTTGGAATGAAAACCTACAGGACAGTAGATCTCCAGGAACAGGGTTGGGCAGCCCTAGATTAGTGTCTGTCAATTCAATTTTTTAAATGTTGGATCTCCAAACAAAACAATCAATCAATCAATAAATAAATAAATAAATACACGCTGCTTCTGATTCAATAAAATAGCCTAAAAAAATTTAATTGACAGTGCCAATACTGCTCCTAGATCACCACTTCAAAGGTTTGATCAGCCAGGCCTTACAACAGGATTTAAGTTATAAAATTTTAATAAAGTCTTCTACACACAAGCAGACGTTTATAGGCTGAAATATTTCTAGCTTGGCGCCAGGCCTATGCGAGAGGGGAAGAGGCTCGGTGAGCTCTGCTTTTAATCCATTGCCATGGCACGTGGGCACCAGCACTAATTAATTAAGGCTCCATTTCAGTTGCGATGACCTTGGCCTAATTATTCCTCCCGGCTGTGAGATGAAAAGATCGCGTGTGGTAATAGTGATAAATCAAATGAATGTGAAGCAGGATATCTATTCCTCTGGGAAATGGGACAGTCGGCTACAGACCCCTCGCTCTCACACTGCGATGTAGTGATATTTCAATCACAAGAGAAGACCTGTTGCTGTAGAAAAAACTCTGGTTCCAAATAAAATTTAAAAAGCTGGTCACATGTAGGCTAGTTATTTGAATGAATTCAGGAAATGTGTGTGTGTGTGACAGGTGGGGTACATGTAGTGTGTGTGTGTGTGTGTGTGTGAGTGGAATTCAAGGGAATTCACGCCAAGATAGAGATACTATAACACACACCATAACATATTTTAGGAATCCTTGTTGTAAGTAACCACGTTGTAAATAACATACTAATCTTGTTAATAAAAAATAAAATTGGCAAAAGTATCCATTAACAATGTCAAGGAGAATATTTCTGATCCCTCACATCATTATATTTGGAGGTACGCACTCCATATATGAATGAAAGTTAAGCAGTGTTGTCATCTGATTTACATGTGGTGACTAGATATTCAAAACATTTAACCAAACATAAACAATCCAGCCATTTTCCACTGGCAAAAACCCAAATGCAAGATTTAAATACACACACTGTATCAAAGTATAAAGGGAGGCCTTAGCAAGCATAGACTAGCAGGACAGTATACACACACACACACACTGCATCACAGTATAAAGGGAAGCCTTAGCAAGCATAGACTAGCAGCACAGTATACACACACACACACACACACACAAATGTATATATATATATATATATATATATATGCACTCACTGGCCACTTCATTAGTGGCACCCGGTGTGATCTTCTGCTGCTGTAGCCCTGCTTCAAGGTTTGACATGGGGTGCATTCACAGATGCTCTCCTTGGTTGTAACGTGTGGTTATTTGAGTTACTGTTGCCTTTCTATCAGCTCGAACCAGTCTGGCCATTCTCCTCTAACCTCTGCCGTCAACAAGGCATTTTCGCCCAGAGAACTGCCGCTCACTGGATATTTTCTCTTTTTCTGACCATTCTCTGTAAACCCTAGAGATGGTTGTGTGTGAAAATACCAGTAGTAACAATTCAGTTTGTTACTTTTGACATGCTGAAGAAATGCATTTTGCCAGAAACATTTGTGCAAATTATATTACATTACAGGCATTTAGCAATGTAATGTAATGTACAAGCATCTTACACAATTACAGCTGAAGCAATGCAGGTTAGGTACCTCGCTCAAGGGTACAACGACAGTGTCCTAGCGGGGACTCAAACCTGCGACATTTAGGTTACAAGACCAACTCCTTACCCATTATACTACACTGCCACCCAAGCTTCCCAATAATAAAAGATATATAAAAATATTTTATGGTAGTGCAGTCCTTATCTCATATTTACGGTTCCACTTCCAAATCAGGGCAGTACAGTGTAATGTTTTTACACAAGAATGCAACCCACAAATGTAGAACAGCAAGTCTTATCGTGGTCATGTTCGAAGACTGTAAATTTCTGCCAGTTTGCAGACACTAGAATATTTTTAAAATGTTTATGTAACCCGTTAGAAAAATAGCAACGCTTTAAAGGAGTCCTGTAGCTTTAAGAAAGGGAGGCTCCCTACCTAACTTGTTAGGAGGACTTGTTTTTCATTCCTAATTAGTTTTATTGGCTGTAACAGGCAGTAATGTTTTAAGATTATTCTGGAAAATAGTTAGCCCCGCCCACTCTCAGGGACTTGGTTGAGACTGTTTGTCGCACAGGAGAGTGCATAGCAAGAGGGGAGAACGGGAGAGAGGAAAAGATGATCAGAAACACAAAATCATAATCGTTAATTTATGCAGTAAACCTAAAGAGTAGCTCCGTAAATGACCCAGGGACCAAATATTTTCCAGATCGCACACTTCAATCTCTTTCCTTGGGATCTTGGTGAGTTTAAATTTGAAATTTAGCTAAAGTATCGTAACTGTAGCAGCAACACGTGTGCTATTAACTCTGTGTTTCCTTGAAAATAGCATTAGCCACACGTGGCGTTTAATATTTTTCAGTTTGCACACTTCAGTTTCTTCCTTTGGGATTTTGGTGAGTTTAAATTTGAAATTTAACTGAAGTATCACCATTGTAGCAGCAACACGTGTGTTATTAACTCCCGTGTTTCCTTGAAAATAGCATTAGCCACACGTGGTATGTATAGCTATTGAATTTCTCTCATATAAAGTTGAATGTTGCTATTTGAAAGCGTGAATGGCACTGTTATAGTAGTTCTATCATACGTGTATGAATGTGCCATGTAATATGTGTATGAATGTGCCATGCAATAACCTTGTGTTGATTTTAAGTAGGCTATAGCTCATTCAAGGTAGCTATTAGTTGAGCCTGTGCACTTTAATGAAGTTAGCTAATGCCTAGAAACCATGCACTAGCACTTAGCAAGTGCACTACAGTGGGGTAGCCTATATGATGTAGCCATATCTTCTATTGTGCATGACAATGCAAGAGTGTTAGTTCACATGCATTTAAATGATTTTACAATCAACTAATGATTTACCTGATTATTAAAGGTTTATTGCCATGTATTTGTATTGAGTTCATGGTTTAAAAATTATTTGCTATAGTTACATGGAAAATACCTTGATCATAATTCATGATTAATGGTTAAAGAGTGATAGAATATTTGAAAAAATGAAACTGTACAGTTGAACATTTATAAAGTGTACTATTTGGTTTATTAGTAACACTTTTACACTTTTGAGGTTACAATGATGCCTTAAAGAAAAAACTAAGATTGAGAAAAGTATTCAGTTGTTATAATAGCCTGTTGTCATACAGGCTGGGTTTTTTGGATACCCGAGAAGAAACCTGTGAACCTAGGATTCTCTCCCTGACGAGGGAAATGGCGAGCCAACCAACTTGATCAACTTGATTCATCTTCATCCATTTGAGGAAGAACCCCCTGATACCCCTTGTTTCTCCCAACCCCACTCCGGTGTGGTAGGATTGTGACTGAGCAATTACATTTTATTTGATACTTTATTTTTTGTAAAAAGGGTGCACCCAACCAACAAAACTGACTTGAAACTAACTAAATTGAACTTGACCAATTGAACTGAACCAGACTGAACAGAAGACATTCAGAACTGAATGGACAGTGAATACAGTTACAACACTCAGGACATTGATATGAAAACAAATTAATGTGTTTGAATGTGATAAGTAAATGGCGACTTTACCTGTTGTCATTATGTTTTCTTTAATACAGTTCTAACCATTTTGCACTTACTTTCTGGCTCCGGTTGTTCATTGTGTCCATCTCTTCATTCATAACCTCTCCTTACGAACCTAGCTTTAACCTGAAAATATTTACCTACTGTTAACTGACCCTTTAGGTGGGTTACATTTGCAAATGAAAAGGTTATGAGGAATACATAATGAACATTCATGGGCATGTACAACAATATTGGCTATGTGCTGGAAAGCTGAACATGACAGAATGGCGTAGGGTGCGGGAAGTTACTGGGATTATGTATCGTACCACCGATCATATTTACACCCTACACACCCTAATAAATAAACACGTCCACCAAACAAAAAATGGAAAAATCTTTGCATGCTTCATTGATTTCAAGAAAGCATTTGACTCGATTTGGCATAACGGATTATTCTACAAAATTCTCCAAAGTGGTGTAGGGGGTAAAGTTTATGATATAATTAAATCAATGTACTCAGAAAATAAATGTGGAGTGAAAATTGGCGACCAAATAACAGAGTTCTTCACACCAAAACAGGGAGTGAGGCAGGGCTGAACCTGAGCCCAACACTGTTCAATATGTACATCAATGAGTTAGCGGTGCAGTTGGAACAGTCTACAGCCCCGGGCCTCCTCCTACATGACATGGAAGTAAAATTCTTACTCTGCGCAGATGACCTGGTTCTGCTTTTTTCCACTGAAGAAGGGTTACAGCAGAACCTAGCTCTGGTAGAAGATTTCTGTCAGAACTGGGCACAGACAGTAAACTTAAAAAAGACAAAAATAATGATCTTCCGGAAAAAAGTCAGATGTCAGGAAACCAGGTTCCAGTTTTTTCTAGACAGCACTGCCCTAGAACACACTCTAAATTATACCTACCTTGGCCTGAAAATTACAGCATCAGGGAGTTTTAGCAATAAATGCTTTAAAAGAAAAAGCTTGAAGATCACTCTATGCTATAAAAAGAAAACTTCAAAAAATTGTTATACCAATTAAAATATGGTTAAAAATATTTGATAAAGTTATTCAGCCCACTGCGCTGTATGGAAGTGAGGTATGGGGTCCACTCAGCCAGCAGAACTATTCCAAATGGGACAAGCATCCAATAGAGACCCTGCATGTAGAATTTTGTGGAAACCTCCTACAGGTACAAAGGAAAACACCAAATAATGCATGCAGGGCAGAATTAGGCCATTATCCGTTAATGATTCACATCTAAGAAAGAGCATTAAAATTCTGGATGCACCTCGATTCAAGTCCTCAAGACACATTTCAATTTAAGGCAATGAAAGCCCAAGAGCTCAGTCATGAAAGGAGTCCCCTCAGTCAGCTGGTAATGAAGCTAACTAACCCATTAACCCAAATAACACAAATCACAGACCAGCTTCATACCAGCACTGCTTACCAACAAATCAAAGTAAACCAAGGAATGAAACAGACCAAAATCTCTTATCTGGAATATTGGGATAATGCAACCAAAACACAAAACAAACTAGATTGTTATCGGACCCTAAAAAGAGACAAATTGGCTGAGTATCTGTTCTCTGTCAGAGATACAAAGCTAGATACAGGCTCAGTGACCACACACTTGCAATTGAAAAAGGCAGACATCGGAATACGTGGTTCCCAAAAGAACAACGCATATGTGGTCACTGTAAGACAGGAGAGGTGGGAACAGAGATGCACTTTCTCCTACATTGTGAAAAATATTCAAAAATTAGAACACATTACTTCAACAAATCTCTAATTATAAAGGACTTCCTTTCCCAAACAAATGAGAAAAAATGCTAATACTGATAGGAGAAAGGCCAACAGCTCCACTAGCAGCAAAGTACATCTCGGCCTGCCATAATCTGAGGGACACTGGTTGACCATCAAAAATATATTTATTTAAATTATTAATTAATTTTACATTACAGGCATTTAGCAGACGCTCTTATCCAGAGCGACTTACACAACTTTTTACATAGCATTTTACATTGTATCCATTTATACAGCTGGATATATACTGAAGCAATGCAGGTTAAGTACCTTGCTCAAGGGTACAACGGCAGTGTCCTACTCGGGAATCGAACCTGCAACCTTTCGGTTACAAGCCCAGTTCCTTACCCACTGTGCTACACTCCGTCCACTAATTTATATTTCTTTTTTCTATTTTCTTTTTTCTACATTATTATTATTATATAGTCTAATCACTGTGGCCATTACCACACTGTTGTTTGCATTGTTGTTGTTACCACAATGTTGTTTGTATTTCATGTTGTTCGTATTCCTATTCCTGTTTCTGTGTGTATGCTTTGGCAATATCTATAGATGTATTCCATGCCAATAAAGCATTTTGAATTTAAATTTTGAGAGAGAGAGAGAGAGCAGAACACAGAGAAGAGTCCCCTCAGCCAACTAGTCCTGGAGCTCACTGAACAGATCAACACCACCATCAGTCAGCTTCAGGACAACACCTCAAGCACACCTTCAATAATAGTGAACCAAATTATCAATCACCTCAAAAGTTCTTATTTGGACCATTGGCATGCAACTATTAAAACTCAAAACAAACTGGAATGCTAGCAAGGCAAGGCAGCTTTATTTGTATAGCACATTTCATTCAAAGTGCTTTACAGAGTAAAAAAAAAAAATACAGTAAAGGTAAAAGATTTACATTTAAAAATGACAAGACAAGAGATACAAAAAAATAAAATACTTAACAAGTAAACTAGTGTAGTTCAAATCAAGTAAAAAGATAAAAGAGTTTGGATCCTGAAACAATTTAAAAGTTTAAAAACAATTTTAAAAACAAGTTTAAAAACGATTTAAAATGAAGGCTATTTAAAAGCTAAGCTGAAAAGTTTTTAGCCATTACAGGGTAGAGTAGGCAGTGTAAAATAGGAAAGTTTTTAGCTTTGACTTAAAAGCTGGCCAGTCAAAAGTCAGTCAGGGCCTGTCTAATATCATCTGGGAGGTTATTCCAGGTTTGTGATGCATGATAACAAACGCTGCTTCACCGTGTTTTGTTGTAACTCTCGGGACAGCCAGTAGGCCAGCCCCAGATGTCCTAAGGGTCCTAGAAGGTTCATATGGCACAAGTATGTCAGAGATTTGGGCCCAGAGCCACGGAGTGATTTGTAGACAAGCAGTAAAAATTTTGTAATCAATTCTCTGAGTGACTGGTAGCCAGTTTAAGGATTTTAGAACTGGTGCAATGTGGTCATATTTCCTAGTTTTCGTCAGGACCCTGGCAGCGGCGTTCTGAATAAGCTTTTTTTGAAAGCCCTGTAAATAGACCATTGCAGTAATCCAATCTACTGGAAATAAACTCACGGGTAAGCCTTACTAGGTCTTGCTTGGACAATATTCCTCTGACTCTTGCGATATTTTTTCGATGGTAGTAAGCTAACGAAGTTAGCGATTTGATGTGGCTATTGAAATTTAAATCTGAGTCCAGGATAACGCCAAGATTTCTGGCTTGACTCTTAAGTTATGAGAGACAGGGAGTCAAGGTGGGAGCCAACATTCGGTCTTTCTTTCTGTGCTCCAAAGACAATTATCTTGGTCTTATCTCTATTTAATTGGAGAAAATTTTGCCGCATACAGTCATTGATTTGTTTGATGCAGTGACAAAGAGATTCAACAGGTCCATAATTACCCGATGTAAGTGATATGTAGATTTGCGTGTCATCTGCGTAATTATGGTAGGCTTTATTATTTTGTATGATTTGACCTAAAGGAAGCATAAACAGAGCCCTAAACAGAAAATATAAATAGTCATAATATCTAGTCACCATTAAAAATTCTAAACAGAGGGAGATCCTGAGAAAATATGGTGTCAGTGACCACAGCCTGGCCATTGAAAAGGGCCGGCATAGGCAAACCTGGCTAGCCAGGGAGGACAGGCTGAGGGGTCCGTGCACATAAACAAACAGATAGAGACAGAAATTAATTTATTTTGTATTGTACCTACTATGATCAAAAAAGGGAGGGGTTCCTTAAAAATGTAAACAATATGTTCCCCAACATTCAAAATAAGAGTGACAATGAAAAATTATCAGCAATTTTAGAAGGGCCTACAGCAACCCCAAGCAGCCAAATATGCAGATCACAAGCCACTAGATGTGGGACATGAAGAGAACGCTCTCTGCATCGAATATATATATTCAACAATAAATATTTTAAAAGGTAATTTACCATAATTGCTATTTTTTTTTAAAAACCTGTACTATAAATATTTGTTTGTTAGAATAAATGCAATATCATTTTCATGTTCTTTTTTACACTATGTGACTATTATTATTATTATTATTATTATTATAGTGTTTTCGGGTTCATACTTATTTATGTGATATCCATGTTTCTCTGTGTTGCTTTGGCAATATGACTGTAGTTTTCCTGCCAATAAAGCAAATTTAAAATGAAATTGAAAATCACACTTCACCATAAAAAAAAAAAAATTGCTATGGCTAAGTTCATACTGCCTTGGTAAAAGTGACCCAATTCCAATTTTTCCCTCACATGTGGCACAGATCGGATATGTACTATGAACCTGTAAACATGAGAAAAGCAAATGGATTCGGATATTTGCTTTGGGCCAGATTCATATTTGGACGTAAATCAGATAAAAATCTGATATCTGCCAATGTGACTGTCATCTAAAATGCAGAGGTTGGAGTTTCCCAGGCATTGCGATTTGCACATCACTCGTACTTCTTTCGCATGTGAATTACGTTTAACATAATTACATGCAGGTAACGTGTAACATAATTACATGCAGGTCCACTCTCTGCTGGTAATGTTAAATGTTAAAAGAAGTTAAATGGAGGACGTAGGCTCAGGCCCCTGAACCAATACAAAGATTACATGCCTTTTAACCCGTTCATTAGAATCAAGTTTTTTTTTTTTTTTTTGTTCCTGGAAGGCTATAGAGTCTGCAGGTTTAACTCCAGTCCTGGAGGGTCACAGTGTCTGCAGGTTTAACTCCAGTCCTGGAGGGTCACGGTGTCTGCAGGTTTAACTCTAGTCATGGAAGGCTATAGAGTCTGCAGGTTTAACTCCAGTCCTGGAGGGTCACAGTGTCTGCAGGTTTAACTCCAGTCCTGGAGGGTCACGGTGTCTGCAGGTTTAACTCTAGTCCTGGAGGAGCCACAGTGTCTGCAGGTTTAACTCCAGTCCTGGAGGGTCACAGTGTCTGCAGGTTTTTGCGGATTCCTTTCAATCAGCAGGCAAGTTAGGCCTCAGGAACAAGTTGTGGCATCCTATTAACCAAACAATGGATTAAACAGTGCTTAAGTCCTGAAACACTCTGAAAACCAGAAAACCCTACAGCCCTGCAGAGTTTGAAGCCCCTGACCTGTACCTAATTTAACAGACTAACAGTGTGGAACTGGGGTATGTAAGTACTTTATGCGGGTTTTTGTGCTAACCAGTTATTCAAATTGTTGTTTGTATTTCATGTTTCCTATTCCTGTTTCTATGTGTACGCTTTGGCAATAAGTACAAGTGTATTTCATGCCAATAAAGCATTTTGAATTTGAATTTGAATTTGAATTTATTCTGTCTAAACAGTGCTATACACCAGAGCTGTCTCTCTCTTTCACCACAGAGACACACGCAGTCTACAGCTATAGCTCACAGCTTCACCCAAACTCAGATAAAATACACTTTTTGGCTAATTAAATAACTGAAAGCAGTCAAAAACTAAGCCATCAAAAACAAAACACAAACACAGATGTTGTGAAGAGCTTATTTTGTGCACTGCTGCCCTCTACCTGCAACTGATGACAATTACACCCACAAGTCTAGTTAACACGTTAGACAGCTGGTATAGTTTGCACTGCAGACAACATGCATTTCACTAAAACCAGCCAACAGGGACCATAATGTAAGTGATGTAAATATATTACAGCACAAACAGAGCCTTTTAAATCTTTCAGGTGTGTTAGGAGTGGAGCGTCGGATGAGGCGGTGCTGCTGTTCACTGCACAGCTGTGTGTCCTTTGCTTTCCCTGCACTGAGAGGCAGTTTCTCAAGCACAACAGCAACCACGCCTTTAAAACGGTTCACAGACCCATCAAGAACACACAAGGAAGTCCACGTTCACAGACCCATCAAGAACACACAAGGAAGTCCACGTTCACAGACCCATCAAGAACACACAAGGAAGTCCACGTTCACAGACCCATCAAGAACACACAAGGAAGTCCACGTTCACAGACCCATCAAGAACACACAAGAAAGTCCACGTTCACAGACCCATCAAGAACACACAAGGAAGTCCACGTTCACAGACCCATCAAGAACACACAAGGAGGAATGCAAAATCAAATAAACGGACACCTTCACCCTTCCCCCTCACGGATTCCAGGCAAAAACAATTAGCTAAAATAACAAGCTAAAATAAAGACAAAAGAAAGCAAAACAGAGCAGCAACTTTTCAGTTTGCCTGCTCTGTTGCTGACCCGCCTTCCTGGCCAGGTCCAGCTCCTCCAGCATCCCAGCTGAGGATTGCTTTATTGGTCTTCAGTGATCAAACAAAAATAAAACGAAACTCATAATTGTGCTCTCGGTGTGAGCTCCCGGTCTCGGCCCCGAACTGTGGAGAGCAGCACACCTTTAAGCACATGGGCTGATTAGCCAACAAAGCCCAGGTGCGTGTGCTCTCTCCACCAGCCGGCACAGCTGAGACTAATCCGTCTTTCAGGCGGACTGACTGCCACAGTAGCTAATAGACGTTTTGTATTGTAAATGGTACAAGCTAATAGCTGCTATAACATTTTTAGGAGGAGAAGCTCGCTGCTCTGTGCATCTGTATGTGTTCAGTGCCTCGGACACAGGGACCAGCCCTAATTCCGAAACTGCTCGTCCCGTCCCTATTCCCCTCCGCCCTGCTCTGTCCAATCAGTGTCCCCCTGCTCTAACTAAAAACGCAATGAGCCACAGGAGAGACAGCCACTGAAACGGTATCTGGGCCACCTCGGGTCCTAGTGCGTCAGCCGCGCATGGGGGGTCATCAGTGTCAGACGCCGCTCACCTGCGACAGGTCACCCGAGATGCCCACACACACAAAGCTTAGCGTTTAAAAAAATAACTGTGTGGATAAGCTACAGTAACTGGAACAATTAAACAATATTGTCCTCCCATGTGCAGAGATGATAATCTGTTTAAATGCACATTCGAGGGATGATGGCTAACTTGGCAGACTATGACTAAACTCGGTTGACAACATCCTCGCTCTGTTCAGTCCGACCATATAAAAGACTTGATCTCATCTTCACAGGATTTGTTCTGACTGCAATTTTAATCCAGTCAGAATGCAGTCATGACCTTAATGGAAACTAAACTTGCAACAAACAGCTAGTGACTTTGGCTGAGCACAGTCAAAGGGAATTAACTTTCTGAGCCAATCTGCTTTAGGTTCTGTGCAGGTTACTGTGTGGGGGTTAAGGTTAGGGGGGGAAGGGGGGGCAGTCTGCTTTAGGTTCTCTGCAGGTTACTGTGGGGGGGGCAGTCTGCTTTAGGTTCTCTGCAGGTTACAGTGGGGGGGGGGGGCAGTCTGCTTTAGGTTCTCTGCAGGTTACTGTGTGGAGGGGGCAGTCTGCTTTAGGTTCTCTACAGGTTACTGTGGGAGGGGCAGTCTGCTTTTGGTTCTCTGCAGGTTACTGTGGGGGGGGGCAGTCTGCTTTAGGTTCTCTGCAGGTTACTGTGGGAGGGGCAGTCTGCTTTTGGTTCTCTGCAGGTTACTGTGGGAGGGGCAGTCTGCTTTAGGTTCTCTGAAGGTTACTGTGGGGGGGGGCAGTCTGCTTTAGGTTCTCTGCAGGTTACTGTGGGGGGGGGAAGTCTGTTTTTGGTTCTCTGCAGGTTACTGTGGGGGGGGAAGTCTGTTTTTGGTCCTCTGCAGGTTACTGTGGGGGGGTAAGTCTGCTTTAGGTTCTCTGCAGGTTAGTGTGGGGGGGGTCAGTCTGCTTTAGGTTCTCTGCAGGTTACTGTGGGGGGGGCAGTCTGCTTTAGGTTCTCTACAGGTTACTGTGGGGGGGGGGGGGGGGGGAGTCTGCTTTAGGTTCTCTGCAGGTTACTGTGGGGGGGGGGGGGGGAGTCTGCTTTAGGTTCTCTGCAGGTTACTGTGGGGGGGGGGGGTCAGTCTGCTTTAGGTTCTCTGCAGGTTGCTGTGGGGGGGGGGTCAGTCTGCTTTAGGTTCTCTGCAGGTTACTGTGGGGGGGGCAGTCTGCTTTAGGTTCTCTGCAGGTTACTGTGGGGGGGAGGGGTCTGTCTGCTTTAGGTTCTCTGAAGGTTACTGGGGGGGTTGTGTGCACATGATCCTGTGAGCAGACAGCCTGGAAGCCTGGAAACATTCAATTGCAACAATCTCCAGCTGCATCAGGAATCATTACCTTGCTGCACAAAGAAATTAAACAATATCAGAAGAGAGTACGTTAACTTTAGTGCACCAGGAAATGCTCAGAGTGATCTGCTACGTTATGCTGAGAGAAAATTTTGCAATGATGAAAATATACATTGAAGGGGGGTGTTAACCTGAATTAACCGGAATTCATTGTCTAATTTGTTGCCTTTGGGCAAGTGTGAATTATGAATAAAAAGAAAGCACTTTACATGTTTATTGTGTGCATGTTAAATGGAAAATATGTTTGAGTGTGTACAACCCTGGGCCTTGCTATACTGGCATGTGTCTGCCTGCAGGTGGGTGACGGTGTTTAGTCCCTACAGCAACATTATCAAAACCGAGATGGGAAAGACAATGCAATATTACATCACAGACAGAGGCCTTTTAGAAACATGCATAAGTCACTGTCAGAAGCATGTATAATCACTCTCAGAAGCATGTATGAATCACTATCAGAAGCATGCATAAGTCACTGTCAGAAGCATGTATGAGTCACTGTCAGAAGCATGCTTACAGTAAGTCAATGTCAGAAGCATGTATGAGTCACTGTCAGAAGCATGTATACAGTAAGTCACTGTCAGAAGCATGCATGAGTCACTATCAGAAGCATGTATAATCACTCTCAGAAGCATGTATAAGTCACTCTCAGAAGCATGTATACAGTAAGCCACTGTCAGAAGCATGTATGAGTCACTATCAGAACCATGTATAATCACTCTCAGAAGCATGTATACAGTAAGTCACTGTCAGAAGCATGTATAAGTCACTGTCAGAAGCATGTATACAGTAAGTCACTGTCAGAAGCATGTAAACAGTAAGTCACTGTCAGAAGCATGTATACAGTAAGTCACTGTCAGAAGCATGTATGCAGTAAGTCACTGTCAGAAGCATGTATGAATCACTGTCAGAAGCATGTATGAATCACTGTCAGAAGCATGTATGCAGTAAGTCACTGTCAGAAGCATGTATGAATCACTGTCAGAAGCATGTATGAATCACTGTCAGAAGCATGTATGCAGTAAGTCACTGTCAGAAGCATGTATGAATCACTGTCAGAAGCATGTATGCAGTAAGTCACTGTCAGAAGCATGTATGAATCACTGTCAGAAGCATGTATGCAGTAAGTCACTGTCAGAAGCATGTATGAATCACTGTCAGAAGCATGTATGAATCACTGTCAGAAGCATGTATGCAGTAAGTCACTGTCAGAAGCATGCATTAGTCACTGTCAGAAGCATGTATGCAGTAAGTCACTGTCAGAAGCATGTATACAGCAAGTCACTGTCAGAAGCATGTAAACAGTAAGTCACTGTCAGAAGCATGCATAAGTCACTGTCAGAAGGATGTATACAGTAAGTCTAGTTAACATGGTGCCTAATTCATACAAAGCAAATATTTACATACAGCATTTAACACATTAGAAATACTATTATTATTATTGTTGTTGTTGTTGTTGTTGTTGTTGTTGTTGTTAGTAGTAGTAGTAGTCCTGGTACTAGAAGTAGTAATAGTAATGATAAACAGTAATAATAATTTTTAATGACTAATAATAATAATAATAATAATAGCTTTATTTGTATAGCACTTTTCAATACAGGAGACAAAGTGCTTCACAATAGTCGATACAAAACACAGAAACAAATACAAATAATAAAATAACATTAAAAAATAAATAAATAAATAAATAAATAAAATAAAAAATCACCCAATAAATGCTTTATTATAGAAATATGTCTTAAGAAGTGAAATAAAATAGGGAACTGACTCTGCAATCCTGATATTTTCTGGCAGATTGTTCCAAAGCCTAGGGGCTCTGACAGCAAAGGCCCTGTCGCCTTTGGTTTTCAGCCTTGACTTTGGAATGGCTAGCAGCGCCTTACCCGAGGATCTCAGTCTGCGTCCTGGCTCATAGGGGGATAAAAGATCAGAAATATAGGGAGGGGCCATCCCATGCCTGGCCTTTAAAGTAATTAAAATAATTTTAAAATCAATCCTAAAATAAACTGGCAGCCAATGCAAGGATGCTAAGACAGGGGTGATAGGATCACATTTTTTGGAATTAAATGCTGAAAAACCAGAGGTACTTCTAGTGGGCCATAAGTCAAAAAGAGAAACGCTGCAAGCAAAGATGGGAAGCCTGGCTGAACAGGCTAAATCTGAGGTCAGAAACCTGGGAGTGATCTTGGATGCTGACCTCAATTTAAAATCTCACAGACAAGGTGACCAAGACTGCATTTTTTCACCTCAAAAACATAGCCACAGTAAGACCCTTTTTAACTCACCAAGATGCTAAAAAACTTTTTCAAGCACTTTTAGCTGCAGTATATTTGAAAGGTGCCATACAAATAAAGTTATTATTATTATTATTATTATTATTATTATTATTATTAACATGTACCGTATGTTGTTCAAGACACAAAGTTTTTTTGAACGTATTGTTTGTGTTTGTTGCAGATACATCACGAAATGAGGCTGCGTTTCGGCCAGGACTTGGAGCTAAACCTTCAGGATTCTCTAAAAGTGATGACGCCCAACATCATAAGGTTGGCTCATAGTGGGAGTCAGAGGGGCCTCCTATCAAACCTACTGGGAACTGAGGGTAACAAAGATGGTATGTTACACACACGCACTTGCACTCTCACACAAACACCTATTCCTGTGGTTGCAGTTCCTCTATAAATTGTATTGATAAAACCTCAAGGTTTTATAGTTTTATGCAGGGATAAGTTATTATTTCTTCTGATATTTCAGATCTGGAAAGGAGCGCAGCAATACTGACTCTCACTGCTTTATTCAGAGAGAGCTCCATGTTCCTCTACTGTTTAGATGAGGTATGTGTTGAATCTCCACATAGTCACCGACATTTTCTTTGTATTGTCAATTTTTTATAGATTGAATAGCCTACTGCCAGGAGGTTGCTTACATATGTTTCCCTTGTATAGAAATCAACAAGCTCATGTCCAACCATCATCTTCCATGATGCAGCGATTCCCCTCCTTGCTGTGAAAGCAACCATAAAGATGGATGGAGTCACCATCACGAGTGGCGAAATTGATGTGGCACAGGCTCTGCAGTGTCTGCTTGGAGTATATTTCCTGTTTAGTCTGGAGTACCCCAAACAGATAACACACACATTGTCATTCATAGAACATCATTTGTTCAAACTGGGAAATGGTAAGAGTAGAGTGTCTATTCCTGTGCTCAAAATGTACAATCAACTTTCACAACACACTGCATGAATTGATGGAAATAGTTATTTTTAAGAAAATGTTTTCCAGTGCTAGATATCTTTACTATTCTTTTGTTGGTTGAATTTAATCCAACCATCGCTACTTGGAATATTCATTGGTCCAATTCAAATGTTGAGGACTGTCCAGTGATACTTTTGTTTTTAAATGATTACAACTGGCTTTGAATATTTAAAATCCTCACTGAAATTGTATTTGCATTTTATTTGTGGTGCTGGTGTATTTTATGTGTTTTAAATACTGTGTATGCATGTAATATTTTGTTGACTGGAATTTCATTTTATAATACAGTCCATTTGACACCACCTCTCTCTCTCTCTGTGTTTCCTGAATCTACAATAGTGTGGTGGGGTAAAGGTGTTATGTTAAGATTGCTCCTCTCTGGAGCATCACCATGCAACTGAAATCTGCTGAACCACTCTGAATCAAACTTTCCATATTCTGCCAAAACTTAATTCTGTCTATGATGTTTTTCTGAGACAGCAATGGCTTTTTAACATATCTTCTAGGCACAAAACCTGCATTAGATAACCTTCTGGTTATTGTTCTTCTCAAAAGAGTCTTGTTTTCCAAGGTCTTGAATTCTGCTGACAGTTTTTGTAAGCTTTTTTTCCCTGTCTTTGAGAACTGTAAATTTCAGCAGGTGGTCATCCCTGCATAATGAGTCTTTGGGTCTTCCAGATCCTTTCTTTCTGGCAACATTACCTGTTGTTTCTTTTAATAGCTGGTAGAGAAATAGGGATTTCCTCTGCCTTTAGGGTCTTGTAAATTTCAGAATAGCTACAGTTGGCCTGACGAAGACCAGCTATGCGGTTTCTGACAACATCCCAACAACAAAAATAAAAATTGGTTTGATATTGAATGCAAAAATATTCGAAAAAACCTAAGAAAAGTATCAAACCAAAAACATAACCAACCATAAAATTCTGATTTATGCCTCAGAGTCAAACTCTTAAAGAATATAAAAACACCCTAAAACAGAAAAAACAAAAATACATAAATACAACTCTGAGTGATATTGAAGAATCAGTTAATCAAAACCAGCACAGCACAGCAAAACAACACAAATTAGCCATTAATGATGGAGCCATCTGGAAACAATATTTTGTGAAATCAGTCAAAAACGCACCATACTGTTATTAATGAACACCTAAACAAATTGGAATCAACCATCAAGGATAATCAAAACCCACTGGATAAACCAATCTCCCACAAAGAACTAACCGAAAAGCTCCAGTCTCTAAAATAAAAAAAAATCATGTGATCTTGATGGCAGTGAATGCTTTAAAAGAAGAAGCCCGAAGAGCACTCTATGCTATAAAAAGAAAACTTCAAAAAATTGTTATACCAATTAAAATCTGGTAAAAAATCGTTGGTAGTGTTATTCAGCCAATTGTACTGTATGGAAGTAAGGTATGGGGTCCACTCAGCCAGTAGAACTATTCCAAATGGGACAAGCATCCAATAGAGACCCTGCATGTAGAATTTTGTGGAAACATCCTACAGGTACAAAGGAAAACACCAAATAATGCATGCAGGGCAGAATTAGGGCATTATCCGTTAATGATTCACAGCCAAAAAAGAGCATTAAATTCTGGATGCACCTCAATTCAAGTCTTCAAGACACATTGAAATCTAAGGCAATGAAAGCCCAAGAGTTAAGTCATGAAAAGAGTCCCCTCAGTCAGCTGGTAATGAAGCTGACTAACCCATTACATTACAGGCATTTAGCAGACGCTTTTATCCAGAGCGACTTACACAACTTTTACATAGCATTTTACATTGTATCCATTTATACTGAAGCAATTCTGGGTAAGTACCTTGCTCAAGGGTACAACGGCAGTGTCCTTACTTGGGAATCGAACCTGCAACCTTTCGGTTACAAACCCAGTTCCTTACCCACTGTGCTACACTCCATCCTGTGCTACACTCCATTAACCCAACTAACGCAAATCACAGACCAGCTTCATACCAGCACTGCTTACCAACAAATCAAAGTAAACCAAGGAATAAAACAGACCAAAATCTCTTATCTGGAATATTGGGATAATGTAACCAAAACACAAAACAAACTAGATTGTTATCGGACCCTAAAAAGAGACTACAAATTGGCTGAGTATCTCTTCTCTGTCAGAGATACAAAGGAGAGGCAGATCCTGACCAAGTACAGGTTCAGTGACAAGGTATATGTGGTCACTAAGACAGGAGAGGTGGAAACAGAGATGCACTTTCTCCTACATTGTGAAAAATATTCAGAAATTAGGACACATTACTTCAAAAAATGTTCTCTAATTATAAAGGACTTCCTTTCCCAAACAAATGAGAAAAAAATGCAAATCCTGCTAGGAGAAAGGCCAACAGCTCCACTTGCAGCAAAGTACATCTCGGCCTGCCATAATCTGAGGGACACTGGTTGACAACCACAAATATATTTATTTCAATTATGAATGAATTTATATATTTTTTTCCCCATTTTCTTTTTTCTACATTTTATTATATAGCCTACTCACTGTGGCCATTACCACACTGTTAATTGCATCGTTGTCGTTACCACAATGTTGTTTGTATTTCATGTTGTTTGTATTCCTATTCCTGTTTCTGTATGTACGCTTTGGCAATATGTACAAATGTATTTCATGCCAATAAAGCATTTTGAATTTGAATTTGAATTTGAGTCCTTTAGGTGCCTTTTTGCAAACTTCAAGCAGGCTGTCATGTGCCTTTTACTGAGGAGTGGCTTCCATCTGGCCACTCTACCATAAAGGCCTGATTGGTGGAGTGCTGCAGAGATGGTTGTCCTAATGGAAGGTTCTCCCATATCCACAGAGGAACTCTGGAGCTCTTTCAGAGTGACCATTGGGTTCTTGGTCACCTCCCTGATCAAGGCCCTTCTCCCCAGACTGCTCAGTTTGGCAGGGACAGCCGGCTCTAAGAAAAGTCCTGGTGGTTCCAAACCTCTTTTATTTAAGAATGATGGAGGCCACTGTGTTCTTCAGGACCTTCAATGCTGTTGAAATGGTTTTGTACCCTTCCCCAGATCTGAACCTCGACACAATCCTGTCTCAGAGGTCCACGGACAATTGATTCAACTTCATGGCTTGGTTTTTGCTCTGACATGCACTTGCCAACTGTGGGACCTTATATAGAGAGGAGTGTGCCTTTCCAAATAATGTCCAATCAACTGAATTTACCACAGGTGTACTCCAAGCCAGTTGTAAAAACATCTCAAGTATGATCCATCTAGACAGGATGCAGCTGAGCTCAATTTTAAGTGTCATAGCAAAGGTCTGAATATTTATGTAAATGTGAAATTTCAGTTTTTTATTTTTAATAAATTTGCAAAAAATTTCTAAAAACCTGTTTTCACTGTCATTATGGGGTATTATGTGTAGATTGATGAGAATAGCAATTAATTTTATCAATTTTAGAATAAGGATGTAACATAACACAATGTGGAAAAAGTGAAAGGGTCTGAATACTTTCCAAAGGCACTGTATTTCTGGTATCATAGCGACAAGTTTCCCAGGCAACAAACAACAAAGAGGTTGACTTGTGTTTCAGAACAGCGTCCAGCAGGGGCATCCAAGCACAAATGATTGTTGATTCTCAAATGTTATTTTTGGCATTAAAAAAAGAGAAGATTTTGTCAGTCTGCTAGCAATTATACAAAAAATACTGAACATGGAAAACAAAGTGCAATTATATTGTATCTGACAGGCAAATGAAAACCAGTTATTTGAATACAAATAAGCAATAGACATTTTCCTTCTGATTGATAGGATAAAATCGAAGCTGACCATTAGTGGTTCTTATTGGCTAATTCATTGGCAGATGCCGATGGTTGGCCGATACATAGGTGCATCCTTAACTAATTTGATAATGGCTTTAAAAAGAATCAGTATAAATCAGTATAAAATATCAGCCAAGCATTTTGTGATGGTATTCATTACACTGACAGTGGAAAACATTGGATAATTTTGTAAATTACTGGTTTTGCACTTTGCACTTTGATTTACCGGACTAGCACAGGTTACCTGAGAAGGTGAGACGTGTCACTGTGAGCTCCCACGGTTTCCCGCAGTTTTATCTATTTTACCTATTCTATTTTACTATTTTACTTCTTATTTTCATTTTATCATTTTATTTAATTTTTATTTTCTTAGCCTTTTCAGTCTTTCACTCGTACATTCTACGGATTGCCGTAAATTCAAGTTCGAGAGAAACGAGCGCAGAGACTGGTTTGCATCGGGTAAAACACCCTTTTTCAGCCAGAAAGAAGCAGGTCTGTCATGCCAACACTCACCTCCCCTCCGGAATGTGCGAACTGTTCCAAGCTGAGCCAAAAGATCGCTGAGCTCGAGGGTAGAGTATCTGTCCTCCATCAAATAAGGGATGACAAACAGCTGCTTGACTCCTGGGTAGCGGCTGCTGCTCCCATGATCACTGGAGGATTAGAGACCACTACACTGGATCCTGGGCCGTGCACTGCCCCATCCCAAACAGCAGAGTCCTGGCTGCATCTGAACGCTGGACTGTAGCCCGTGGGTCAAAAGGCGGTCGAAAAGCGCCCCTCCATTTCCCCTCCACCAAACTTTATCCAGCTAGTACATGCTTTTATTAATAGCAGGCTTGATTATAGTAATGCTTTTTTTTTCTGGTCTCCCCAAAAAACTATTGGTCGATTACAACTCATACAAAATGCAGCAGCACGAGTTCTGACCAGGACTAGGAAGACAGCACATTACACCTATTTTTAAATCTTTACATTGGCATCCTGTCAGTTTTAGAATTGATTTTAAAATTATTTTATTAGTTTACAAATCCCTAAATGGTTCAGCACCTAAGTTCATGTCTGACATGCTTCAGAAGTATGAACCCACCAGGTCCCTCAGATCCTCTGGTACCAGCCTTCTGGTTGTTCCAAAAGTAAGGACTAAAAAGGCTGGGGAACACAGAAACAGTAGATGGTTTTAAAAACATACCTCTTTAGCATGGCCTTCACATAGAATGCTCTTATATGCCCCCGATTTTTAAACTTTTAAAATTTAAAATTTAACATTTTGAATTTTACATTTTTAAATTTAATTTTATTTATTTTATTTTGTTTTATTTAGCTCTCTCAGTATAATGTTTTTGGTATCTCTATTTGTATTGTTTTCTATTTTTTCCACTGTAACACCAATTACTTCTTTCTTATTTTTATGTACAGCACATTGAGCTGCACCACTTGTATGAAATGTGCTCTATAAATAAAATTTGAAAAATAAATTTGAAACCTTTTTGTTCTTGAACTGCACAGACCATAGTTGTGTTCTTTGATAAAACAGTTTTCCCAATTCAAAGATTGTCATATAAACCTTGATGTTCAAGGAATTATTGTGCTACAACCCTGCGTTGTATGTTAGGTACTGTAAAAAACCATGTTGGACAACGTCAAACTGACATCGAACTGAAATGTTTTGGCTTTAAGCTAGTGATGAATACCATTTCATAGCCAAAAGCAAGTAGATTATCAGAAAATATTTTGCTTATTATGATAGCAATTTCTTATGTCATAAACCCTCTCCAGACAACTGTGCACAAGGTTAAATACATGCAATGGAGTCTATCATAATACAAGAAAGACACAAAAAGCAAGACCGTGTGTCTATAAAATTGGTGTGTGGGATATCTAGTTTCTAGATTGCTGCCTTTGAGAAACAGACAATATAATTTGAGCAGGCAATATAACCAGCTCTGTGACCATAAGCAGGTGTCTGTCTTCCTTACCCTCACAGACAGGGAAAGGAATGTATTTGGGGCATTAGGGCCACGCTGGAGCTAGTTTAAATGTAAATAAACCAGGGGTGTTCTGAAGAGTTTCCTCTCCTTAGAAAGTTTTATGACTTTACCCCCCTCCAGAAGAGACACAGGACATCCAAACTATGGACTCAGAAACCCAGGTGGCGAAGGAATGCTAAAAACATCCTTTTTTGAATGTGATCTGTAACAGTTAATCAAAATCCTTGATTGAAAATCTTAAGTTATATATGGATAATGATTGTTGAGACCCAATAGTTGAAATATACATTTTTAGAACCAGTTCCAGTTCAAGGAGAAACCAACATAGTATGATTTGGTTTTGTTACATGGAAAATAAGTAAGAAGTTTTTACTTTTGATACATTTTTGACTACACTCAGTATTCAGAGTTCTGGAAGTTAAAATGAGGGTGTTATCTGGTTAAAACTGCTGGATTCAGAACTTAAAAAGTTTACTCAATCCTCACTGTTTTGACATGAGCTTCAGCATTGATCACTGTCATTCTCTGCAATAAAGACACATGAGGATTACTAGGACCCATTATTTGCAGTATGTACTCTATATGCAAAAACACTGCTACTTAGGTGCATCATATTCATATCACTACTGTAACATCTCACTGTAATACTGTAATGATATAAAATTACACCAACATGAATGGTAAATGGACTGCATTTATATAGCGCTTCACAATTGATGCCTCTCATTCGCCAGAGCAGTTAGGGGTCTTGCTCAAGGACACTTCGACACGCCCAGGGCAGGGTTTGAACCGGCAACCCTCCGACTGCCAGCCAATCGGTCTTACCTCCTGAGCTATGTCGCCCCCTATGACATGACATTGCCGTAATGTCATTAAAATATGTTTTGCAGTAAATTATCGACTTATCTCTGTTCAGACCAAAAACTCTTATTAGAGGCCACTGTTGACCTTTTTAAGTTTGGCTGTACAATCCTTCCAGCTTCTCCCATTGTTATGCCTGGATTTATGACATGGTCAATCACCGTGGCTCCAATTTAATTAGACACAGTAGTATTTTTGCTACAGTACCTGCTTGATCACAACCTCAGCCACAACCCGTCCATCAATGCCAACTGCTCATTGCTCCAGGTTGTCAGAAACTGCCATACAGGCTTTCTAACAGCCTTTTATTCAGTGCTGAAGGGATTACCAATCGTGTTATAATGCGACTCACCTGGGCAATGTTGTTTGAAGTGATGAGACAGGTTTGCAAACATGCTGACTTTATTTAATAATCAACATGTCGAGCAATAAGCATTGGAACATTGTACATGAGGTGACTGTATTAGAAAACTTAGTGTATGATTTAGAGTTTTGCACTTTGTATGTTGGTAGAGCAATTTGTGACCCTGATTTTGGCTAGTGGTCTAATCCATTCAACTGATGTGCAGCAGATCCAGGTTCAAACCTACAGGAAAACCATTTCTGTGAGAGGTAACATAAACATACCAGCTCAATAGAAAAGCAGTGACAAAATGTACTGAATTGTGGTTAAACTACAGTAACAGAAGCAGCTACTCACACGCATAACTTGTGTTTCTTATAATGGATTTAATTTGCACTAATGTAGATGAATGTCACTGCTTCAGCCGTGAAGATAAACATAATCCCATATGGAATATGAAATAAGTACTATTGTGTCACAGGAGTTCAATACATCACACAATAATAAATCAGAACAGCAAATCATTTTATATTTGTAGAATTCAGGTTTAATCGCTGAAGATATTTTTTTTTTAAAACAGCAACAGGATCAAACAAAGCAATTATGACACAATAAATAAGGGAACTCAACCTATTGTTTATAATAATGAAAAGAAATGACACTGCAGTGATCATACTGCATTCTCCCTATCAGCTGTATTTTCCCATAGAAAATTTCACATTGCAACTCTGAAAGCAGCTGTAAAAGCAGCTGTAAAAACTAGTAAAATTAACTGGAGGAGTTTGACACTGGCTTTTTTTATACAAACATGCAGATACAGGAAACTGAAGTATTACTTCAATAGCATTTTACCCTGCCGTCAACATGACACTCTTATTATTATTTTCATGTTTTAATAATTAAAAGTACATAAATACATCTTGAATATTCACTATATAGTTTAAAATATACCTTATAATATATTATAATTTTGTATGTGCATGTGTGAGTGCACTGCTGTGTGTGTACAGTACGTGTGGGTGAATATGAGAGTGTGTGTTTGTGGGTGTGTGAGACAGTGGGCTCTGTTTTCAGGCTGGCGCATGGCATGCTGCGAGCCATCGTACTGACGGAATGGTATTTTGACGTGCCTGAGCAGTTTGGTAATTTCGGGACTTGCCGTGCACCGAAGTGGGAGGGGAGCGGCTGTCGGGGGTGTGCCGGTCAATTTCAGTCAATTTCAGTCCATTTCAGTCCATTTCAGTCAATTTCAGCCTGACGTTTGTGCCATTCGCCACCCGCCTGCCCAGACCATGTCTATGGAGTATGACGCAGGCCATCGTCCAGCGGATTGCTAATTTACCATGCAATGCGAGCATGTTTTACAATCTATTCAAAAGCCAATCAACAGTATTCATGGATCATATGCTGTCTAATTTGATTTTGATATAAATCCTAGAAGCTGGAAAAATGCATACTTTTAATTTATTGTTCATTGTCTTTTTTCTATTTTTATAATTTTAACTGCTGTATTTAAAAAAAAAATTGGTTACTGCAGTTCTTATACTGCGTTGTGCGCCTGTATTTCACTCTTTTTCTTACACCCATCTGTAATGAGAAGAATGACACTAAACTCAACAATCTTTGACAGCAACAGTACTGGTACAAATTCTGGACTGGCTGCCTTTATAAACAGAGTTTGATTATTAATGCAATATTTTACAACAATCTCTCTTTTTGCCATAATAAATGTAATATGTATCAAACATAAAATCAACATAACACAAAAATGTAGAAATAATTATCATTTGCGTGAAACAAGTATTAATCATTACTAATATCTATGTATATGTATTAATTCACACCAACATAATTGAGCAATTGCAAGTCTAACATATCTAATGTATCTTACTGGTGAACATTTTTTAATCAGCTTGTACATTGTCCAGTATTTTGATACATAAAATAATATTCACAGAATGTCATTACCACTTGATTTTGAGAGAGAGTGCGTGTGTGTGTGCATGTGTGGGTGAATATGAGAGAGTGTGTGTGTGTGTGTGTGCATGTGTGTGCGTGTGTGTGTGTGTGTGGATGAATGAGAGAGAGAGAGTGTGTGTGTGTGTGTGTGTGTGTGTGAATGTGAGAGAGTGTGTGTGTGTGTGTGCATGTGTGTGTGTGTGTGAATATGAGAGAGTGTGTGCATGTGTGTGTAGGTGCGTGTGTGTGTAGGTGTGTGTGCATGTGTGTGTATGTGGGTGAATATGAGAGAGTGTGTGTGTGTGTGCATGTGTGTGCGTGTGTGTGTGTGTGTGTGGGTGAATATGAGAGTGTGTGTGTGTGTATGTGAGAGAGTGTGTGTGTGTGTGTGTGCATGTGTGTGTGTGTGAATATGAGAGACTGTGTGCGTGTGTGTGTGTGTGTGTGTGTGTGTGTGCATGTGTGTGTAGGTGCGTGTGTGTGTAGGTGTGTGTGCATGTGTGTGTATGTGGGTGAATATGAGAGTGTGTGTGTAGGTGTGTGTGCATGTGCGTGTATGTGGGTGAATATGAGAGTGTGTGTGTGTGTGTGCATGTGTGTGTAGGTGTGTGTGCGTGTGTGTGCGTGTGTGTGTGAATATGACAGAGTGTGTGTGTGTTTTTCTACTCCACATGGCAGAGGGACACTGAAGAGCCACACACTCTGAATCCAGCACAGAGGAATGTGTGTTGAGTGAAATGTGTGCGGAATCTGTGCAGGAGGGTCAGTGTGTCAGAGTCAGAGATGCTGTAGAAGGACAGAGTGCCGGTCGGACAGTCCAAACACGCTCCTACCCTGTACAGACACACATTTTTACCAGCACCATCATCACCCACTCCTGCTCTGCGATAGGGGGAGGGGGGGGCAGGTATGAGTGTTTGGTTTTTATTGTGCCAGACAGAGTAACTGCGTTTATTGCACTCAAGACTCCAGGAGTTTTTATTCCATCCAAACATACAGTCAGAATCCCGTCCTTTCCTGCTGATTCCTTTGTATGTCACTGCTACTGAAACTTTTCCCCACTCACTCAACTCAGCCTCCCAGTAACAGCGCTCACACACACTGTCTCTGCATAAAACCTGTGGCTCGTATGCAAATCTCTCCGGATGATCAGGAAATGGCTGCTCCCCTATCTCCCATGCGTATGTCGCCTTCCTGTTCCCCTCAGACAGAGACAGGTATCTGTTCGCAGTGTCTGGATCCAGTGTGAGCTGACAGCCGTCTGCACACCAGGGACATTAATGAGATCAATTATCATTATTAATATTCACCTCATTATATGTGAGACAGAGAGAGAGAGCTGTGATAGTACCTGAGAGTTTGTGTATGTGAGATTCTTTCTTACACACACACACACAGTAAAGTGTGTATCTATGTAAAGTGTCCTGTGTTGATACAGACTCACATTTCCTGGGTGCTGGTTTGTTCCTGTTCTTACACACACACATACACAAGAAAGTGTATCTATGGAAAGTGTTTTGTGTTGATATGGACTCACATTTCCTGGGTCCTGGTTTGGTCCTGTTCTGTCCTCCATGGTCCACACTGAAGGAACAGCAGAACAGAGTGAGTGTGAGTGTGTGTGCTATGATCCCCATTGTAAGTTTGTTTACATTGGTCTTAGTCGCGTGTGTTTCGTCCTTCCAGTTCGTCATCTGATTGGTAGTTTGCGGCTCCGGTTACTCTGTTAGAAAAAGCTGCCAATGGAGACTAGCTCTTTGAACTTGTGCTGGGTGTGTTGTGTATAGTGATTGCTTCATTTGAGTGTATTTGACCCTATTTTGTTTGATTCCGATTTCTAGCCCTTCTAGTAGTTTGCTGATTAGATCTCATGTATGACCACTGATTCATTCCCTTCAACACCGATTTTGCCTCAGCCTTTCTAGTTTGTTTTCCCTGTGATTTTTGTGTGTTTGACCATTCACTCTCGTATCCGACTCCGATTCTCGCCTAGCCCCTCTGCTTTGTTTGCTGCTCATGTTTGACGATTTACTCATTCTCGACCTCGACTCCTTTTCTCCTCCGATCACCATGTAGCTACTCAGGTTAGTTTGTGTGTTCCCAGCTGGACTACAAATCCTTCCATCAGGATACTACTTTGTTATTTTTCCTTTATTATTTCTGAAGGTACTCTGGGTGGATATTGTACATTCCGTTTGGGGTAAGCTATTTAGACTTCAGGTTCCAGACGATCGGCTAACTGTCTGAAGCTCAGCGTTCAAAGCTGCCCCGTGCCCAGTACCCTTCAAAGACTTGCCAGCTTTCAGTTAGATTTGCATAGGCAGATAGGTACTTGAGTTACTGGTCAGTCTGCAGTACATTTCTGTTACACATACCCCACTAATTTCCCTTATCATTAAAACATTCAATTGTAACAGTGTGTGTGTTTGTGTGCATGTGTGCTTGTGTGGTGGAGTAAGGAAACTGTACTTACAACAGTGTGAGTGTGTGTGTGTGTGTGTGTGTGTGCGTGAGGTGCAGTGTGGAAACTCTCTGTACTTACAGCAGTGTGAGTGTGTCCAGTTTAGCAGCAGACAGTGCTCTCACTCCTGAGTCTCCTGGGTGATTGTATCTCAGATCCAGCTCTCTCAGGTGTGAGGGGTTTGAACACAGAGCTGAAGCCAGAGAATCACAGCCTCTCTGTGTGACTCTACAGCCTGACAGCCTGCAGAGAGAAAGACACACACACCTTACATTAATATAAACTAACAAGGCTGTGTGTCAAACACATAGCAGTGTGTTAAAAACCATCTACAGCTCAATATAGAATAATAAAACCATTGAATATTAAATATCACTGTTATGCCGACGACACACAACTCTTTCTCTCCTTCTCCCCATCGGACACACAGGTCCCTGCCCGCATCTCCGCTTGCCTGAAGGACATCCAGAGCTGGACGGACAATCAGCACCTGAAGCTCAACCCAGGAAAGATGGAGCTAATCTTCATTCCTGCTCTAACCTCTCCCCTCCTTAATTTTTCCATTTCCCTAGGGGACACCTTAGTGACATCATCACCCTGTGCCAAGAATCTCAGAGTGGTGATGGACAGCAGGTTGTCCCTCTCCAAGAACATTGCAGCGGTAAGCCGGGAGTGCAGATTTTTCCTGTACAACATCCGGAGAATCCACCCCCTTCTCACGACCTACTCAACCCAGCTCCTGGTACAAGCAATGGTACTATCCCGCCTGGACTACTGCAACTCTCTTCTGGCTGGTCTACTGGCATCTGCCATCAGACCCCTGCAACTCATTCAGAATGCTGCAGTTCGACTGGTTTTCAACCTCCCCAGACACTACCATGTCACTCCCCCGCTCACTACCCTCCACTGGCTGCCTGTTATGGCTCGCATCAAATTTAAAACATTGGTCCTAGTTGGTCCTGGTTATGGTTATACACTTTGTTGTACATCGCTCTAGATAAGAGCGTCTGCCAGCATCTGTACAAAAATGCCAAGTTACTCACACATACAAGACATACACTGTCTATAACTCATTCATTCAGACTGCCAAAATCCAGGCCTGCCATTAAAAGTATTGATATCAAAATGACGCCAAGTTATGGTACTACAAACAATATAGGCTATCTTGCTTCACCCAAATTAAATAAGATGTATTCCAAAGCAATGCTACCCAATATTTAAAGTTAAATATTTAAATATCTACTTCAAAGTTACTGCTAGCCGAGCAGCGAAGTGTGCCCTCCAGATGCGAACCATGCACCATAAATTAGCCCATAGTCTTCCTGGTCTTTTTGTGGAATTGAAGAATGGCAGAGTAAAATTATGGCAGTCTGAAAAAGCAAAAGGGACGATTACTAGAATTAACCTGTTATTTTACCCTGACAAAAAGTGCGGAAGGTGATTTCCAGTTTGCTTTTACTGTATCACCAATATAAATTATGCAGAACTACCGCATAGGCCTACCTCACATAACTGTATCAAACGTTTTGAGTCAATTACAACGGGCTAACAAAGAAAATCCGGAAGAAAATATTCAGCAACCGAATTAAACCGTTCAAATGTTTTGGTACGTAATATGCTGTCCCAGCACGAATGCTGAACATTTTATAAAACGAATACTAAAGCAAGAAAAGAACAGAAAAGCACACATGATATAATTCCAAGACGTTGGCAGGCTATAACCAAAAGTAGGCTACTGAGCCGCATAACATACAAGTTTGATTTCAAGTTATTATGAAAATAAATTGGTTTGCGGCTGCAGATTTTTAAAAATGGTGGTTGAAATAAAACACTGCGAGTAGTCGACTAATCAGAAATTTTCAGCACTTGCGCCCCACCCCAAAAGTTCCGGTACTTTTGGAAAGTACTACCCCCCGAGCAGGGACTATAAAATAAAGTCCCTGGAACTTAATTTAGACCCTAGTTCCTGTGGTCGAAATGCACTGAGTTTCTCAAAAGGTTCCTAGTTCCGGGGTAAAGTTCCTGCGGTGGAAACGCGGCTTCCATGTTTGCACCACAGTGGATAAAGTAGGCTGTCCTAGAGTAACTGCAAACAGACTATCAGTGGAAAATGTGGAAGAACTACTGCTGAAACAATACAATCAGGACTTCTCTGAAAGATTCTATGAGGATAAAAGGGAAACGTCACAGGAAGACTGCTAGTTCATGGCCATCGCATCCAGCGCTATAACTTTCAAAAATGGTCATTACTACCTACCACTGCCTTTTCGTAATAAGGATGTCTGAGACATGGATCACCCCAGAGAACACTGCAACCCCTGCTGCCCTCTCCTCTTTCTTTTCATTCTCCCACACTCCCCGACCATCAGGCCGTGGTGGTGGCACTGGTCTTCTAATCTCTCCCTCCTGGAAATACTCAGCCCTATCTCTCTCTGACCTACCCCGATTCAGTTTTGAATACCATTCTGTTTCAATCACCTGTCCAACTAATCTATACATTGTTGTCATTTATCGCCCCCCAGGTCCACTGGGAAACTTCATCGATGAGCTGGATATCCTACTCAGCTCTTTCCCTGAGGACGGCACCCCACTGATCCTGCTTGGAGATTTCAACCTCCACCTGGAAACATCTCAGTCTTCAGCTGTCCTACATCTCCTCCACTCCTTTGACCTCTCCCTACAGTCATCTCCCCCTACCCACAAGGCGGGCAACCTCCTCGACCTGGTTTTTCTGAGGAATAGCCCTTGCACCGATATCACTGTAACCCCTCTGCACACCTCTGACCACCACTTCGTTTCCTTCTCCCTCCCCCTTGCTCCCTCTCACCCTCCTTCTCCCCCCACACCCACTGTATCTGTCCGCCGCAATCTCTGCTCCCTCTCAACCTCCTCTCTTGCTTCATCTGTCACTGCTGCCCTCCCTCCTCTCGAATCCTTCACTACCCTCCCCACTGATTCTGCATCCACCTCCCTACTTTCCTCCCTTACATCTGCTCTTGACTCCCTCTGCCCCACTGTCTCTAGGCCAACACGTCCATCTCCTCCCCGCCCGTGGATGTCCAATGCCATACGCACCTCCAGGGTTGGACTCCGTGCAGCAGAGAGGAAGTGGAGGACATCCAGAGATGCTTCAGACCTCTCTGCCTACCAATCCCTCCTTGCAGCGTTCTCCTCCACGGTGACTGCTGCCAAGGTAAATTACTATCAAACCAAAATCCATAACTACCGTTCTAACCCTCGGCAACTGTTTTCTGTTTTTTCCTCTCTCCTCAGCCAGCCATCTGCACGCCCTCAGTCCTCGCTCACTGCTGACGACTTTGCAACCTTCTTTGACGAGAAGATTGCAGTCATCCGCAACTCCTTCTGCACTCCACCTCACCCTATGCTCCCCTCCCCCTGTCTCTCCACTCCTCTGCTTACGGTCACTGGCTCCCAACTCCCCACCCCTCAACCTGTACTCTCCCCCTCCCTCACCATTTCCCCTTGTTTCTCCGACTTCTCTCCCCTCACCGATTCTGAGGTTTCACAACTCCTACTTTCCCATCGCCCCACAACCTGCGCCCTTGACCCCATTCCCTCACCACTCCTCCAGGCAATCTCACCCGAGATTCTCCCATTCATCACCTCCCTGGTTAACTCCTCCCTGACATCCGGCTGCTTCCCATCAACCTTCAAGAAGGCCCTCATCTCCCCCCTCCTGAAAAAGACTACACTAGACCCCTCCATCATTGGGAACTACAGACCGGTATCTCTCCTTCCATTTCTGTCAAAAACCATTGAACGTGCTGCATCAAATCAACTCTCTGTGTTTCTTTCACAGAATGAGCTCCTCGATCCCCATCAGTCTGGATTCAGACCAGGCCACTCGACAGAGACCGCACTCCTCTCTGTCAACGAAGCTCTCCACGCAGCCCGAGCAGCCTCCCTCTCCTCCGTCTTATTACTTCTGGACCTATCGGCAGCCTTCGACACAGTCGACCACCCCACCCTCCTGTCCTCCCTATCTGCAATGGGGATCTGTGGCACAGTCCTCAATTGGATTGAGTCTTACCTCTCAGATCGCTCCTTCCAGGTAGCCTGGGCTGGTAAAGTATCTGCGCCACACCCCCTCACCACTGGAGTCCCACAGGGCTCGGTCCTTGGTCCTCTCCTCTTCTCTCTCTACACCCAGTCCCTTGGCCCTGTCATCACAGCTCATGGTATGTCTTACCATTGCTATGCTGATGACACACAACTGTTTCTCTCCTTCCCACCCTCTGACACACAGGTCTCAGCCCGCATCACTGCCTGCCTGAGTGATATTCAGAGCTGGATGGTCCGCCACCATCTCAAGCTCAATCCAGGTAAGACAGAGCTCATTTATATTCCGGCTCTTAACTCCCCTCTCTCTGATCTCTCTATCTCCCTAGGTAATACCATCCTCACACCATCACCCTCAACTAGAAACCTTGGCGTGGTGATGGACAACAGACTGTCCCTCACCGAGCACATTTCAGCAGTGACACGTTCATGCAGGTTCTTCCTGTATAACATCCGGAGGATCCGCCCCTTCCTCACAACTTACTCGACCCAACTCCTCGTCCAGGCAGTGGTCCTGTCCCGCCTGGACTACTGTAACTCCCTGCTTGCTGGCCTCCCAGCATCATCTATCAGACCCCTGCAACTCATCCAGAACGCAGCAGCGCGTCTGGTCTTCAACCTCCCCAGACATTCCCACGTTACCCCCCTGCTCACCACCCTCCACTGGCTCCCCGTGATGGCTCGCATCAAATTTAAAACATTAGTGCTTGCCTTCAAAGCAGCCAGGGGGTCAGCCCCTCCCTATCTACGTCAACTCATCAGACCCTACACCCGAGCTAGACCTCTCCGTTCTGCTGCCACATGTCGCCTGGTCCCTGCCCCGGCTCGCACCAGCACCCGGTCACGCCTCCTGTCTGTTCTAGCCCCACGGTGGTGGAATGACCTTCCTGTGCAAGTCAGAACAGCAGAGACCCTGGCCGTCTTCAAACGTAGACTGAAGACTCACCTCTTCAAGCTACATCTCACCTCATCACCCCCCACTACCCTCTAACATCCATTAAACCTCAACTGAGTAACCACGCGTCATGTTATTTTCATGTAACTAGGTTCATCTACAACTAGGTGGGTGGGGGGTGGGAATTTATATATATTTAAAAAAAAAAAAAAAAAAAAAAAAAGGGGTACAATTCACACTTTTTGCAAAGTTATACCTATTGTAGCTCTCTTGCAGGAATGTTGTAAAGCGCTTGTCTCTGAGTTTTGTAATGCACTTGTTGTAAGTCGCTCTGGATAAGAGCGTCTGCTAAGAATCTATAATGTAATGTAATGTAATGTCATGATGCCTAACAATCAACAAATGGCAGTGCAGCGTGCTCTAAGCTTCCTTAAAAAATTAAAAAAGGATGAAGCCTATTACAAGGACTACAAAGGCTTCATGAGAGAAATGATTAAAAAGGGTTATGCAGAAAGGGTGCCACAAGATCAACTGCATAAGGAAAATGGAAAAGTTTATTTTGGAAGGTACCCAGGCATCACAAATGCGCATATATTTCACAAACGGACTGTCCAAGACAATATATGACCACTCAGTCTCAAAAGGGGCATCTCTACACGTAAAACCAACAGTAAAGGTTGTATATTTATTCAATATTTAGTCCCAGATGTTGACTGTAGAATGACATGGTATCATTTTTTAAAAATGTGTCTCGTTTATTTTGTTATTCAGTGAGCAGCGTTTTCACTGCTGTTGGCATATCTTAGGGCTATTGTTGAGTTTATCTTGTTGCTATGATGGAATACGATTTTTGAGTGGCATTTTTATTTATATTAGCTTCTCTACCGACCTATCTTACGGAAGAGGATGTGAAGAGACTGTAAAGGTACGGTGGCTCACAGCAAACAAACAGGACAATCATTCAACCAAATGATATACATCCCTTTTCTTTAGCTCACACCTCACATACAGTCCCCTCCAAAAGTATTGTAACATCAAGGCCAATTCCTTTGTTTTTGCAATACACTGAATACATTTGGGGTTGAGATAAAAAGATGAACATGAGACAAGAGTTCAGAATTTCAGCTTTTATTTCCTGGTATTTACACCTAGATGTGTTAAACTACTTGGAACATAGCACCTTTGGTATCAGACCACCCAATTTTTAGGTGAGCAAAAGTATTGGAACAGAGAGTATTTAAGTAAATGAAAGCAAATAACACTTAATATTTGGTAGCATATCTCTTGCTTGCAATAACTGCATCAAGCCTGCGACCCATTGACATCACCAAACTGTTGCATTCTTCTTTTGTGATACTTTTCCAGGATTTTACTGCAGCCTCTTTCAGTTGTTGTTTGTTTCGGGGGGGTTTTCCCTTCAATCTCCTCTTCAGGAGGTGAAATGCATGCTCAGTTGGCTTAAGGTCTGGTGATTGACTTAGCCAGTCTAAAACCTTCCACTTTTTCTCCCTAATGAAATCCTTTGTTGTGTTGGCAGTGTGTTTTGGGTCATTGTCTTGCTGTATGATGAAGTTCCTCCCAATTAGTTTGGACGCATTTCTCCATATGTTTGCAGAAAGAATGTTTTTGTAGACTTCTGAATTCATCCTGCTGCTACCATCATGAGTTACATCATCAATAAAGATGAGTGAGCCCACTCCAGAAGCAGCCATACAAGCCCAAGCCATGACACTTCCTTCACAGATGAGCTTATATGTTTTGGATCATGAGCAGATCCCTTCTTTCTCCACACTTTGGCCTTTCCATCACTTTGGTAGAGGTTATCCTTGGTCTCATCAGTCCATAAAGCTTTGTTCCAGAACTTTTGTGGCTCATTTCTGTACTTCTCTGCAAATTGTAATCTCGTCTTCCGATTCTTACTGCTGATGAGTGGTTTGCATCTTGTGGTATAGCCTCTATATTGCTGTTCTCTAAATCTTCTTCGAACAGTTGATTGAGATACCTTCACCCCTGTCCTGTGGAGACTGATGTCACTGACTGATGTTTTGAGGTTTTTCTTCACAGCTTTCACAATGTTTCTGTCATCAACTGCTGTTGTTTTCCTTGGTCGACCTGTTCGATATCTGTTGCTCAGTACGCCAGCGGTTTCTTTCTTTTTCAGGAGATTCCAAGTTGTCGTACAAGCTATCCCCAATGCTTGTGCAATGGCTCTGATTGATTTCCCCTCTTTTCTAAGCTTGCTTTTCTCCCAGACAGCTCTCTGGTCTTCATGTTAGTTTATCTTTTATAACACAAATGCAGTTTTCACAGGCAAAACCCAAGGCTAAAACCAAGAGTAGACATTCAGAACTATTTATTGTTTAAGCAATCAATCTAACAGGACACATCTGGGCAACAAGAAACATCTGTCAGTCACATGTTCCAATACTTTTGCTCACCTAAAAATTGGGTTGTCTGATACAAAAGGTGATATGTTCTAAGTTGTTTAACAAATCTAGATAAAAATACCAGGAAATAAAAGCTGAAATTCGGATCTGTCATCTCATGTACATCTTTTGACCTCAAACTCAATTGTCTTCAGTGTATAGCAAAAACAAAGGAATTGACCTTGCTGTTCCAATACTTTTGGAGGGGACTGCATGAAACAAATTATTTACTTAAACCACATTATACACAGGAAAGTATAGCAGCCCATAGATTTTTTTATTTTTATTTTTTTACTGCATATATTTGGGGTTTAGTCTGCAGGTGCATTGTTGGCCGGAGAGGGGACGCGTGTTGTGATTGCATGTCGTTTGGCTCTGGTGTTTGTGGTGCGGTGGGAACACTGTCCATCGTGGAGGGGCTGGTGTTCTGGGAGTCTGGGTCCTCTGCGTGGAGCTGTGGCGGCAGCAGCTCTGCAACAGGAAGGATGTGGCGGCGATTCCTCCTGTATGTTCCTCCTTGCTCATCTCCTTCACAGTCCCAAGTTGGTCGTATCCTTTGGGGGTCTGCATTCGGACCACTTGTCCCTCTGCTAAAGGCTGTAGTGGGCAACGTGACTTATTGTAGTGGCGCTTTAGAGTGAGCCTTTTGTTGAGGAGTTGGGCGTTGACTTGCTGGGCGTTCTTCAGGGCTGGTTCCAGTAGTTTGGTACTCACCGAATGGCTGCGCGTGTCTGTCGTGACATCAGACGTTCAGCGGGGAGCCTAATGTTGGATCATGGGGAATGTTTCTGAGGTTCAGGAGATTGAGGAAGACGTTAGTTCCATCTCTGTGAGATTTCTCCATCAGCTGCTTGGCACTGCGAACCGCTCTCTCCGCAAGCCCATTTGACTGGTGAAACTCAGGGCTGCTGGTGGCATGCATGAAATCCCATTGTTCAGCAAAATCTTTGAAATGCTGACTGGTGTATTGCCTAACATTGTCAGAGAAGAGTGTGTGCGGTGTACCATGGACCGAGAAGTGTCTCTTCAATTTGGAGATCACAGCTGATGATGTCATGTCACGGAGAAGGTCGATTTCAAACCATCCGGAATATGAATCCACAAGCACTTGGTAATGTTTGCCACGCCAGTCGAAGATGTCTGTGGTCACTGTGGACCATGGGAGGTCTGGAACTGGGTGAAGTTGAAGAGGTTCTTTTTGCTGGTGAGACTTGGTGCTGTTGCACGCTGCATATGAGAGCGGTGATGTCGTTTGACATTGTCAGCCAAAAGATTATGCTTCTAGCTCAGCGCTTGGTTGCTTCAGCACCTGGGTGGCCTTTGTGCACAATGTTGCTCATGATACTCTCAGAGACTAGGGGATGACTGCTTTGTGGCCTTTCATGACGATCCCGTCCTCCACTGCAAGTTTGTCCCTGTAAGGGAAGGAGAGATTTACAGCAGGCTGGAGCTGGATTTTCCTGGTGAGCCATCCTCATTGAATGACTGCACTGAGGGTTTGTAGCACCTCATCCTCTGCTGTGTGCTTTCTGAGTTCCTCGAGATGGGCTGTGGAGATGTAACTCATCAGCATGACTTCAAAAGCGTAATTTTCAGCAGGGTTCTGGGAGACTTGTGTGTTTGGAGCTCTTGAAAGAGTATCCGCCAGATGCATGTATTTACCCTTTTTGTACACCAAGCTGATGTCGTAGCTCTGCAGCCGGAGCAACATTCTCTGGAGACAGGCAGGGGCAATGTGAATGGGCTTCTTGAGGATAGTCACCAGAGGTTGGTGATCAGTTTCCACGATTGTGGGCTTTCTGTATACGTAGTCCTTGAATTTTGTGCAGGCAAACACGACAGCTAGAAGCTCCTTCTCTATTTGAGCATATCGTGTCTCTGTGTCCGTGAGGGTACGCGACGCAAACGCTACTGGTCTGCTGTTTTGCATGCATGCAGCTCCAAGTCCACAGCATGACACATCACAGGTAAGCGTGACTGGCTCCCTGACATCGTAGTATGCCAATACTGGTGGGGTGGATAGGCATGACTTGAGGCGGTCAAATGCCCCCTGGTGCTGTTGGAACCAGCACCATGCAGTCTCCTTGTGGGTCAGTTTCCTCAGTGGCGCTGCGATGTCACTGAAGTTCTGGATGAACTTGCCAAGGTAATTAACCATACCAAGGAAACGCTGTAGTGAAGTGACGTCTGTGGGGACTGGCATGTCAGTGATTGCTGCAGTTTTAGAAGGGTCAGCTTTTAGGCCTTCGCTTGTGAAGATGTGGCCTAAATAGCCTACTTAGTCTAGGCGAAATTTGCACTTATCTGGATTTAACCTGAGGTTGACCTCTCTCCCTCGTTCGAGCACCCTCTTCAAGTTGTCGTCGTGTTCAGCTACTCCACGGCCTCCGATGATGATGTCATCGACGATGACTGAGCATGGATAACCTGCAAACAGCTGTTCCATAGAGCGCTGAAACACATCACTTGCGGAGTTAATGCCGAAAGGCATCCATAGAAATCTGTAGCGCCCAAATGGAGTGCTGAATGTTCTCAACATTGAGGATTTCTTGTTGAGAGGTATCTGCCAGAAAGAGTTTTTCGCATCCAGGACAGAGAACACTGTTCCCCCTGACATCTGTGCTGCCACCTCCTCAACACTGCGTATGGGGTGATGGGGCCTTTTCAATGCTGTGTTGAGGTCTTTTGGATTGATGCAATCTGATTTCTTGCTCATCCTTCTTATGTGCTGCTACCATGGAAGAGACCCAGTCTGTAGGCTCAGTGACTGGTGTTATGACACCTATGCTTTGCATGCGTTCAAGTTCAGCTTTGACTCTTTCTTGCATCGCGACAGGGATGCGGTGGACTGGCCAGACCACAGGCTGTATGCTGGGATCCACCGTCATGGAATATGTGACTGGGAGTTCTCCAAGCTCGTCACTGAATTGGTCTTTGTACTGTGTGAGAATCTGTGTGCTGAAGTCTGTGTTGCTCTCCATGGTGACTTGATGGACATAAGGACTCATTTTGACGATTCCCATGTTCATGCACGCACAAAATCCTAGCAGTGGTTGCACCTCTCTGTCCACTATGAAGAAAGTAACAAGTGGTGCTGCGCCTTTAAGCAGCATGACAGTGTAACCAATTGGTCTCAATCCTGGTGCCCCCATAAGCAACAAGGTTTGCAGCTTTCTTCTGCTGCTCAAGTTGCGCGTGCAATACAAAATAAGTTATGTCAGATTGTTTAAATATGTAAATGTATTAAATCTTTAGACTGTCAAGCTCATGAAGCTGATAGCATCTGCTACCAATGTGCAAGATGATAGATGTTGATAGATAGATGATAGACTAGCTAGATGTGTCAAGCTAGTGATCTAATTTATCTATCTATGTAAATATCCAAACACTAAATGTATCTTGCACAATTAACTTTTTTAAATGTTATGACAGTTGGTAATTAATTGTTGATGTTGCACATATATTCATCGTTGTAGTATGTGGACTTTTTGTAGTTCAATGTAATCATATATTTTTAGTTTTCCAGTACATAAGTCTTTGTCCCAAAAACATCCAGGGCTGTGGATTCTTACAGGTCAGCGAGATCTGGCTAAATAACAGCGTTTCAGCACGGTAGTACAAAGAAGGTCCTCTTGCTACGAGCTCTTGACTACGGTTCTGTGGTTGCACCATAGACCGTATTAAAATAGCTAGGTTACTGACATAACATTCAAATGAGTGTTCGGGTAACATTTTTCACCTAAAATTACCGCTGGTCTGTGTGGATACCATCAATACAAGTCAGCGAGATCTGGCAAAATATCAGCATTTCAGCACGGATGTACTAGGAGAATCCTCTCTCAATGAGCTGTTGATTACAGTTCTGTGGTTGCCCGGACACGCTCGTATTTCAGACGTGAGCGTGTCTAATTACCATGTAAGGTAGTTGGGGTGGAATTTCCCCGTAGTCATGGACTCCACTCTTTTGCTCCACTGCGCTTGCATTGGTTGCAACGGGCAATGGCTGCACCCTAGTTTGGGCTTCATGCACCAGTGAGCACTAACCACTGCAAATCTGTGGGTGACATCATGAAGCACTTCCTCCATATCTTTATACGGTCTATGGTTTGTACTCACCCCAGTCTGTGCAGTTTACAGTGTGGGTCCTTCAGTCCAGCAGAGAGCGCTCTCACTCCTGAATCCTGCAGCTCATTGTCCCTGAGCTCCAAATCTCTCAGCTTTGAGAGAGGAGAACACAGGACTGAGGCCAGAACATCACAGCAGCCCTCTGTGAGTTTACACCAACCCAGCCTGTAGACAGACCACACACATAAACACCAACACACACACACTGTGCATCAGCATTGTGTTTGCAGCCTACTGCAAGGATTTCTCTGCCAAACCCTTTCCATATAATGATCTGATGATATGGGACACAATCTGATTTGCAAACATATTAATTCCATTTGCAAACATAAAAGCAGCATTAGTATGCTCACTGTGGTACCTCACCTGAAATGTTCTTTATTCCACAAACATAAATACATTTTTAAAACATTCAATAGTCATCACTATGAATTGATAAATAGAAATGTTAGACTGTACACGTAAAACCCTTCATGTCAGGATGCGTGGGGGGGTTGGACCCAAACGCAGAGGTCAAAAACACAAAACTCCAAATGAAGGGAAACAAAGACTTTACTAAATAAACAGGGAACAAACAGGCCACGAGGGGCAAAACCATAAACACAAAAAGATACTTAAGAACCTAAAAAAAAACCAAAACAGAACACAGGCAGGGCGGAACACAGGAAGGACAGAAAACACACAAGGCACAAACAGGACCGAAGCGGGCAGAATACATACATTCAGAAGAGGATACAAGTGGAAACAAACACAAGGAAACCAGAACACAGACAGGAGCGCATGGAGCAGGAACTTGAGGAGGGGAGCACAGAACAACCAGACATAACCACAAGAATCCAGCACCTGAGTCAAGGAAGAGGGCAACTTAAATAGACCACACTGACGAGACACAGGAGGGCACCATGAACAATCAGGCCACGGAAGGGGAAGGGAAAACGAGACAGCCAGAAAACAATGATTAGACAATTGGAAACAATCATACAATTAACACAGGGGGAGCAGGTCACAAAACAGAAGTGCCGCCATCTGGCGGCCCAACAGGGAAAACGCAGACAGGAACGCAGGACCATGACACTTCAGCTAAATGTAACACTGTTATTATGAAATAGTTTTCTTCCAAATCTTGTAACCATCACGTTATCAAATAATTTCAGTACAACTAATTATAAATTATGTTTGTATTCTTGCCATTCATTTTTAAATATTTATTAAGGTGAACTGAAAAGCATTCAATACAAAATCTTGCTCTTCCTTCTTTACCTTTTGCCAAAGGAATGCGGTGGTAACCATGACAACACTGTTTACAATGTGCCAGTTAGTAGAGTCATTTGGATACCATGGCTATGGCAGCTCACGCCATTTACGGTTACTTCAGCTAGTTCATTCTTAGAAAATATATTTATAATTACACAGCTGCAAAACACAATTACCTGACAATAACTATTAACACTCAGCTAATATATGTTTAACCTAACCTAACTTAACATTACCTAACCCATAAACCAACATGGCTAGCAGAGCTAGCCTAAGACTAACTGTAACCTGCTTAACCCATTTTATCTGCAGTGATAGATCCCTTGTAGCATTTCTGCTACATTCCATTCTACTGTTACTTTACACCAGGCTGGCCAGTGGAGGATGGGCTCCCCCTCTATAGTGGGGTTCCACCGTTTGAGTGTTCTTCCCCCACACTGGGAGTTTATTTACCTTATGTACTTGCTATTTGGGTGTTCAGGCCGGGTGTTTGCTCTGCGTGCTCTTTTCCCTACTCTGTAAAGTGTCCTTGTGACAGTTTTCTGTAAAAAGCGCTATACAAATACATTTTTTATTGAATTGAAATAGTTATTACACGCTGCGCAGTATTCCATTCTGATTGATCAGTTGAGCCAACTGTTTCAAAACAAGACCACTGTTGATAGATGGTCTGAATTCTTTACTGTATAAAAATGCCTAATAACGAGGAGCAGACGTGGGGTCACAGCTGAATCGTCTAATCAGCTTTACCTATCATTAATATTAACCTGTCATTGACTACTGGATTGACAAGTGCGACCAATAAAGAATACAAAAACACAGATGCACGCTGCTTTGTGTAACAGCGAATTTGATTGGACCAGTTTCCATCCTCCTCTCACAGTCTCCCTTTCCCTTGTAGATAGTAACTGTTCGGACCTTTTTAGCAGCAATAACCTCCAACAAATGTTTCCTATTGTAGGATATGTAGTGTTTAGATTTTGGCCTTAGAGAGGGAAACAGTGAATAAGAATGTGGCCTGGTCTCCCTGTCACAAGCATCAAAGCAAATGTGATTGGGGCAAATTTAAATTCCACTGATACCCTAATCTAGGCAGACAATCTATGGGTCTCACCTCCTCAGAAGAGACAAACCAGATGACACCGGACACCATATTGGGGGTTGGAGACCCTAACATTTCCCATTACTTTTAGTTTGAATGCAATTTTTTCTCCTAAACCTCAACGCGGCATCACTCAATCAGGGCAAACATCCTCAAGCCATGCTGGGTAAGGTATTTAAGATTGCCAAAGGAAAAAGGTTGTTGTGTTGTGTTTGGTTTCGGAGCCTTGAAGAAGAGTTTTCCTCTTTTTATTTTGGTGGTGGTTCCTTGGTTGTGTGTTTTTAGCTGTTTCCTTTCATCCTGTGGCACTTGTACTGGAAGTGGGTGATACCTTGGCAAGGTCTGGCTTATCTGTCTCTCTCTCTTTTTTCTGGTATTTTATAATCAACTGTTTAATGTTTTGTTGTATATCTTCTGTTTTGTAATTTAGAAGTAGTGTGCCTGCATTCAATAAAGAATGTATGATTTCAATTAATTAATCTAATTGATTGCTTCTTACTAAATTCAATTATTTAGTCTTGAAACCTGATATACAGCTTGTTTTGACTTGTTGGTTGATTCTACCAGTGCACTGTAGACTGACCTATCAATGAATTTGGCGATTTAATTAATAATTCTAATTTTAAACATAATTATTAAATTAAATCAAATAAAATATATTTTACATGTAGGTTAAGTGAGGGGCTCTAGCACGCAATATCGCTTGTATTCAGTATTCAGAGTGCTGAACATTTTAGCAAGTGCATTTACTGTTGGAGCCGCTGGATTCAGAAAATAAACATATTCTTAATTAATCCTTGCTTGTCCATCACTATAGCTGTCAATCAGACATCCACAATGGTTAAGAGCAATTCTAAACCATTCCTCTTCACAAAACTGCTTCAGTTCCTTCATGTTTCTTGGATTTTTTTTCATGAGCAGCCTTCTTCAGGTTATGCCACAACATATAATTTGGATTAAGGTCTCGACTCTGAATGGGCCATTCTAAAACAGAACAATTTTCTCCCCCCAAGCTGTACACACAGACACTGTCACCAAGAGTTGATGTCTGGATTTACCAGCAGAATAAAATCCCATTTTATTCACAGTCCTTTCAGAAACAGCACAATCCTGCAGCGCACACAAGTGCTATGGGGCGACACAGCTCAGGAGGTAAGAGTGGTTGTCTGGCAGTCGGAGGGTTGCCGGTTCGATCCCCCGCCCTGGGTGTGTCGAAGTGTCCCTGAGCAAGACACCTAACCCCTAATTGCTCCCAACGAACTGATTGGTACCTTGCATGGCAGCCTTTCACCATTGGTGTGTGTGTGTGAATGAGAGGCATCAATTGTAAACAACTTTGGATAAAAGCGCTACATAAATAAAGTCCATTTACCATTTACACAGGTATGTGATGAAGGAGTAAAACTCACCTTTGACCTCAAAAGGTCAGGGTGTGAAAGAGAATGGGATAAATGTATGGAGTTCATAGCAGGTAATGAATAATGGAGATGGATGAAGACTGCAATGTGTGACAGACCTGAAACATTTTACAATACAGGTGGTCAATCTTATACCATGTCAATCAGACATTCAGCATCCAGTCATCACCTGTGATTGGATCCTACAGACTCCATTGACACCTTACATTCTGCTCAGAAATCACAAACCTGGCAACCCTCATAAGGTTTAATCCTGCTTTTATTTGCTTGTTGTGATAGAGGAATAAGGTATATATGGGCAAAGAAAGAATGCTGCTGGACAGAGGAGTAAACTGAGAAACAGCTTTTTAATATTTCACTGTATAGAACCATAATCACAAATTCTATTTAGTTAAGATCACAAAATACATATCACTACTCACCCCAGTCTCTGTAGTTCACAGTTTGGACTCATCAGTCCAGCATAGAGCAGCTCCACCCCTGAATCTCCTAGGTTATTGTAGCTGAGGTCCAGATCTGTCAGGGGTGAGTTTGATGACTGGAGAGCTGAGGCCACAATATCACAGGACTTCTGTGTGAGGCCAAAGCTGTTCAGTCTGCAAAGAATAGTTGAAGTATCATGATATAATTATATTAGGGACACATAAAACATACGATGTTAAATGTAACTATGAAAGTGTTCAGTGATGAAGAGTGAAATTGAGGATTTAAAGGTTGATGATGTTCTGTGGAAGATGTCTGTGCTACACTCTCCAACTGCAGTATTTAGACATCCTGCTGGACTGAACTCTGACAGTTCTACAGATGCAATTCTGACCCAAATGGCCCCTTTTGTTATACTGTAAGTTATCTGAATTGGGGCAAAGGGCCCATCTACCTTTTCTATGCTTTTTTCTCTGGGCTAAACACTCCCATCAGAGTGGACAGTGAGTTTGCTTCTTAGTTTTATTTTTCTGTGACAAGCTTCCCACAGCATTGCAAGCTAGCACACAGCTAAAGGCAGATTGGGATGGCAGGTATGCCATCCCGCCAAGTTACGCCCCATACCTATACAGCACCGAGAGTTTGGCACTTTTCAGGGTTCCCCACAGAAATAACCACAACAGCCACAGACACTCAGCCCTTAAAAACATTAAATTCTGTACATTCTGACCCCATTTCAACAGACAGAATTCATAAACAACTTCACATGTCCACACAATAAAGCCCCAAATTAAGGGGATTTTGCGTTTTCTCCTTCTCCTTCTTCTTCTTCTCATTCTTATTTTTCCTGCCGCCTATCCCACTAACAACTAATAGTGTTATGTCTCCCCATTGGACATTTTACCGACATCAGCCAAATCCTCACCCTCACGACCCAATCAAAAACTTGCATACACACGCAAAATACCCATACCTTCTTACTCTGAAACATTTCCACTTCAAACAGTTAATCTGCCTGTGGCCTAGTGGGTAAGGTTGCAGTCTTGGGGCCATGGGGTCTTAGGTTCAAACCCAGCTAGGGACACATTTCTTTAACCTGCTTTTACCCTCACTAATAATTGTCTACTACTTCTCAATTATTGCTTTTGCACCATATCTACCCGCCGTTCACCGAACGTATACACTGCATTATGACGTACCGTCTGCACGTTCAGTTATTAAATGGCTACAATATTGCAAAGCCATATGGATTCAACGGGAGCTCTTCTGTGCTTACTGGCCTGTGTTCTTCTTTAAAACCACGGACAGGTTTGCTAATGATATTTCACGCATTGCATAGCTATGTCATGGTGCTGCACTAACAAAGTCACAGACTGGTAAACCTCCGGTTTAAGGATTGAATCCCGCCTCGCCCTCAGGCAGATAATTTCCTCCTTTACACTAACGTTTTCTTACGCTTTTATATTTTCTTTACCAAAACTCACTCACGGCCACCCATATGCATTTCATGACGGCAAATGTATTTATTTTATTTAAAAGTTACACCGGTTCACCACTCTGCCATTTCTACTAACTATATTTCTTCACTTGGCTACCGTACAAAACCTTCTTATCAGCAAACGCCACATTTCTACATTCATGTTACCTCGCCCTGTTCTCTATCTAGCCACATACAAACAATTACTACGTATGTACGTTCTGCAACTCCCCATTAAAACATTACATTTAAAAACATGATTCTCTCATAATTATAACTACTAGTACTGAACATGAAAAAAACACAGCAGTGCAATAGATTTCACACGTTACTTAACCCTCCACTTTAACAGCTGGTGTTTTATAGAGACTGTTATATATACCGTTAGATAAGGAATATAAGCTCGCTCATGGTCACTCCATTTACTTCGCACTATACTCCATGATCATGTCAACCTTCACCTACATGCCCATTCTGCTAAAAACATATTGTTTCAACTACGCAATTTCATAATTTCATCCTAATTTCTCTCACACTGTTGTTATTTCCTCATATGCAAAGCCTGCTGGGACATATGCGTCTGCTCCTATTCTCCACTATCATGTTTTCCGGTTCTAGTTTAGCAAAACAGCGAAGAGGATTCCTACCTGCAGATAAGCCTATCAAAATGCCTTACAAACCTTACAAACACTAAAAGTGCATCCCCACAAAATAACAGACAACGGAGCAGGACAGGAGGGTACACAAGTTGCGACCTCTAATTCTAAGGGCTTGCTGATTCTTTTCTCAATCAAGGCTCGTTGGATGGCCGTCAAATCCGTAGTACATACATACACTGGCCATATTTAACCTGCGTTTCTGTTGCGTTTATGCTTACGCCACCACACCCTTTATCACAGCCACTGTTTTACATATATAGCAAACCGAAACTGCTAAGCAGTACACGCTCATCATACTGTACAAATTCACACAAGGATAGCCATAATCCACAACCGTTTCTTACAGGGTCACTTCGCATTTCTCACTCTCATAATAAAACGCTTTGCAAAAAGAAATGATATCTCATAAAAAACACATTTTCAACGTACAAAAATGCCAAGTTACTCACACATACAAAACATACACCGTCTATAATATATTGTAGTTATCTATCGCCCTCCAGAGCCCCTGGGAAGCTTCCTTGATGAGCTCGACACCCTGCTGAGCTCCTTCCCAGAGGATGGCACCCCACTGATCCTCCTGGGAGACTTCAACATCCACCTTGATGCCTCCCACTCCGCAGCCTTCCTGCCTCTACTTCACTCATTCGATCTCTCCCTAATGCACTCCCCACCAACACACAAAGCTGGCAATCTCCTAGACCTGGTTATCCTGAGGAATTGCTCCTCTTCCAATCCCACAGTGACCCCTCTGCACCAGTCTGACCACCACTTCATTTCCTTCTCCCTCCCTCTTACTCCCCTCCCTCCCTCCCCTCCATCCACTCCTACTGTCATGGTCCGCCGTAACCTCCGCTCCCTCTCTCCCTCCTCTCTCGCTTCCAGTGTCACTGCTTCACTCCCCACTCTTGAATCCTTCTCCAACCTCCCCACTGACTCTGCATCCTCCACTCTGTCTTCCTCGCTCTCCTCAGCACTTGACTCTCTCTGTCCTCTAGTCTCCAGGCCGGCACGCTCGTCCCCTCCCAGTCCGTGGATGTCTGACCCCCTCCGAACCAACCGGGCCAGCCTACGTGCAGCGGAGAGGAAGTGGAGGAAATCCATGGCTCAATCCGACCTGTCTGCCTACCAGTCTATGCTAGCTACATTTTCTACCGCTGTAACCTCTGCCAAAATTAATTATTATCAAACAAAAATTCATAAATCTGCCTCTAACCCTCATCAGCTGTTCTCCATTTTCTCCTCTCTCCTCAGCACTCCTTCCCCACCTCAGTCCTCCCTCGCTGCAGATGACTTTGCAGTTTTCTTCGATGAGAAAATTGCAGACATCCGCAGCTCCTTCACGTCCACCACCACCCTTCCCCACTCCCCCGGCTCTGTTCCCTCCCCTTGTTTCTCCACTTTCTCTCCCCTCACTGACTCTGATGTTTCCCAGCTCCTACTCTCCCACCGCCCTACCACCTGTGCTCTTGACCCCATCCCTTCCTCTCTCCTCCAGACCATCACACCTGACATCCTCCCATATGTCACCTCCCTCGTGAACTCCTCCTTGTCTTCTGGATGTTTCCCCTCTTCTTTCAAGCTGGCCCACGTCACCCCACTGCTGAAAAAGCCCACTCTGGATCCCTCTGTCATCCAGAACTACCGTCCTGTCTCCCTTCTCCCTTTCCTATCCAAAACAATTGAACGAGCTGCTTCTAATCAACTCTCCTCTTTTCTCTCCCTGAACAACCTCCTAGACCCCTACCAGTCTGGCTTCAGACCTGGCCACTCGACAGAGACCGCACTCCTCTCGGTCAATGAGTCGCTTCACGCCGCACAAGCAGCCTCCCATTCATCTGTCCTGATCCTCCTAGACCTTTCTGCTGCCTTTGACACCGTCAACCATCCCATCCTCCTGTCCTCCCTGGCAGCTATGGGGATCTGTGGCACAGCACTAGACTGGATTGAGTCCTACCTCTCCGGTCGCTCCTTCCAAGTCGCCTGGGCTGGTGCAGTATCAGCACCTCGCCCCCTTGCCACAGGAGTTCCCCAGGGCTCTGTCCTTGGTCCCCTCCTATTCTCCCTGTACACCCAATCTCTTGGTCCTGTAATCTCTGCCCATGGGTTGTCCTATCATTGTTATGCCGATGACACCCAACTCTTTCTCTCCTTCCCGCCCTCTGACACTCAGGTCTCTGCTCGCATCTCTGCTTGCCTGAGGGACATCCAGAGCTGGATGGATAACCACCATCTTAAGCTGAACCCAGGCAAGACGGAGATGATCTTCATCCCTGCTCCATCCTCTAACCTTCTCGACTTTTCCATTTCCCTGGGGGACACTGTGGTGTCATCATCACCCACCGCAAAAAACCTTGGAGTGGTGATGGACAACAGACTGTCCCTCTCCCAGAACATCACGGCGGTGAGTCGAACGTGCAGGTTCTTCCTGTACAACATCCGGAGAATCCGCCCCTTCCTCACCACCTACGCAACCCAGCTCCTGGTTCAAGCGATGGTCCTGTCCCGCTTGGACTACTGCAACTCGCTACTGGCTGGTCTGCCAGCATCCGCCATCAGACCCCTGCAGCTCATCCAGAATGCTGCAGCGCGTCTGGTCTACAACCTCCCCAGACATTCCCATGTCACCCCCCTGCTCACTGACCTCCACTGGCTGCCTGTTATGGCTCGCATCAAATTTAAGACCTTGGTGCTTGCATACCAGGCAGCTAAGGGGTCAGCACCAGGATACATCCAGAGGATCATCAGACCCTACACACCAGCCAGACCTCTCCGTTCTGCCACCTCTGGACGCTTGGCACCTCCCCCTCTTCGCGTCTGCACTTCCCGCTCCCGTCTGCTGTCTGTCCTGGCCCCTCGCTGGTGGAATGACCTCCCCGTGACGGTCAGAACAGCAGAGAATCTCACCACTTTCAAACGCAGACTGAAAACTCATCTCTTCAGGCTGCACCTCTCCCCACCCCTCCCTAGCCTATAGTTCAGCTCACTGTGCCTAGCTAGGATAATTTGATTATGTTAGTGTATCTGGCAGGATTGTTTTTGTATGATTAGGTGTGATTCCAGTGCTAGTTTGTACTTGGTAGGATTCTTGCTTGCTGAACAAGCTTACTCTACAGGGTTGGAGTCCTGATCGATGTGGTCACTTCTGGCACTACGATCCTTACTTCACTCTAGTGTTTCTTTTGCGCCTCTACATCATGAAACCTATGCACTTGTTGTACGTCGCTCTGGATAAGAGCGTCTGCTAAATGGCTATAATGTAATGTAATGTAATATAACTCATTCATTCAGACTGCCAAAATCCAGACCTGCCATTAGAAGTTTTGATATCAAAATGACGCCAAGTTACGGTACTACAAACAATACAGGCTATCTTGCCTCACCGAAATTAAATACGATGTATTCCAAAGCATTGCTACCCAATATTTCCACAATTCTTTCAAGTCACTTGGCCTTGTTATGTAACTTGGCGTAACAAATGTAAAAACACAAAAAACGGGACATCAGCAAAGCAGAGGTGGCAATGGAGTATGGTAAATGGACTGCATTTATATATAGTAAATGGACTGCATTTATATAGCGCTTTTATCCAAAGCGCTTTACAATTGATGCCTCTCATTCGCCAGAGCAGTTAGGGGTTAGGTTTCTTGCTCAAGGACACTTCGACACGCCCAGGGCGGGGTTTGAACCGGCAACCCTCCGACTGCCAGACAATCGGTCTTACCTCCTGAGCTAGTATGCCTTGGAGTGCTTAAAAAGACAAGAACAGAAGCCGGAGACAGTACATGCAGGATTTTTTAAATATTTAGATGAATGTCTGCAAGAGGTGCCGGTGGAGAAACTAAGGAGTGTGAAGAGGAAGATTATTGAAGTTGTACATACCAATATAGAAGAGTAATCTCAGATAGAACTAGTTAACCAATGAGTTTTTTTTTATTACACATTTTATTTAAGTAATAACATACAAGAGGAAAGACTATACTGTAATTAATGTTCAATAAAATCTAAAAAAAAATTCAGTTTATAATCACCTGTTTACTTGTTTTCATTACTTTTCTATGTGTAGTGAGAATTTGAATTAAAAAATATTTTGAATAAATGTGTAATGAATTAACTGAATAAATATAAATACATATAAATTAATTCAAATTAATTTAACAAATACACTTAATTCCCCTTCCTTAATTTGAATTTGGTAAATAAGTTTTACTTCTAAAATCTATAGTATGTTGAGGAACATCATGCACTACAAGGAAATGGCACTGTTCTGCCAACTGACTGCTCCATTTGTATAGAAGTAGGAGGTAAACTCTTGTTTGATAGTTTTGGCATCTGTAGTTGGGTTTCTGTCATGAGTAGGTTCCAGCTGAAATAGGCACTCTGGTTCTTCTCTCCAGGATCCTGGAATTACATCTCCGGTTTCCTGGTCCACCTGATCTACTAAGGTGTTTGGGGAGTACACCTGTCGTGTGGCATAATGTGTGCGAAGGTAGTTATGCAGTGCACAGGCTGCCTTGGTGATACACACCACTTTTTGAGGTGCAATCCCAATGGGCTGTTTGAAGACTCGCAACCTGTTGGACAAAACCCCAAAGGCGTTCTCCACACATCTTCTTGCCCGAGAGAGAAGGTAATTAAATATCCTCTTATCATTGTCCAGTTGAGTGCTTGGATATAGCCTCATGAGGTGTAAGGTTTCCCATCTAAAGCCTCGATGCAATTGGTAAAATCCCATCTTCGTTCAAACTTCTGGGCTACAGCCTCCCATTCCTTTGCTGTTGATGGTAATTTCATAAATTCAGGCTGGAGGCTTTGATAAAATGCCTTGCAGGTATCCATGACAATATGCCAAATGCTGTGACAGCTGATCCTGAACAGGTACTCCATGGAGGAAAAAGTTTCAGGTCCTCCATTTTTATGCTTAACGACTCCAAGATAATATCCCCCAGGTAACAGAATATTATGTTCTGACAGGTCCAGGTAAGGTTTCAGAGGCATCAATGTGCAATTTGAATGGTTATTGGTTACCGAACATTCTTTTTCAGTTACGTTGCCCATTGCCCGTTGCCACTCCATTGCCACCAGTGTATCAGGGCAACTTGAGTTGCCGGCAATATTGCCGGTAAAATTGCCCAAAGAAGTTGCCCATGTATCATGGCCTTTAGAGTCAGTGTATAGATGAATCCTGACGTTGTTTCATCAAATTATTGAGAATTCTGGTCTATGAAGTACCAAAAATTCCAAAATTATAAATCAATAAATGAAGGAATGAATAAATAAAAATGCAAGGATTAATCTGAAATGTACACAAATAAATGAAGAGATAATTTCTTGATTCCTTCATTTATGTACAGTACTATGCAAAAGTCTTAGGCACCCTAGATTTTTAAATATAATATATAGTATATATTTGGTCTTAGATGTTTACTTTTTGTTTTCTGCATTAGTGTGTCAGTAGAAAAAAGCAAAAATTGAGATTTCCAAACATGAATTTTCCAAAAAATGAAATTTTACAGATACATTTTTGTAATATTTTAAGTAATAGACTACTTTTCAGATACAAACTTGATCAAGGGTCTCTGGGATTACCTGGAGAGCCAGAAGCAAGCGAAGCAGCCAAAATCTGCAGAAGAACTGTGGCAAGTTCTCCAAAATGAAACAACCTACCAGCTGATTTTCATATAAAACTGCAGGACAGTGTACCTAAGAGAATTGATGTAGTTATAAAGGCAAAGGGTGGTCACACCAAACATTAATTTTATTTAGTTTGTATTTAGACTTTATATTTATATTATTTTTCGATATTTATAACCTTTAATTTCATTATTTTTGAAAGCATCTTAGCTGTACAGCATTTTTTTACAGGTGCCTAAGACTTTGGCACAGTACTGTATATGTATTTCTATATTTATTTACTTCTGTATTTATTTATTTCTGTATGCCTTCATGCATATGATAATGAGGGGGCTTGGCGTTTACATTCAGGCATAACAATCATGTCCCGAGTAGCAGAGTAGGAGGCTGGATATGTAATCTACCAGAACAACAGTCTGTGGCCCAAACTTGAGCAGTGCACCATACTACAGTAGCTTAAATCCAGTACATACATCTAGGCTCGCTTGTTGCCCCCTGATCTCAGACTGATCTTATGCCATGCTCTGCCAGTCTACGCTGAACTGTTCTCTCACCCACCCTAAAAAGAGCTGCAAGGTCGCAGACAGACAAACCAGCTAATAAATAACTCCCCCCTGCTTCCTCAGGCAGTGCGTGACAAGGGCATCTCACTGATCTGGCATTAGGGGTGTAAGAAAATATTGATACACTTGAGTATCGCGATATTATGTTTTGCGATACTGTATCAATTCTCAAAAACACTGTATCGATTTTTAATTAATAGTTCACATGCAAAGATTCGTGGCAGTGGTTCATTTTGTGTTGTGTTTAAACCCCCAACCGCTAGATAGCAGTGTTGTAATCTATCTTCAGCCATTTGACTCTTCCACTCCAACGTAACAACGTAAACTGAGACAGGGGTCTCAGCCATAGACATGTATAGAGGGTATGCATTGACGTCACATTCCCACCGGAATATGCCCCCTCAGTCGGGACTGAGTGGCAAAACATGCTGTAACACCGCTGCCTTTAGTAGAGGAAACTGCAAAACCATGAGTAAAACAAACGATTATCTGCTTAAATTAAAGGCAGCTGGACTCGACAGTGATCCTTACAACTTACCAAAGAACCAGTGGTCCATGGACATTCAACAAGAAATCGGAGCTATCTTTTTACAGACTGCCGAAAGCTAAAGAAAAGAGAAGCAAATGGATCGCTGCAATTTGCAAAAACAACTTGAATCCAGGCACCGAAACGTGGCATGTTGGATTTTTGGGTAAAATCATACCCAAATCATTCAGTTGAATTCCTTCAAAATCAAAACACGACTTGCAAGAAAACATTGGTAGGTAGCAAACAAGCAAAGCTAGCCTTACAATCAAGGTTATTTGATGCTTACAATCCTACTCAAATTAGCTAGCAAGCGAATAGCAAGAAATCAAGTAATGTTAAATTTATTGTGGTTATGTCCACTGCAGCGTCAAATATCGTGTGTCGACGCGTCGCTTCACATTGCCTGGCTGCTTGGGGGCGTGTCAAAAAAAAATGTGATGGGCGCTGGTGGGTGTTACAAAGTCCTGCTGAAAACAGCAACACAGCCTTCACCTGATTTGCTCAATGAAACGCACTCGACGGATTCATTTGCATAAAGTTCAGCTCTGCTCAACTTTTTCGTCGCGCTGCTACCAAGCGGCCAAAACCAGACTTCGTTTTTGAAGCTCATTTCCTGGTGTTGTAGTTCCTGGTTGCTCACTAGCGCCACTACGGATGGCTCCAGTATAGGTGTTTTCATATCCGGTTTCCATGTAAGTCTACGGTACAAATGCGATCAAAATACAAAGTCAATAATTTTTTCTCACAAGAACAAATAGTCATAATATGTGTATTTTATTCGTCTTATGACTGTCCATGGGTCGATTTCATGATTTATTGCGTCATTTGGGCACAGTGCCAATATTTGTTCTGGACCAATGAGGTACAGCTTGCGTCACTTCCGGATTACTGCGGAGGACTGAGCTACAGTTGGGGCTACAGTCTATGGTCACTGGGGTGGGCGGTGGCGCTTCTTGGCCTTGACATTACGGCTCCGGCCACGGTCCACCTGTGCGAAGTCAGAAAATGCAGGCATCCCATTTCGTGGTGATTTCATTATGGCGTGTTATTTACAGCTGCACTAGATGACCATAAAATAATCCTCCTCTTAAGTTTTTCGGTAGCCGAGTCATTTTTACTATTTCCTTTAGCCTACTTAACCAAATAATTAGTTGGCAGAAAGCGTAATCAGCTTGCTATATTTGGTAGTCTAGTAGCCTATGCTAAAACAGTTCACAACTTCGGCTACTAAGCCATTTGACTAGCTAGCTAACCTTAACTGGCAAACATTCAATCTGTCAGACGTGTTTGACGGCTTGTCAGTCGTGTACATTCCGTAAATGTCTACCTGGGCCATGCTTCATGCATGTGACAAAGCTACTATAATCCCGATTTTGGGATAAACACTTTTTCAGTTTCACGAAGCGAATTAAGAGTCTCAAGGTTCATTTGCTGAATAACATACAACACACGATGAAATCACACACAGTATTTAACGAAATTAACCATCTTGGCATTTAGAAAGGAACATGTTTTTAGCATTTAAGAGACCGACAAGCTAGGCATTTAAGACAGCGGTTCTCAGAATCGGTCCTGGGGGCCTTGCGTATATTGGCTTTTCTCCATTGGTTTTGATGATTTACAAGAAAAAAATAATAGCCTAATAATAATTAGAAATTCAGTGTAGGCTACATTATTTTTGTCTTCATGCAACAGGTGGAAAACTTGCTGTACAAATTGCGTTGTCATATTTACACGCCTGCAGATCAGTTATTAAAATACTTGGTAGATTTGTTAATCACCGCTGACAGTGTTCATTTTTATTCGGTACAAAGTGATTTGCGAACGATCGGTCAGCTAGCGTCACCCAGCAAGTGAACACCACAAACGACGATGGAGTAGCTAGTAGCAGTTACTGACTCATTAACTGACTGTGGCGAAAACCTACGACGATAACTTGCTCGGTTAACAGCAGGTCTACCAGACAGTTATACGAAAATGAGCCTATCGATGTTCTTCCCCTGTGGTTCATATTGCTAATGCGTGAGCTAACCACGGATAGCCTACCTAGCTCACTGGCAAGCTGATATGTTAGATAAGCATATTCGCTTTGCTGAGAAACATAAATTGAAGATAACTGAACATAATTGTATTTTTAATGCCATACATATAACGTGATTACATGACACAGTACAGTCACGGATGGAAATTAAACTGCGTAAACATCTGATAATATATTTTAAAACATAACAGCAGACAGTCAGCTAGCCTCAGGTTCGTTCTGCAATCGTTCGTTCAGGTTGATGGGCTTTTCCGCACCGGACTGTCAATCACATTGTAAAAATCACAGAGCCGCCTAACTCTATGGTTTTGGCTCCAAATCGACAACATGGCCGCGCCCGCCATTGAGCTTCAAAACGTGTTTTAGAGACCCACGGAGAGTCAATGGGTGACGTCACAGTAGCTTTGTCCATATTTTTTACAGTCTCTGGCTGCTACACGTCGCTTCAGCGTGCCGCTACCAGAATGCACTGCGGGGCAGATTGAAGGTTGTCCCATAGGAAATTAATGGGAGGCGTCTAATTGCGCTGCTTTAGACGCTGCAGTGGACATGCACCATGAGGTAAAGAGGAATTCTGCTAGCGTGTCGCGATTATACGTCTTAAAATCTTTACTTTTGTAACTTTATCGGGAACTATGGGGAAGTGTAAGTTTAACAATACGTGGTTGGAGAAAAGCACGTTTAGTGCTTGGTTGAAACCAGTAGAGGGGAACATTTTTGAAGCCCAGTGCACCTTATGAAAGAAAAGTTAAACTAGGAACATTGGGGGCTTTAGAATCGCATGGTCAGTCAGAGAAACACAAGACCCAAGTGAAAAACCAACAACAAACACCTGCCATCTCTTCTGTGTTCACCCCTGCTTTGGGAGCATCAAGTGTGTCCAATGTAGTGTCGTTATAAAATTTTCCCGACCGTGAAGAATGCCTTACTTGTTTACATTTTGAACAGATATGGCTCCTGGGTAAATCTATTGTTGTTTTCATCGCAGCACTTTCGACACAAGCAATATCGGAAAACAATTCTTACCGTGAAAAGTGCCTGACCCGCAACCGTAGAAACACGGCGAGACAATTACATCGAGAAATACCATTTTTGGAAAAAAGCGCTGTATTCTGTAACTGAATTTAGATCAAACCTACCATGCACAAAAATGTAAAAAATAAAATAAAAACTGTAGGCTACTCGTTAACTTTAAATATAGGCCAACTAGTCTGATTTTGACAACTTTGTGATTTAACTGATTCACGTTTTAGTGTATAAAACTCAGAAGTAACTTAAACATCCACTGAGCATTGTGTCTCACTACTAGTTAAGCATTTTAGTATAAATTCTGCAGCCTGCTTGAGAATACTTGGTGTACTAAATGTTGCAAAGAAGTATAATCTTGAGTATTTTCCCCTGATGTGTAGGCCTATACTTGTTCAAAAGTGAACGAAATAGGCTTCCTTAGTTTAAGAAAGAATGCTATATTAGTGTGCTTATAAAACTTTATGGGGTCCAACTAGTCAAAGTTTCTTTACTCAAGTAGTAGGATGATAGGACAGCACCTTATTCCCAAATTCCCCTCCTCAGTCTGTGAGAACTATTTTAAGAGCTCCAATCCTGTAGAAAAATTCCACAATGCATTATGCTACATCTTCAGCTTGGTTAGACTTTAGTGGATATCCCTTGACCCACATGGTTTTGTGGGTTTTCTTCTTTGATAGTAATTTTCCTTCATACTTTTCTGCCAATATGGCGTGAAATAGGTATTAAATTCTATTCAATGTGGTCTTAAAAAGGTCTTCAAAAGTCTTAAATTTAACTTGTTGAAACCTGCAGGAACCCTGCTGAGACAGGAAGTAGCGTAAGGGCGCACAGCTAATATTAGCATTAGAAAAAAGTCGTAATATATCTCCTTGGTTACAGTATCGCAATATCTAGCAAAATAATGAATCGTAACCCCTTTATCGTGATACGTATCCTATCGCCAGATTCTTACCAATGCACAGCCCTATCTGGCATAATATTAATTGTGGAGTAAAACATTCAGGCGATGACCCACTTACTCCAAATCGCTGAACACTACAGGATCAACCTCTGAGACGCAGCTAACTGGAACAGACCATCAAAGCATCTACACGAAATAGTAAATAATCAGCGCTAGCATGTTTAGCTATGTTAGCCAGTCTCAAATCTCTGGCTATCTCTTGCCAGTTTTCATTCCCATCATTCCAAAAACCTCCCTAAAGACCCATTAATGGTTCTCTTTCTATTTATTATTTTCCCCAAACAAATACAGAGCACTGTTTTAAGTTACCTATTCTGCACTGTGTAGCTATGTGTTTGTGTGTCTTTCATGCTACTATGTGCATTGTAGGGTATGTAGATGCTTAACAGATTTCATCATAGAGTCTATTAAAAACACTTCAACTGGCCTACTATATTCTGTCATTGGCAGCATAATATTTATTAGTAGAACACTCTGCTACAACTGGTACGTTCTATCACTGGTGGCATATGAAACACAGCATTGGGTTTAACCCGTCTGGGGTGTGTCTGCACTTTTGACTGGCTAGCAATCCCAACAGGCTAACATGCTATATCAAAACTATAAAACTATAAACTGTTTGTCACTAAATAACTGTTTATGATTAGCTACATACATTTGAATTCCTTGAAATACATACACAGTACAGCACCCGAAAAATACTTTGAATCGCGTACGCTCTGTTGGAGCAAAGTGACCATTGCAAAGGTGACTATAGACTAACATAGCAAATAATTCCCATTATTGCAGCCAGTCACCCGACCAGCCTTGTAGTTAGAAAATAATCATGACGTCAGATGACGAGGATACTAACAAGGAGAGAGAGAGAGCAGCAGACCTACTAAAAAGAAGCGAGTCCATGCCCCCCAGAAGTTCCTCGCAAAATATCAGGAGCAATGGCTGTGCCTCCGCCCCTCAAAACGTCCGTTTTGCACATTGTGCAATTATAATTTTGACTTTAGCCACCAAGGAGCTTCAGGTAATAATTTAGCTAAACCTCTAGTTACAAAGGCCTACATTCCTAGATAAGTTTTCAACTGAATACTTTTTCCCCCATTAGGCCTATATGATGTGTGCCAATATAAGCTGATTCAATTAGTTAATTATTAAATAAAAATGGAAATCATGAACAGAAACTTTATTCATAATTAACAGTGTTTTACATCGCAACATAAGTTTTTTTTTTTTTTTACATTACAACATAATTTTCTGTAAATACTTGAAAATGAAAACATGTTACGATGTACAAAATAAATAATTTCTATTTTTATAAAATAATTGAATGCAATTCACTTAACTGATGGTTATAAATTTGTATATGCACACATATCATATAATTAAATATTAATCATGAAAAAATTGTTCTAAGCAGGTGTACTCAAACTTTTGACTTGCAAGTGAATCATAATATAGCCCAGTGCAGTGCAAGTGATATTTTTGAATTATTTTTTCAAATTATACAATTTTGCCTGATCACTTCAACAGTCAAAACTAGAATTATTAAGAAAAGCTTGTGTGTGCGTGTGTGCGTGCAAAGCGAAGTGGTGCGAAATCACGTGAACTACGCGTTAAACTGACTATTGTGGTACTCAAAATATTTTCCTAAGATTGGCAGGTCTGAAATAGGCATAGTACACTAGAGGAGGCTGGTCCATAGGGGCAGAGGAGGTTGCTTCGCCTCTATTTTTGAGAGGCATGAGGGAGATCAAAATATTAAAAAAAGAATAATTGGTTGAAATAAACCATTACCAAATCTCAGTATCATTTATAAAATATTTTTTCTCTCTTCTTGGGAAAAAATCCATTATTGAAATTCTGATTAAAATGCTTCAACAGTGACACCTGCAGGGCACGCAAGAAGGCAAATGGCAGTCCCTGTGAAGTGGTGGTAGTGGGCAGAGGAGGACGGGGTTCTGCTGTCCTCCTTAGGGCGGGATCTCATATCAATTTAATGTACTTCATTATTTTTCATGCTAATCTGTTATTGGCCAAAACACATAAAATGATGCTCCAACGGAGGATGTAGTCCCTAACCAATCAACAACCAGAATACAATATTGACATTGCGTTGGTCCAATGATAATTTCATCTTCAATTCTCTACTATTGTATTGTATTGTATTATAATGTGGAAATTGCAAACTACTTTTAAACACATCACTAAAAAAGTACATTTTATTTAAGCTTTTTTAACCAGAGGAGGCTGGTCCATAGAGGCAGAGGAGGTTGTCCAGATTTCCTTTTTTCAGATTTCCCTTTTTTTATCGAGCAGTAGCTAGCTACTTGCGTTAGCCAATGCAACAGTTAGCTTGTTGTAGCAGCCCTGAAGGACTGCTAAAGAGCATCTTGCAGGTTAAATTTGTTATTAAATGTATACTTTTCAAATGACTATTTGAAAAGTTAATGCAGGATCTAATTTTTTTTTTTTACAGGACATAAGGGTACAAATTTGTAACAGAAGGGAGTCTGCCTGCCTTAGCCCAGTGTGCAGTAGTAGATGGTAGTGAGTCTGAGTGGTCGTGATATAGTGAGTTAGTCTTTTTTCAGTAGTTTTACATTTTTACATTTCCTCAATAATAATAGTCTTTTACTGCTACCACAGTGAATGCAATGATGAGAAAACTTTTGGTTACGCTGACCTCTAAAATGCTATTCCAAAAGCAAAATCAGACATGTTATACATCGTTAGAAAGCTTATACTCTCACCTACTGAATAAATGAATTGTCAATAAAGCCAGACTGTACTAAAAAGGGCAACAACGCCGTAAACAACACGTGTGGTATTACGCACAGCTATTTTGGAAGGTACCCAGGCGTCACAAATGCGCGTATATTTCACAAACGGATTGTAATACAATATATGACCACTCAGTCTCAAAACGGATATCGCTATGCGTAAAACCAATGGTAAGGTTGTATATTTATAAAATATTTAGTCCCGGATATTGGCTGTAGAATGGCATGGTAATGGTATAATAATCTTCTTATTGTTCAGCAACTCGACCGCAGAATAGAGGGTTTCTCACTGTATCAATATTGCTTGTGTCTAAAGTGCTGCAATGGAAACAACGATAGATTTACTCCAGAATGTAAACAAGTCAGGCAGTTTTCACAGTCGGGAAAAATTTTATGACAATGTGGTCATGCAACTAACTTAACTAGCTAGCCAAACAGTCAGTAACACAGATACTTCCTTTGTGCCATTTAAGGATAATGTCAAGGAGGAAAGGTAGGAAAGGCACATTGGACACAGTAGTGAATAGGTAAGCCTAAAATAAATAAAGCTGCATTAAATGTGATTTAATTCATATCGTGGAAAAGTCAGCACTCCTTGGCCAGAACTGGTACGGACCTGGTCTGGCGCTGGCTATCTGGGTAGCCTGATAGCTAAGTGAGTAGCTATTGAAATGTACACTTGCTTTAGCTAACTACTAAGCTTGCGGTGCTTTAGCAAGCAGGCTAATAAAGCCAGTTTTCACGGTCGGGAAAATTTTTATGACAACGTGGTCATGTAACTAACTTAACTAGCTAGCCAAACAGTCAGTAACACAGATACTTCCTTTGTGCCATTTAGGGATAATGTCAAGGAGGAAAGGTAGCCTACTGTAAAAGCCAAAAAAAACAAAAAAAAAAACTGCCTGGCTTGTTTACATTTTGGACAGATGTGGCTACTGAGTAAATCTATCGTTTTTTCCATCGCAGCACTTTCGACACAAGTAATATCGGAAAAATCCTAAAATTTCTTCTTACCATGAAGAGTGCCTGACCAGCAAACGTAGAAGTGGCAAAATTAGGCTATATCTAGAAATACCATCTTTGGGGAAAAAAACGCTACAGTTTGGACCTTCTGGGACTATTTTTAGGGGAAACAAGCTGTGATTAGGAATTTCCTTTCATTTAATTCCTTCTGTGGCTGTGAGGCAACAGTGCTACCCACTGCACCACTGTGCTGCCGTATATTTGATCATTTTTAACAAATTAGACCGATTATCAATTTAATTTCCACTCGATAGGTCTTTCCGCCCATCATTTCATATGAATGTGCTCATACAGTGTGTAAACTTATATTCACACATAAACATTCATTTTACTGATTTAGAAAATGAATGAATAGAAAATTAATGGAGTCAGTAATTTTGTAAAAAATGAAAAAAATTCAAAACCTTACACAGCCATGATCACTAATTATATCCATTTAAAGTCACACAGTACAGAGCGCTACTCACCCCAGTCTCTGTAGTTTACAGTTTGGACTCATCAGTCCAGCACCGAGCAGCTTCACTCCTGAATCTCCCAGGTTATTGTAGCTGAGGTCCAGATCTCTCAGGGGTGAGTTTGATGATTGGAGAGCTGAGGCCACAATAGCACAGGACTCCTCTGTGAGGTCACAGCTGTTCAGTCTGCAAAGAGATAATGCATTATAGTATAACTACATTATACTGTTATCATGACCAGGGGCATTTTTACATTTGGGGCATGTGGGGCAGTGCCCCACCAAAGATGGCGCTGTGGTGCAAGATTCTCATAACATCTTAACGTTGTGGCATAATGGATTTTATATTTAATACAAAATAGTGATTCAGTGGTGAAATTGGCATGTATAAATATGATACACTTGACACACAATCCTTATAGTGCTGTTTTGGAGTAATTTCCTTTGTGTGTATGTGTGTGTGCTCGCACTGTGGACTGCGCTCCCTGTCCTATCTCTCTGCTGTGGGGCAGCGGAGCACTCTGCCCCATCGTTGCTAGGGGAACAACGTGACCGTGATCTGCGTAAGCAGGGAAAACCTCCCGCAAATTACGCTGGGCGGAGGGGCAGAAACTGCCCCTACGAACTCTGCCTAGCAACAGGTGAGCCACCTCAGGTGGCGAAAAAATAATAAACGTAACCGTTAATCGGTTGATGTACGTCTATCGCTAATGCTAGAGTGAGAGTACCTTAGACAGACAAGAAAACGTAAATAGATTTGAACTATATATGAAATAGGTGAAATATCGGTAACAACCTGTACCTAGTTATGTAGGAAAAAATGTCCTTGTTATCCTTCAGTGGTTATTTTTTCAGTACTTTAGCAATTTTTTTTCTGTGCCGGAAAATAAGTCAGAGGTGGTCCAGCGCTAGCTATGGGGACGTGTATCGACTACCCCATATAAATGAATGGAACTTCACATAAATTTTCTAGCATACTGTATAAGTGTCCTATCTTGCGTATTTGAGGTTAATATGAGAAAGGGTGGTAGCTATCAGCACGTTTAGGAATCTGTACATATTCACTGTTGTAACCCAAGTCGCAAAATGCAAAATAGCCGTTAGGAAAGCAGTTTGAAATTATGAAGCAACCTCTGCGCCTTTGCATTTAATGGGTCGCAATGAGATAATTCCGAGCGTGTTGCTTATCTTAAAGTTGATATTGTAAATAAGGCTGTATTAATATAACTAAATGTATATGTATGAAGTTAGTTTTTTTACATTTAGACAGTAAATACACTAGCGGTTAGGGTGGTCGATACACGTTCCCCCCCCCCACCCGTCCCCTCGGGTGGTCGATAATAGGTGCTCTCACTCTAGCCAGCTAAAGTTTTCAATTTCAAGGCAAGTGTGATTTTATTTTAATTTTGAAGTTTCTTAAGTTCAAGTTTGAATGAGTCTTTATTTTATTATTCATTTTGTAAATCTTTCTGCTCCCTGGCACTTACAGAGCAGTCCATATAATAGAATAGGCCTACCATAGACTAATTGGCTACCTTTATTTTTTGTGATGGTGACGTCATACAAAACTGCCCCACCAGAAATGCTATGCTAAAATCGCGACTGATCATGACTCCTAGTGTGATTTTCGAGTGCTCATGGCCATTGATAACTGTTACATAATGAGCATTGTACCTTATTGGACTTGTGTATTGTAGTTGTTCCAATGAATTTCAGTATGCACTTATTGCACGTCACTCTGGATAAAAGCGTTTGTCAAATAAATGTAATGTAATCTAATATTAGGTAAATAAAAAAACATGCAATGTTAAATGTAACAATGGACCTGTTCAGTGATGCAGAGTGAAATCGAGGATTTTAAGCTTGTTGATGCTCTGGGAAAGATGTCTGTGCTACACTCTCCAACTGCAGCACTTTGGAGCTGAGAATTAGACGTCCTGTTGGACTGAACTCAGACAGTTGCACAGATGTCATTCTGATCCAAACGGTCCAATTTCTTATATTGTAAGTTGTGAGGTGGTGGCACCTCTCACTCTGATTTCTGTGGGTTAATTGACCCTGAGGAGGGGCAGGTGTGTGAGTGCTATGGTGAGGTGATGGCACCTCACAGGCATTTGCTCTGAGCTAATTGTCCCTGATGATGGTCAGGTGTGGGAGGCCTATATCTAGCCCCTGATTTCTGGGGTTCAGCGCAGACTCATTGTTTGTCATGCTCTTGGTGTGTAGGGGTGTAAGAATCGGCAGAAGTTACCATATTGATCCTATCTGCCAGATTTGATCACCATTTAGTTTCTTCTCGAGCTGATTATCTCTTTGCGCTGTGGAGGACATTTTGCCCTCTTCTCTTTAGTTTTCCTTTTGTTTTCTACCTGCCAGGCTGCGAGTGTCCTTTTTCTTTTGTAAGTGACTCCACTCTGTTTTTCTAGTGGGGTTTTTCTTTCTGGGTAGCTACGCTGCGGCAGTGTTTCATTTCTTTTAGTTTTCTGAGCCCACTGACAGAAGTTTCAGTGAGTGGAGGGAGCAATTATCTAGCTCTTTATTTGGTATTTCCCCTGTCCCTTTCTATCGCTCGGCGATTTTGTGGTTACCCCTCAGGGTTAACTTTTTTTAGATCCCCTTGGTCCGCAATTGCGTCCCACCCTCCTCAACCGTGACAGTACGTACTCTGAAATGGGACTAACGCCTCTTTTCTATGATTTTCTCTGGGCTTAACCCTCCCATCCCATCCCAGAACTGCAGCTACCATCTTACAGAGTGGACAATCAGTTTGTACAGCTACCAACAAAATGGAAAGATGTAAAAGATAACACATAAGAGTGAACAGTGAGTTTGCTTTTTTACTTTTGGTTTTAGCTGCACACAATTCCCACAGTATTGCAAGCAAACACACAGCTAAAGGTGGATTCCCTTTAGAAACAGGAAGCGATACATTACAAAACCAGGATCACTAATTCTATTTATATAAAGTCACACAGTACACAGCGCAACTCACCTCAGTCTCTGTAGTTTACAGTTTGGACTCATCAGTCCAGCATAGAGCAGCTTCACTCCTGAATCTCCCAGGTTATTGTAGCTGAGGTCCAGATCTCTCAGGGGTGAGTTTGATGACTGGAGAGCTGAGGCCACAATATCACAGGACTTCTCTGTGAGGCCACAGCTGTTCAGTCTGCAAAGAAGAGTTCATACATTCAACTCGCTGAATTATTGGCACCTTTCATAATATTATAATTATAATTTTATAAAATAAATAGAGCTAAAGATTCAAATTTTCTGATCAAACATTTGGAGAAACTGCTTACTTTGACTCTAATAAACAATTTTTTTTTTAATTGTTTATTAGAGTTTTTGAGAATTGTGTATTTTAAGTTTGAAGATGTTCTGTGCTACACTCTCCAACTGCAGTGCTTTGGATCTGATAATTAGACGTGCTGCTGGACTGAACTCTGACAGTTCTACAGATTAAATTCTGACCCTTTTCTTATACTGTAAGTTCTATGAATTGGGGCAAATGGGCTCATACTTTTTCTATGATCTTATCTCTGGGCGTAACCCTCCCTCCCATCCCATCCCAAAAGTCCAGCCACCCATCTTTCAGAGTGGACAGTGAGTTGGTTTGCAATACTGTGGGACTTTTGGCACAGCTACCACCAAAAGAAAAGATGTAAAACACATATCTTTCACAGTGGACAATGAGTTTACATCTTTAGTTTTGGTTTTAACTGTGTTCCCACAGCATTGCAACCTGAATAACTAAAGATAGACTGACTTTAGAAACAGGAACTAGTACACCATACAGAAGAGGAAGGAAATGGAATTGTTAGTTAGAAAACCACATTTAGAAGGATCATCACCATAGACCCTTGCAGGAGGACATGAAACATTTATAGAACTGATAGATTTGGTCATAAGGGCACGCCAGTCAGACAAAGTCCCTTGTTTAGAGCCTGCGGGAGAACTAGAAAATGTAAAGTAGTGTGGAATATGGGATGGCACTTAAGGGAATCTCAAACAATGTACTTAATTATCCTCATACCAGGGTGGCACGGTGGGGAAGAGAGTAGCACTGTCTGGTGCAGTTGGTAGTACTGTTGCCTCACAGCAAGAAGGTCGTGGGTTTGAATCCTGGGACTTTCTGGGTGAAGTTCACATGTCCCTGTGTCTGTGTGGGTTTCCTCCAGGTACTCCGGTTTCCTCCCACAATCCAAAGACATGTAAGTAGGCTAATTGGAGACTCTAAATTGCCCATAGGTGTGAGTGCATGAGTGAATGGTGTATGTGACCTGTGATATATTGGTGACCTGTCCACGGTGTATTCCTGTCTCTTGTCCAATGCATGCTGGGATAGGCTCCAGTACCTCCCCTAATCAGGAATAAGTGGGTATAGATTATACTTGTTTCATATGAGCATTTTGGGTATGGATTACATTGTCAGGGTGGACATTGAGTTTGCAGTTTTGTACAGCTACCAACCAAAGGGAAGATGGAAAAGGTCTTTCAGATTCATTTTTCTCCTTTACTTGCGGTTTTCTGTGACAAACATCCCACAGCACTGCAAGCTAACACACTAAAGCTGGACACACATTACATCCTGGATGGCAAGGAGGTGATCTGTTTACATATAACATAGGTCTGCTGGTGTTACATGTAACCAAGAATTCCAAAGGTCTGTAGGAACTCAAATCCTGCTTTACCCTGAGATAAGCCTCAAGAACTCAAGAACAGGCACTGGGTGCAGAGGTCATTTTAACAGTTCCCTGAGTAGACCTCACTCTGGCACCCATTATACCCTACAATTCCTCAACCTTCCTATTTTCACTCTATCAACAAGAACTATGTTGGAGATTCTGGGTCAGGCCATATCAGAATAAAGCAGAGACCAGAGTGGTACTACACTGCTTCACATGTGCAAACAGCAATGTCCAGCTGCAGTGTAAACATTACTGTCACAAATCAGCTTTACTTTATGAAGACAAAAGAGACATTAAAGATTAATATAAAACATGAATTTGTTTTAACTAAAAAACAGAGCTTTTGTTGATTAAACTTTGTTGATTAAAATAAATATACGTAATTGTACAATGTACAGTTGAGGCTAAAGGTTTAAATACGCCTAGGCTAAAGACTGAATTTTTGACAACTACACACATTTCATGTTACCATACATTGCCTGTGTTAACTCAATTAGGGCATCTACTTTTATTTCCATAAGATCTCATTTCAAAACAATAACTAAGAGAGATTTATTTAAGCTTTTTTATACTCTATCAGATTTTACACTTTGTTAGTATTTGGTGGCATTGCCATTTTATTGCTTAACTTGAATCAAATGCTTGGAGTAGCCTTCCACAAGCTTCTCACAATACTTTGCTGGAATTTTTGCCCATTCCTTCTGACAGAACTGGTGTAACTCAGTCAGGTTTGTGGGCCTCCTTGCTCGGACGCGCTTTTTCAGTTCAGTCCACAAATTTTCTATGGGATTCAGGTCAGGGCTTTGTGATGACCACTCCAATACTATCACTTTGTTGTCTTTAAGGCATTTTGTTACAACTTTGGAAGTATTCTTCGGATCATTGTTCTGCTGGAAGACCCAGTTCTGACCAAATTTTAACTTTCTAGATGTCTTGAGGTGTTGCTTCAGTATTTCTAGATAATCCTCCTCCTTCATGATGCCATCTATTTTCTGAAATGCACCAGTCCCTTTTTCAGTAAAACACCCCCACAATACAATGCTCCCACCCCCATGATTCACAGTTGGGATGGTGTTCTTCAGATTAAAAGCCTCAACCTTTTCCTCCATACATAGCGCTGATCATTATGGCCAAACAGTTCAATTTGTTTGTGTTTGATGCTGCAATCATTGTCACTGCTGTCTTTTCAGAACCGGAAAATATGAATCTACGCTCTCCCCTGCCGTAGTGTCACTAACCGAATACTTTGAAGCCACAATAAGAAAATGTACACACATTTTTGGATGAGGCGCCGTGTTTGGATGTTTGATTTTGGCCTTATTCACCTTCTCCCACTGAGGGGAAGGCGAGAGTGAGAGGGTAAAGTGCAGGGTCAATGGGATGAGCACACACTATCCACACAGTGGTCATGGGAGTTGTAGTATCATGTAGTATTACCATGAAGAGACTGAACTATTTCATCATAATTTTAGTTTTTAATTTTAATTTTGTTTGTTGCTCCCCCCCTTATTGTGTTCATGGCCAAATTTCGCTGGTCTGTTTTAACCGCTCTTGTATTAACACAAAAACCATAAATCATCACCAAATTTTGTTTAACAGTGGGGGGCGCGGGGGGGGGGGATGAAAGGGTGGGGTGCAGATGGGTGGGGGTGAGGGGGTTGTGGTTGTGGATGTGTGGGTGAGTGGGTGTGTGTATGGGGATGTTTTCCATCTGCTGGATGAACATAATGTAGTCTTACCCATTCATTTCCTATGGCAGTCATTTTAGACCCGGAACACCACAGGTGTGACAAAGTTGACTAAACCACTCAAAATTCAATGAAAGTGGTGATCAGCAATTTTATATGTTCAAATACCTAGTGTGGAGGGAAACATAAGGTCTTGAGGCAATGAAAACAAAAGTTGTAAATCGGTCAGATTTGACCCAAAAACTGGAGGAAGGTTAAGCAATGATTTCTTTTTAAACCAAATTTTCACTTACCCGACAATTGATTGCACTTTATTCTGACCAGGAATATAAAGGGTGAAAATATGCAGTCAGACATCTATATTATTAATGGTGTAATACTCACATGGCCTTCCTGCAGCTCCTGACTACTGGTACCAGTCTCTGATGACCTGCTGCTGATGTGTTGTAGGTCTTCAAGTCAAACTCATCCAGGATCTTCTCTGACATCAGTAACACAAAGGCCAGAGCTGAACATTGGTGTGGTTCCAGCTCTTTATCAGAAAGTTTTCCTGATGCCTGGGCATTCATGATTTCCTCCACAAGAGAGTTGTCATTCAGTTCATTGAGACAGTGGAACAGATTGATGATCCTCTCGGCTGAAGATTCCTCCCTGATCTTCTCCTGAATGTATTGGACTGTTATGTCAATGCTCAATGATCTGCTTTCAGACCATAGACTGAGAAATAAACTGGGCCTCGTTTTGTATCTTCCTCCATCAGATTTGCTTCCTGTCTGTGTCAGTAGACCTCCTAAAAGAGTCTGAATGGAGTCCAGTGAGAGGCCAAGAAGGAATCGGATGAAAAGGTCCAGGTGTCCATTCTTACTCTCTAAGGCCTGATCCACTGCACTCCTGTGTAACTCAGACAGCTCAACTCTCTCACTGAGAGATTTTGATTCTTCTGTTCTAAATACATTTCTGTTCTCATTTACACATGAATGAAACACAAACAAGGCAGCCAGATACTCCTGAATGCTCAGATGCACAAAGCAGTAGACCTTCTCCTGATCCAACCCACACTCCTCTTTAAAGATCTCTGTGCACACCCCAGAGTACACTGAAGCTTCACTGACATCAATGCCGCTCTCTCTCAGGTCCTCTTCATAGAATATCAGATTGCCCTTTTCCAGCTGTAGAAAAGCCAGCTGTCCCAGTTTCAGGATTATTTCTGTATCTGATGCTGACATCTTCTTTGAGTTTGTCTCATTGGTGCCATGATACTTCTGTTTCTTCACATTAGTCTGAATGAGCAGAACGTGTGTGTACATTTCAGTAAGTGTTTTGGGCAGATCTCCACTCTCTACTTTACCCAACATTGTCTCCAAAACAGTAGCAGAAATGCAGCAGAAGACTGGTATGTGACACATGATGTAGAGACTCCTGGATGACTTTATGTGTGAGATAATTCTGCTGGCCTGGTTCTGATCTCTGATTCTCTTCCTGAAGTACTCCTCCTTCTGTGGGTCATTGAACCCTCGTATCTCTGTCATTCGTTGGACGCAGTCGGGAAGGATCTGACTGGCTGCTGCTGGTCGGGAGGTGATCCAGAGGAGAGCAAAGGGAAGCAGATTTCCCTTAATGAGGTTGGTCAGCAACACATCCACTGATGATGATTCTGTTATATCACAGCAGAACTTATTGCTTTGGAAATGAAGAGGAAGTCGACACTCATCCAAACCATCAAAGATAAACACAACTTTGACTTTATCACCTTCAATACTTTTTATCTCTTTCAGTTGTGGAAAATAGTGATGCAGAAGTTGCATCAGACTGAATGCTCTTTCCTTCTTCAAATTCAGATCTCGGAAAGGAAGAGTGAAGATGAAATCAACATCCTGATTGGCTTTTCCTTCTGCCCAGTCCAGAATGAACTTCTGCACAGAAATAGTTTTCCCAATGCCAGCAATGCCCTTTGTAAGCACAGTTCTAATGGGTTTCTTTTGTCCAGGTAAAGGCTTAAAGATGTCATTGCAGAGGATTGCAGTCTCCTGTGTGGTTTGTCTCTTGGATGCTGTCTCAATCTGTCTGACCTCGTGTTCATTATTAACCCCCCCACTTCCCCCCTCTGTGATGTAGAGCTCTGTATAGATATCATTCAAAGGGGTTTGGTTGGCCTGCTTTGCTAAACCTTCAAATATGCATTCAAACTGCTTCTTCAGATGAGTTTTCAGTTCCTGCTGGGCTCTTTTTATGGGTTCATCTGAAAAGGGAAATATAATTAATTATCTTTAAAATATGGTAAACATTTCCCACTCAATAACAGATTTTAAGATGGAACGGTCAATAAAAGTGTTAATGCACTCAGTTCTCTCAGTATTTTACATGTATCAAAATGCTAAATACCTCTAACAGTATGTTACACACCTCACACAGCGATGCACACCTCTGTCAAAGTGTGTAACACACCTCACACACAGTATTGCATACCTCTGAATTATAATCCATAATAAATCCAACATCAGCGAAAAACAGAAATGCATGCATTTGTACAATAACGATGAAGGAAAAACTTAAGCTCAATCGTCCTTTTACATTTCTTTTTTTTGGGTTTATAATGTAGATTTGTCTTTGTGGTAAATACTGTCTTCAAAGGTCACATGGTTATTTTACAATCTAATATTTTTTTATCCTGAGAGCTCTTTAGCCCTGGATGCTAACTCAAATTTATGGGACAGCGGTGTACTTACCAGCTTTCGAGCACAAGGTTCCTGTTTTGAATCCCCCTCAGGGACATTTAATCTCATGTACATTTGCTTACCCCCATAATCACTGCTTCATTACATAGTTTGATTTTAAATGCCTTCGTGTGCGCATTGCTTGTGACGTTTTCTATTTGTAATATTGTAAATGTAAAACACTGTTATGGATGTGTAGATGCTATAACTAATTTCAATATTTGAATGGACACACATTAGCAATGAGAGAGAACTCTTACTGTGCTGCTCATCTCTCTCCAGTGAGTCGGCGATATCCTTCTGCTTCATGTTCTTCAGGATGTGGAGGGTGATCTTGAGAGACCTCTCATTGCCACAGGTCTCCAGCAACTTCTCAACTATGTACAGGGCCTCAGGAACCTCTTGCTCTCTCTCAGTGCATTCAGGGTAACCTTCAATTCGATGACTTTTGAATAATTCCTTCATCTTCATAAACTTAACCAGGACAGAAGAATCTTCAGACAGACTCTTAAAGCATTCTGGGCAATCCTGACTCAGATGGCTCTGAAACAGTTTCAACTTTCCATCCTTCTTCAGCTTCATCAGAGTGCGCAGGAGAGACTGAAATAAACACAGTAAGAAGTGTGCTGTATCAGAGTGAAATAAACACATGAAGAGGTGTGCTGTATTAGTGTGAAATAAACGCAAGAAGAGGTGTGCAGTATCAGTGTGAAATAAACACAAGAAGAAGTGTGCAGTATCAGTGTGATTAAGGTCAGGGTTTCCGCCAGTGTATTGCAAGCCCGGTGGCCCGCCGGGCCTAAGTTGACCCCCCGCCGGGCCTGAGCATCAGGGAATTATTTTTTTTTTTTTTAATGTATTTTTAAGATGTTTTTTAAACTACAGTTACAGTGGGGAGGCTCAGTTGAAAAGCTCACCAGCGACATCTGTTGGTTAAAATATGAACGCACAATAGGAAAACAGCAGGTCTGAGATCAGTGTTCTTTACCCTCATTGTGACGTTCAACACTTGATGCTTCCAACTATCACAAGCTAACGTTACCTAGCAAGCCACCATTTATTATTTAGTTGTCATAACATTTTTCCCGACCGTGAAAACTGTCTGACTTGTTTACATTTTGGACAGATTTTGACACAAGTAATATCGGAAAAATCCTAAAATTTCTTCTTATGGTGAAGAGTGCCTGACTGGCAACCGTAGAAATGTGTTAACACAGCGGCAAAATTAGGCTATATCTAGAAATACTATCTTTGGGGAAAACAACGCTACGGTTGAGGGTCAGGCACTCTTCACGGTAAGAAGAAATTTCAAGATTTTTTTGATATTGCTTGTGTCTAAAGTGCTGCAACGGAAACAATGATAGATTTACTCAGGAGCCACGTCTGGGCAAAATAAACCAGTCAGGCAGTTTTCACGGTCGGGAAAAATTTTATGACAACGTGGTCATGTAACTAACTTAACTAGCTAGCCAAACAGTCAGTAACACAGATACTTCCTTTGTGCCATTTAGGGATAATGTCAAGGAGGAAAGGTAGCCTAGTGCAAAAGCCAAAAACCTTAGAGTTTTTTAAATGTTTAAATGTGCACAGCATTCCAAGGCTTGTTGTCAGATTCAGTAGCCAATCAGGACTTGAATACAAGTTTTTGTAGAGTGCAAAATACTTGATATTATTTATTTTAATTTAATTTATTTTGTTGTTGTTGAAATGTGCCCAGCATTCCAAGGCTGTAAGAATCAGTAGCCAATCAGGACTTCTTTCAAGTTTTTTGTACAGCGCAAAAACTTTGATATTATTGAATTTAATTGAATTTAATTTGTTGTTATTGTTGAAAATACAGCATTCCAAGACTGTACATGGTTGTCAGATTCTTTGTAAGACTTTGTTATGCTGTAAATAGTTGTTGGTTTTTTAAAAATGTGTGTAGAATAAATGACTTATTTATAACAACATTCACATTATGTAGTCATATTTTCAAATCTCCAGTCAGCTTTTAGCACTGACTTAATGTAGGGCCCTATGGAATCTATAGCTTTTTTAAATTCTTAATTCCGTGATTCCGTCCGTGATTCTGTTATCAAAGAAACTATAGGGCCCTACCTTAATGCTGCCATCAGTCTGTCGCTGGCCCGCGTCGACCCCCATCAAAAAAGACGCTTGGCCGCTGGGCCGCGCTGGGCCCTGTCAAAAGATACCTGCCACCGGGCCTAACAACTTATCTGGCGGAAACCCTGAAGGTTATGTGCCACATTAGGCACTTGAAAACATCTATGTATTGCATATTACATACACATTATATAAATTTACTGTACGAATAAACCTATAATTAATTACAAACAATGAGATAAAAAATCAGATCTCACACCTGTTTTGCGGAAAATGATTTCACTGAACTCTTATCTAAAGAGTGGGACTCCAGTGACTGCTGGATACTGTGAATAAAACATGGAGAAAGCGGTTCCAGTTAAACTCGACTGCTTACTGCAGGCCTGTAACTCACAGCATATCTGAATATCTCATAATACACCCCACTTAGGAGTTGAATATGATATAATACACCGACTTACACCTGGAATGTGCCAGTGACATATAATAAAGGAACAGTGTCAACATAAATATGTTTGATTAACCTTTGATCAACAGTGGACTCTCCTTTGAAGTTGATTAAATGACCCAATGATTCTTCACTCTTCATAGACAGACAGCTGGGTGCAGGTGACCCTGCTCTTTCTGCCTGGACCCTGTGAACAAAACATGGAGACAGAACTTCCAGTTAAACTCATCCTCGTACTGCAGTTCTAACTCACAGCACATGGAGACAGAGCTTCCAGTTAAACTCATTCTCTTACCGCAGCTCTAACTCACAGTACATGGAAACAGAGCTTGCAGTTAAACTCATCCTCTTACTGCAGCTGCAACTCAGTTAAACTCATCCTCTTCCTGCAGCTCTAACTTACAGCACATGGAGACAGAACTTGCAGTTAAACTCATCCTCTTACTGCAGCTCTAACTCACAGCACATGGAGACAGAGCTTCCAGTTAAACTCATCCTCTTACTGCAGCTCTAACTCACAGCACATGGAGACAGAGCTTCCAGTTAAACTCATCCTCTTACTGCAGCTCTAACTCACAGCACATGGAGACAGAGCTTCCAGTTAAACTCATCCTCTTACTGCAGCTCTAACTCACAGCACATGGAGACAGAGCTTCCAGTTAAACTCACCTTCTTACTGCAGCTCCAACTCAGTTAAATGCATCCTCTTACTGCAGCTCTAACTCACAATTGGAGACAGAACTTCCAGTTAAACTCATCTGCTTACTGTAGCTCTAACTCACAGCATATCTGAATATCTCATAATACACCCCACTTACGAGCTGAATATGATATAATACACCGACTTACACCTGAAATGTGCCAGTGACATATAATAAAGGAACAGTGTCAACATAAATATGTTTGATTAACCTTTGATCAACAGTGGACTGTCCTCTGAAGTTGATTAAATGACCCAATGATTCTTCACTCTTCATAGACAGACAGCTGGGTGCAGGTGACCCTGCTCTTTCTGCCTGGACCCTGTGAACAAAACATGGAGACAGAGCTTCCAGTTAAACTCATCCTCTTACTGCAGCTGCAACTCAGTTAAACTCATCCTCTTACTGCAGTTCTAACTCACAGCATATGGAGACAGAGCTTCCAGTTAAACTCATCCTCTTACTGCAGCTCTAACTCACAGCACATGGAGACAGAGCTTCCAGTTAAACTCATCCTCTTACTGCAGCTCTAACTCACAGCACATGTAGACAGAGCTTCCAGTTAAACTCATCTTCTTACTGCAGCTCCAACTCAGTTAAATGCATCCTCTTACTGCAGCTCTAACTCAAAATTGGAGACAGAACTTCCAGTTAAACTCATCCTCTTACTGCAGCTCTAACTCACAGCACATGGAGACAGAGCTTCCAGTTAAAATCACCTTCTTACTGCAGCTCTAACTCACAGCACATGGAGACAGAGCTTCCAGTTAAACTCATCCTCTTACTGCAGCTCTAACTCACAGCACATGGAGACCGATGTTCCAGTTAAACTCATCCTCTTACTGCAGCTCTAACTCACAATTGGAGACAGAACTTCCAGTTAAACTCATCTGCTTACTGCAGCTAACTCACAGCATATCTGAATATCTCATAATACACCCCACTTACGAGTTGAATATGATATAATACACCGACTTACACCTGAAATGTGCCAGTGACATATGATAAAGGAACAGTGTCAACATAAATATGTTTGATTAACCTTTGATCAACAGTGGACTCTCCTTTGAAGTTGGTTAAATGACCCAATGATTCTTCACTCTTCATAGACAGACAGCTGGGTGCAGGTGACCCTGCTCTTTCTGCCTGGACTCTGTGAACAAAACATGGAGACAGAGCTTCCAGTTAAACTCATCCTCTTATTGCAGCTCTAACTCACAGCAAATGGAGACAGAGCTTCCAGTTAAACTCATCTTCTTACTGCAGCTCTAACTCACAGCACATGGAGACAGAGCTTCCAGTTAAACTCATCCTCTTACTGCAGCTCTAACTCACAGCACATGGAGACAGAGCTTCCAGTTAAACTCATCCTTTTACTACAGTTAAACTCATCCTTGTACTGCAGCACTATCTCATATCACATTGCATATCTGATTCAAGCATGTATACCTCTTTCTGTCAGTGCTGAGGATCTCTTCTTTGGTCTCTGGCTCCCCTGAGAGGCTCATTTTGGAAACAGTTCCCCCTATCTAAGGAGACTGGAATACATCAGACCAGGTTAGACCACATGTGGGTCTTTACTTAAAATAGGCAATCTGAAAACACACAAAATGAGAACACATTTAACACACACACACTAATCCAAACAGAAACACATATTTAAAGAGTATATTTACTGTTGACTGGAAATTAATTAGGCTCTATTTCCAGAAATTATTTGCCACAATTCTTGCCCCTCCCTGTAGTCAGGACTTTGTGCACCCTCCCCTTGCAGGAATAATGGAGTCTTTTTATATCGAGTTTTATTAGACTGGAGAACACATTGGGAGAGATCTTAAACCCTTCCTACAACTAGAATCTTTCCATATACTTAGTATTTTTTTAACTGTGTTTATGTACTGTCCTCTTCAATTAAAACCACAAGTGTAAATGATGTGTAAGTTCTAAATGATGTTTCTTTGGTGGTTTAAGCATTTATTTGTAAATTGTACTCTGTGCTTGTCACTGTCTTGCTGGAAGATCTATAGTACTTGCAGCTTTCAGTCTGCTGACAGAGGCAACCAGATTTTTGGCTAAAATGTCCTGGTACTCGGGCAGCGTTCATGATGCCGTTGTCCTTAACAAGGGCCCCAGGACCAGTGGGAGCAGAACAGCCCCATAACACTGAAGATTCCCCACTGTATTTCACAGTTCGTACAAGCCTATAATCTGTCTATGCATTTTAAACAATGTCATTTAGAGAATTCTAGGTGCTTGTTCTGAATAAAGCCATTTTGACTGAAATCATTCTAAACAGACATTTGTTATAGTGGTAGGATCCAACTGTAAATATGGAGCTTCTATTTGTCGATTTTGAAACTTCGGTGTACGGTGGCTATGAAGTGCAAAACACAAAAACAAATAGAAAACGCAAAAACACAAGCTTTCGGCCCTGAGGTGCAGATGCAACATACAAAAACAAAAAGCCCTGAGGTGCAAATGTTTTGCACTTCTGGACCACTCCTTTTTGTTTTTGTAACGGGTCAAGTTCAGAACATTCTGCCTATATTCTACATTTAATCAAACCCAAACTGACGATGGAACAAAAATCTAATTTTGACTTTTTTGTCCACACAAGATTCATACAAGTATTTGATGTGCCCATCAAACTGTTATTATATCCATCAATCTTAATTAAAGATAAATAGGCTTATATTGACCTATTATTAATGTGTCGGAAAAGCTATTCGTTTCAAATGCGTCTGTTAAAAATAAAAAGTTCAAAATAAAATAAATAAAAATAGGAAAAAAAACATTTCCTACAAAACCATGACGTTAAACACACGTAATGTCTGATTTAATATAAACGTTTAATAATTACAAAAGTAAGAGGCCTACGTCCACGAACGTATCCACGTAATACAAATTAATGCTGAACCGTAACTTCGATTTTTTGTTTACCCACGTTTCTTCTATGTATTTATGTTTACCTGTATTGATACCAAGTGATAGCTTGGTTATCGTCTTCTTGATATGAAGTCATCAGACCAATAAGCACTGAATGTATGCTGGATTCAAATCTGATTTCATTGCAAAGTCGATGCCTGTTCGATACTGTCTGGCAAAATGTTCGATCTGTTTTTCTGCTGCAGTAGCAGCTGACAACATATAGCCTACCCTACACTATTTTCATCAAACATCAGGGCCTGTGACTTCCGTCATATCCAACGAGGCAAAAATTGTAATAAGATATCAAAAATACTGAAATTAAAGTGAAATTTTTTTTTTAATTACCTTTTGATTCCCAAAATGGGACATTGGTGACTAGCGTAATACACCTTGCCAAAATTGCGTCAGGTCTGCGTTTTACTGAATTAAGCTTGTAAACGCGACTTATAGTACAAGATTCTCATTCTTTCCCACACCCCTTCAGCTATACCTTCCTTCTTCTACTCCTTCCTGTTTTCCTCCGTCTTTAAAATGGAGAGGAGTAGCCCATCCCCCGTCTTACTTTCAGTTTCTCGTTTGGACTTTTTTTTTACTGGCTCAAGCGGTTTTTATTTACTTTTTATTGGCTGAAACATTCATTGTATTTAATTCGCAAAACAGTCAGCTAAAGGCGAAATCACCCCTAGCCAAGGGCAATGGCGTTACTTTATAGTTTAACCCTCCTGTTCTGTTCATTTTTTAGGTACAGCAAAAATGTTCCCGGGTCAATCCCCATACTGGGGGGGTTTGCAAATACATGAAATGAACCATTTTCATTTAAAATGTTGATTACACTAATTAAGGCCAGTAGAAGAAGTTTCATACTGAAAAAATAATTTTAAGTATTTTTCCTAGATTTTCAAACTTTAAAAAGGGTCAATTTGACCCGCAACATAACAGGAGGGTTAAGGGTTGCATCACTGTTATCTGCTACAAGACTGTTGCTTTACCAAACCTTTACTGTGCTTCACTAGCAAACTACCCGAGCTAAGTTAACTGAACATTGTGGTGCTGATGTAAAAATCACTGCTGGTAATTGAGTACAAATGAGTTTTATAACACAGACTTTTTGAAGAAAAAAAACATTCAAAAACATACTCTTCAAAAGGTTTTAAAAAGCTATGTCGTTGAGAATAAAAAGCAAGAACCGTGGCCTTGTTGCCTTCAAGAATTCATCAGTTAACAGTAAACAGCAGCTAGTAACTCCAAGTACTTAACTGACCATTATTCAAGTAAACAATATTGTGCTTGCATTCAATAATATAGGCCAATGCAGGGTAGTGTGTGCATAGTAGTGTATGCATGTGAGCTCGACAATGCATTTCTCGCAGAAAATGCTGTTTTACTACACTGCAGTGGTGATAAAACTTACGAGTAGGCCTAAGTGCGTGTGTGTTGTTAGCCTTTCTTGCACACTGCATGAGGTAGTATGATGTAGCCAACACAAGCCAATAGCCCTAACCCACAAAATTGATTTTTAAAAGTGAAAGCGTTCAATTATGGTCAGCGTCACCAAAAAGTTTCCACAGCCTGAACAAATGGCAAAAGCCGCAGTAGCAGATGGAATTAAATTAATATTGAAACTCATATTTTCTGAACCCACATGGAAATTTATTTTTGCAATACATATAAATATAATATATGTAAATATACTTGTAATGTACAAATTCACTGCAAAAGGACTCTCACAAAAATTCATTGTAAAAGGTCGCGTCTGGTTTCTACTTGTGTTCCACTGCTACACACAAGTGGGGGGCCATAAATGCCTACAGGATGAGATCAGCAGCTAGGAAAACCATCAAGGCATCCTGCATGGGACTGGTCACGACACCGTTTATTGCACGAGAGCAATCTTCTGCATCCTTCAGACATCTTGCCCTTTTGAAGGTAGGGCTATGGACATACCAACTGGGGGATCAGTTGACATACAGCTCACCCCCCTGCTGGTTGGACATGCCAGGCGGACAAGGCGAGGCTGGACACCACTCATGGACAGTGCCACAGCGCCTCCATGTGGCATCATTGGGTCAGGTCACCCTCAAACAGAATCCTTAATAACTCTGGGGCATGACGTTCTGTAGTTAAATAAAGTGTGAGCTTTTATTAAAACATTTGAGGCAATGTAAAATGTAATGAGGTGGAGATCGCGCGCAGTCATACAAAGTATCTTAATACTATCATTTGGATAATGGCTCCCCTGTATCTACAGGGGAAGAAGGGGGAAGGGGATCTCTGGTTGGTGGCACCACAGTGCTACTTCTGTTCAGCCTTATTTGGGCAAATTAAGGGAAATATGGAGTTTGGGCGGTGTGGTCGGGATGTCATTTAAGGGGAGCAAGGAAGCAGATCTGGGAGAAGCCTGCTTATCAGATTCTCTTGTCTGTACGGAAACATCTTGGTATGTTGCTCTCATTTAATTTTGTCACGTTGCGACTTATGTATGTGTTTATTAGGATGTATCTATGTTGGAACTTATATGTGTGTAAAGACTATTATGTTTCTGTTTTTTTTATATATAGCGTGACAATAAACCATTATGTTTCAGCATGACCCATAATTTCTTTAATAACCTCACTTTGTCCAAAGCACCACCAGCCATATGCTAACCAGTGGCGGTTCCTTAATGCGGGGCACTGGGGCGCCGCCCCCCTAAATGCGAAATAATTATTAAATACATTTTTTTTACTCGTACAATGCGCCGGGTAGTCTGTCAGCGCCTGTCAGCATTCATTAAAAATTGGTTCCAAAATCAAATTGTATTTGGTTAATTTCTGTGTGAATACATATACTTCCTGGGTGAAGGGCGCCGGCCAAATGAGTGTGTATGTAAGGCTGCGTCCGAATAGTCTTTTTTGCTTAGGAAGGTTCCTAACTGAGTGAAATGACCCAAAAGTATTTAAGTGGCAGCCATGATACGAGCTGTTCAAATTCTCTAAATGCTAAGGAAAGGTGTTTCAATGCTTCCTATCTTATCTCATTTAGCATAGGGCACACTGGACCATCCTTTACGAAAGGAAAGGAGATAATGCCGTCCCACAATTCCTTACGGCAGCAACATTTAAAGCGAAGCACAATTCGGCCGTTCACGAAAACGAACGATCAACATGACTGAGTTGTGTGGTGGTTCTTTAAGCTATTCTATGCATAGGCTTATAATCAGATAATAATCAGCATATTAACCATAACACGGAAGTCTGTGTTTCAAGAAAAAAGGGATATGAGACGTTTTAGCCAGATTATGTTTTTAATTCCTCATGTTTAAAACTTACGAATGATAATATGTACAGTAGTACATTTGTAGGCCTAACATGTTATGACTATCTTGCATTACATTTAATGAATTATTTTCATACAATCATACTAATTGGGATTCATGTCGATAAATATGAGTGGACAGGAGGGTGAGCGTGAGCAACCATCTCAATGTGACAACCATTTAGTTTCACTTTTGTGACTGTTAGCCTATATTCCTTTTTTATTTCAATTCCAACCATGGTAATGAAGTAATACTTTCCACCAGGTTGTCCACGTTTAGAGGGTATGCATTGACGTCACTTTCCCAGGGGAATACGTCCTCTCAGTCTCGACTGAGTGGCAAAACATGCTGACACATGGCTGCATTTAATAGAGGAAACTGCAAAACCGGGAGTAAAACAAATGATTATCTGCTTAAATTAAAGGCAGTTGGACTCGACAGTGATCCTTACAACTTACCAAAGAACCAGTGGTCCATGGACATTCAACAAGGAATCGGAGCCATCTTTTTACATTCTGCCAGAAGCTAAAGAAAATAGAAGCAAATGCATCGCTGCAGTTCGCAGAAACAACTCGAATCCAGGCACCGAAACATGGATTTGCGGTTGTTATTTTGTGTCAGGTGTGTTTTTTGGGTAAAATCATACCTTAGTGTTGGCTAGCCAAGCATATAAATTATCTAACCATCTCCCCTTTGTTTGTAGAACACAAGGCTCATCATCATGGATGTTTTTCAATAAATCCTGACAAAAACTTTACAGTTACACAGAATATAAATGAAAGATGCTCAATATTTAATTGATGAGTAGTCAATACAGTATAACAATCTCAAAGATTTCCGTTTTTTTCTCTTTGGCGGTACCAATGGCGAGAAGCGGTAATTGCATGTGTGTTTTTGGACCTCACTTCCCAACTTCCAAACAGTGTCGCCTGTGTGTGACGTCAGTCAGTTGGCACCTGGACCACGGTAACGATAACACTTGCAATTTACTGAATTAAACATGGTTGTTATAAAAGTAACGTTATGTACACATTCATTCATTGTCTAACATTAGGCTAACTTAAGCTGTCTTTACACTGCCGAGCCGGGTTAAAATGTTGTAGCAGACCTGGGGTAGAATTAGTGATAATCAAGTTCCACAGACGTCTTTATCCACCTTTTGCCCGGTATGAACATCTTTACACTGCAGAGAAGAATCCGCGGGATTTGCTGTGGCTTGTGCAATTATGTATCTCGTGCACAATAAACATTGTCTTCCTCGTGAATGATTGTTGTGTGATATTTGTGAAACAACTGCCTTGCAAAATGTTGCCCCTGGTGTTTCTGGTTTTGCTAGCTAAACTGTTTGAGAATAAAGCTGAGCTGGGTGTTAAATTAGCAACCAGAACAAGAAGAATAAAACAAAAACAAAGGTGATTTCATCAAAAAGAGCATCAAGGCTGAAGGAACATAATGAGGAAGCGTAATAAAATAACAACGCTAATCCATACTGCCGTATTTTTTTATTTAGTTTTCTCCAGCTTGACATCTTTACACAGAAATCAGAACCGGCTCTGCTCCACCTATACCCCGGCTCTGTGAAAATACGGCTTTATTCCGATCATTATAATATGTTAATGAACTTGATGTCAATGTAAATAACGGTAACGTTAAGGCCAGTTCAGATCGATGATTCGCAACGAGACAAACCGGTTTTAGAATGTTGCAGAGAAAATTGCAGCGGTGTGAACTGGTTAGTTGCAGAGCGTCTGAAGCCTTTGTCTGGGGTCTCAAAAGACCCACCTTGTCAAATCGCCAAGTGCAGTTTTTAGAACGTTTACAATCAGACGCCTTGGAATTTTGTAAGTTGCATCCAGTCTCGTTGCGAATCATTGTTCTGAGGTGGCCTTTAGTTAGCTACATTGCAGCGTTGCATTCGAGAGACGTTTGCGAGGTCGGTACCGGTCGGTAGCGTTAGCTACATTAGACATGAGCTGGCATTAGATTATGTTAATTACATTAGCTAGCTAGCTAACGCAACGTTGCCTGATATGAGATGGCTACTGTGCACAACGTTGTCTAAACTAATGTTGCCTTTATTGACATGGTCCGGTAGCTAGCGTTAGCTGTGCAAATAGCTATGTAATTTAGTAACGTTACATTGTCATCAAATGTAATACGAGATCTACATCAACAAATAATATGGCCTCTCATGTTACACAAAAAACGTTTTATGGTTCCATAACGTTAGCAGACATCGGAAAAAACAGTAGCATACGCCGCTCTTCTTCGGTGTTGTTTACCGGCAGCTTGCATCCTTAAAAATTGCATTACTGCCATCTCTCAGAGTAAGTTAACGCCTACAGTTTATTGACTGTAATGCTTAATCTTAAATAATTCCAGATCTACCCCCACACTTTCTAACTCCCAGACAGGTCTAACAGGCCACACCACAGTTTCGCCAAACTCTTTATCATAGACTCCCATATCTCTTGCCACTTGATCTCCTGCCCATCCGAAACTTGATTTTTCCATCCTCTCCTTCTCCTAGCTTGTCTGCAGTACCCTTTTTGTTGGATGACTATCTCCATGCCCCCTTAGATTAACCCAGTAGTTAGCCACCAGCTGTTTCCGACGCAACCACAGTGGCATTTCACCTGCTTCCACTTGGAGTGCACACACTGGGGAAGTTTTAACTGCTCCTAAACACACTCGTAAAGCCCGAGATTGTATAACATCTAGGTCCGCCAGCACAGATTTTGCTGATGATCCATATACGATACTTCCATAGTCTAATCTTGATCTAATTAAGGCTACATAAATATATTTCAGAGATGCTATATCAGCTCCCCACTCCAATCCTGCAAGACACCTCATGACATTTATCACTTTTTTACATCTACTAACAACATATCTAATATGCTCCCTCCATGTTAACCTCATATCAAAATATACTCCCAAAAAACGAAAACTCACAACTTTCTCTAAATTATTTCCATACAATTTCAAATTGCATTCCCTGAGTTTCTTTCTTGTAAAGAGCATCTCATAAAAAACACGTTTTCAACGTACAAAAATGCCAAGTTACTCACACATACAAGACCTATCCCGTCTGTAACTCATTCATTCAGACCAAAATCCAGGTGTGTTTACCCAATATTATTGAGGAAATATTGGGTAGCATTGCTTTGGAATACATCTTATGTCATTTCGGTGAGGCAAGATAGCCTATATTGTTTGTAGTACCGTAACGTCATTTTGATATCAATACTTTTGAGTAACTTGGCATTTTTGTACGTTGAAAAAGTGTTTTTTTTTATGAGATATCATTCACAACATATTGGGTTGATAACTCTGAACCTGTCTTCACCTGAATAGTCCTTCCATCTAAAAAGTCCATAACCCAATTAAACATTTTCCCTCAGACTCCCATTAAGTGCAGTTTGATTAGAAGTCCCTCTCTCCATAGCATATCATAAGCTTTCTCAACATCAAAAAACACTGCTACCACTGTCTCTTTATTTACTTGCGCTTTCCTTATTTCATTCTCCAGACACAACATTGGATCCATAGTATTCCTTCCTCTCCTGAATCCACTTTGATATGACGCCACCTCCTTTTTCCAAAAAATACATTAACCTCTCATTTATCATATGTTCCATTAACTTACAAATGTGAGATGTCAAGGCAATTGGTCTATAGTTTCCAGGCCTGCTGGCATCTTTTCCAGGTTTCCTTATTGGAATAATTATCGCCTCCTTCCAGCTCCTTGGCATTCTTCCCTCTTCCCATGCTTTATTATACAGTGTTACGCCCCTCCGCGTCAGGTGGGGGCACTGGCCGTTTGGAGGCCTGTGTTTTTTTGTTTCAGATAATTGGAAGCACCTGTGGTGGTGCCCATAAAAGGAAGCCTGGAGTCGGCTTCTCGGGAGGGGGCTTGATTTTCTCCTCGCCGTTGGACCAAGGCCGTGTCGGGATTTTCACCTTATGTTGTATAGTTATTTTGTCCTTACGTATGGTGTCTAATAATAAAAAGTATTGGTTATTATTGGGAAACCTTGGTGTCGGCATCGCTTATGTTTGCGGGTGTGGAGAGCAACCGTAACATAATTGGGGGCTCGTCCGGGATCTGCTGATCCGGTAGGTATTCTCTAGCTTATCTCGCTGGGGCACAATTTGTCAGTAAATTTGACCTCCTCAAGGGTTACTGGCAAGTCCCGTTGACGCAGAGAGCGAAGGAGATTTCTGCGTTTGTAACCCCACAGGGTTTATACTCTTATTCCGTCATGGCTTTTGGTATGCGTAACGCCCCCGCAACTTTTCAACGGTTAATGAACTGCGTGCTGTCTGGTCTCGAGGGGTGCGCTGCATATCTAGATGACGTCATTGTGTTCAGTGACATTTGGCCTCAACATCTGGCGCGGATCAGAGCCTTGTTTGCTCGTCTCATAGATGCAAACCTTACTGTTAACCTGGCTAAATGTGAGTTTGGACAAGCCACGGTCACATACCTTGGCAAGGTGGTTGGCCGTGGTGAGGTCTGGCCCGTGCGCGCCAAAGTCGAGGCTATTGACCATTTTCCGGCTCCGACTAGTAAAAAGGAAGTGATGAGATTTTTAGGAATGACTGGTTATTATCGTGGGTTTTGCCCAAATTTCTCTGCTGTAGTCGCCCCCTTGACTGACCTCCTCGGGGGTAAGGTCCCGTTTCATTGGTCCCTCGCTTGTCAGATCGCTTTTGAAAATGCCAAAGCCCTTTTATGTAATGCTCCCGTTTTGTCAGCCCCTCATTTTGACAAGCCGTTTAAGCTCGCCATTGATGCTAGCGACGTAGGTGCTGGTGCAGTCTTGTTACAGGAGGATGAGCTGACCATTGATCACCCGGTGTGTTTCTTTTCCCGTTGTGGTGTGGAGATGGCTGGTTTAAGCAGCCACACCTGCCCTGGGTCAAGCTAATTAGACCTGGCCAGTTGGATGATTGGTTGAGAATGAGAGAATTGGCCAGGCTAATTGGACCCAGGAACAGGAGTGGCTGCACCTGTGCATAGTGAGGTAATCAGTGCACACAGGTTAAATCTGCCATCCCCACCCACACAAGGGAGCCTCTCTGTCATGACAGTTTTAACATCTGCTCCTTGGCAGTAACATCTTGCCAACCCTTGTAAATAAATCTGGACTGCTTGAACATCATCTCCCTGTGTCTCTGTGCTGGAGGGCCCCAAGGAAAGCCACTTTGGTGGCCTGTGGCAGGCGTGTTTGCCACAGTCAGTCACCCCCTGCAATAAACGCGCAAACTTTACGAGTGCTCCAGTATCTTACTTCAGGTAGTGTATTTGAAGTGCCCAGGTAAAAAGCCTTGCTTACATATATATATTGTCCTCTACTGTCAAGCACCTAAAAACTACCTTTTCATTGGAAACTTGGCTGAAGCGTGTTGGACTTTACTTTTGGGTTTTCTGCTTTTATTGTTGTTTCAGTACAGTAAATCGAAGGGTAGGAACTGTCCAGCTCGGCAGTTTAGGGTTGGGGAATGGTGTCCCGCCCTGACGGAGGAGCGTAAGCCCTTTCCCTGAGGTGGGTATAACTGTCGAAGAGATACTCATGGCAGTGGGAGAACAAGTAGGGCATAATAGTATCGACTCGGCGTCGAGGATGAATAAGGCTGTCCTGTTTCTAAAAAACAAATATCTTGACGGTCAGCTGATTGAAAATGGTCTCTGGGTGAAGGAAATGTTTGTGCAAATAACACCACTGTCAGCACCGGCCACAAAAATAGCCATTTCAATTGTTCCACCCTTCATTAAGAATGGGGTGATGGAGAAGGAACTGAGTAGATTTGGCAAGTTTTCAAGCGCAATAACAATGATTCCACACAGGTGTAAAAATGCTACGCTAAAACTTGTAATAATTAAGTTTTCTAATAATAATAATAATAATAATAATAATAATAGCTTTATTTGTATAGCACTTTTCAATACAGGAAACAAAGTGCTTCACAATAGTCAATACAAAACACAGAAACAAATAAAAATAATACAATAACAAATTTATTTTTTAATTTATTTATTTCTAAATTTTTGTCTTTTCTCAGGCAATTATTTATGTTTTTAAGTTCGTCCACAAAACGTAGATGTTTCATTCTGTGTAAGTCACAGAGAAATATCATATATGATATTTATATGATATAAATAAAGCGCAAAGCATTATGATTGATGGCATCCAGTGTCTTAAGAGCAGAGGTGTGAGCATGCAAATGAATCACCATAATCTAGCACTGGCATGATTGTGGCTTTATGATCATCTTTCTGTTCTCCATAAATAAACAAGACCTGCACGTTTTTGTTGCTTTAAATTTGACTTGGTTGTGATTTCCCCCTTTTTGCATGCAACTTTAAAATTGTTCTAATAGGAACCACTAATGAATATAAACAAGAATGTTTTAATGCGGACATATATTGCAGGGACTACTAGAATCATCATACTGGTGTGAGTGTATGCATCAAAGGGTTAAATCGAGTATTTATGAAGTACATTAGAGGAGATTTCAAAATATTGAGATATATCGTGTATCACGATATAGCCTAAAATATCAGAATATTATTTATAGGCCAAATCGCCCATCCCTACGTACAGGCGTACCTGGCCATGTTTGAGGGTACAGCGGCTGCCTGCGGGTGGGCTACAGAGGAGTGGGCTGAGCGTTTGCTTCCCCTTCCCACCACGGAAGCTCAGCAAGCTGCGCACAGCCTGCCGGCGTCCTCGAGATCCATCTATGAGGACCTGAAGTGGGCAATTTTAGACTGAGTAGGTCAAACGACAGAGGATCACTGTCGCCACTTCAGGTCTCTTCAATATGAGGACACCGGCCACCCCTTTGCTCTGGCTCAGCAGCTCACTAGATGCTAACTAGTGGCTCCAGCCAGCAGTACACTTGGCAGTGGAGAACAGCACACCATGCTCTGTTTACAGAATAATAAATTATTATTATGAATAATAATAATAATAATAATAATAATAATACATTTATTTTATACAGCGCTTTTCATGAACTCAAAGACACTTTACAATAAGTGGTACAAAGTGGTGTTTACAAAGCGATCAGGCCCAGAACAGCACACCATGCTCTGTTCACAGAGCGCTCAGACCCAGAACAGCACACCATGCTCTGTTCACAGAGCGATCCGTCTGGTTCCCAGAACAGCACACCATGCTTAGTTTACAGAGCGCTCAGACCCAGAACAGCACACCATGCTCTGTTTACAGAGCGCTCAGACCCAGAACAGCACACCCTGCTCTGTTTACAGAGCGCTCAGGCCCAGAACAGCACACCCTGTTCTGTTTACAAAGCGATCAGGCCCAGAACAACACACCCTGCTCTGTTACAGTGTGCTGTGCTCAATGCAGCATGCCTGTGTATATGTAGTACAGGTCAAACATAGGTGCAGGCTTCTCATGTTCTGCCGGAGAGCAACTGCCTCTCTGCCCAGACCCTCATGAATTCTGAGGGGGAGAAATAATTATATAATAAACTGTATATGAATATATTTACTTGTTGTTTTTAATAATTTTACACTGGAGGAAAATGTAGCTTTGTTTGTACATACTTTGCATTTATACACTGGGTATTCTTTAATGACAACTATTACTATTTGCATCAATCAAAGGATTTTTCATCTCAGATTAATTTAATCTTTTTTTAGGATGTTGTATTTATTGTCCTAGTTGCAATTCTGTGGTGCCTCATATAGGTTTGTTCATATAGGTCGAAAACAGCACTGCACCCACTAAATCCTTACAGTCAGAAAGTATATCAGTGTGGCTGGCTAGCGTAGAACACATGCAGTACTGTGGATTTCTGTCATCTGGTCGACCTCATTGTGAAGTCCACACGCACGTGTGCATTCAGGTTTCCAAAGATTATCACTGACATGAAAATGACACTGGCCAAATCCAAATGGGAGAGCATAAATGGGGAGTGGTGGGATGGTTATGGGGTGGAGGGAGCAGGTCTCTCCCCCCTACCCCCCCACCCCCCCCCGGCTGGGTGTTCGTAGTGTGCACAAGTGCCCCCCTCCCCCGTCTCTCCAGACCCCTTCAGCACAGCACTAACCCACATTCTAGATTGATGCATTTCCATGGAAACATCCTGGACACCGTGCAGCACGGTTGCTATGGCGTGGGCCTTAGCATGCCGGTTCCTTTCTCTGCCATTGCGCTGTATCCTCTGTTCCATCTCTCCTGGAGTGCAGAGCTGTGTTTCCTCCTTCCAGGCGTCTGTCATTGCAACACTTCATGCCGTGGAACATGGCTGCTCACCCACAGCTTTCAGGACGCTTTGTGGGAGCTTCTCAGCGGGCATTGTAGTCCCGGGGGTGTAGTGGGGAGAAGGGGGAGCATCTGGGATTCCGGAAAATTCCAGTCAGCCCACGGGGAGGCACGCTCGCAGGACCAAATGGAAGAGACTCCCAGAACCAGGAAGAAAGTTCACTTCAGAGGTAACATGAGTTTGGGGACTGGGAAACAGAGGGAGGGTGAGGGAGGAGCCAGTGATGTGATTGACAGGGGTTGTGTTTTAATATCAGAGCCAACAGACTGAATGTGTTGTTTTGGCTGGCTGGGTTTCTGCTGGTTGTACTAGCTGTGGCTATCTGTAGGTGGATTGGTGCACAGCATACTTTAGCTTGGTATTGCTGCGCTCTGTACCTTCCCTCTTCTCATTTGTATAGGGGCTGCCTTGCCGTGGCTGTTATATTTAACCTGAATAAAATGTCTGAGTGTACACGTGGGTACAAAATGTGAGATGATATATATAGAAACATTCAAATAATTTATCCTTTATCATTTTAAGAAACAGTAGTATTCCTTGGCAATGGGTATATGATAAATATGTGAGCTTTTTGATTTATCCATGAAAATTTCAGAGCTAGCTAGATCTGATGGTGTTAGCATTCATTGCTAGCTGTCCAACGCTACATCCACTTGAGTCAAGCAGTTTTTTCTGTTCTGTACATAGCTGTCTATGTGCTCTCCCTTGCTTTTATAGGCAAGCTGCTGTAGTCATAACCAGTGTAGGGAATCTGACAAGTCTTGTTATGGCTGCACACTGCCACTGTAAACAAAGAGAAGCCAACACCTGGTTTATACGAAGATTAAATTTTATTTACAAAAAAAAATTGTTACAATGGCGGCACAGTGGTGCAGTGGGTTGCACTGTCGCATCACAGCAGGAAGGCTGTGGATTTGAATCTCAGCTTGGGCCTTTCTGTGGGGAGTTTTGATGTTCTCCCCGTGTCTGTGTGGGTTCCCTCTGATTTCCTCCCATGGAGAAAGAGAACCGGGACTCCTTCTGGAGAGCTCCTAATGCAGGGAGAGCATCACGTTAGTCAGAGCTCCTAATGCAGGGAGAGCATCACCTCAGTCAGAGCTCCTAATGCAGGGAGAGCATCACCTCATTCAGAGCTCCTAATGCAGGGAGAGCATCACTTCAGTCAGAGCTCCTAATGCAGGGAGAGCATCACCTCAGTCAGAGCTCCGAATGCAGGGAGAGCATCACCTCAGTCAGAGCTCCTAATGCAGGGAGAGCATCACCTCATTCAGAGCTCCTTATGCAGGGAGAGCATCACCTCAGAGCTCCTTCTGAAGAGCTCCTAATGCAGGGAGAACATCACCTCAGTCAGAGCTCCTTATGCAGGGAGAGCATCACCTCAGTCAGAGCTCCTTATGCAGGGAGAGCATCACCTCAGTCAGAGCTCCTAATGCAGGGAGAGCATCACCTCAGTCAGAGCTCCTAATGCAGGGAGAGCATCACCTCAGTCAGAGCTCCTAATGCAGGGAGAACATCACCTCATTCAGAGCTCCTAATGCAGGGAGAGCATCACCTCAGAACTCCTTACTGAGTATCCCACAGGTGAGCAGAGTTCCCTGGAAAGAGATCAATACAGCTGTAGGAGACCAGTGCCCCCATTTGGGGCAGAAGGATGTAACACCTGCACCACCAGCTGGGGGCACCAGTCTCCACAATTCTTAAGCAGGTGCATAGCAAACATAATATTCCATAGCATGGCATTTTTGTACAATATTCCATTTTCATGACTTAGCACAGTGCCACTCCAACCATCCAGATTGTAGCCAGTCATAGATGGCAGGGTACACCATCTAAGAAAAAAACAGGCTCCAGGTCTCAGACAGCCCAGCACTCCACTACATCACTAGACTAGCTGATGCCCAAAAAAGGGGGAGTGAAAAAGGGGAAACAGACTGGGGGACAGATAGGAAGAACACTAAAAACATATCGCCCTGTCAATTCAGGTCATCAATTTACAAACCGAAGTCCAGGCACATGCACGGGACAATGCAAATGCCAATGCATTCTCTTTTCACCGGATGTGCCCAACGCACAAGGTATTGATTCTTGTCCTGCATGTTCTGCAAAACACCAGTGGGCTATGATCCATAAGTACTACCACGGGCATATGAACAGACCCAGGATACAAATCAAAAATTTGAACTGCCCATATGAGAGCTAGTGTTTCTTTCTTAGTGGCTGAATAGTCATGTTGATGTTTTTTGAACTTGTGAGAAAAAAACACACTGGATGATCAATTTGCATATCTTCTTCCTGCAACAAAACTGGACCAGCTCCCACGTCACTAGCATCAATACCAGTTTAAGTGGCTTATTGAAACGAGAGGCTGACAGAACGGGAGCACTACACAAAAGGGCCTTAATGCTCTCTAATGCTAGTCAACAAGTAGGGGACCAGTGGAAGGAGACCTTTGTTCTTAGGAGTTAATCATGGGAGTCACGACGGTAGAGAAATTAGGGCAGAAACCACAATAACAGCCTCCATTCTTCAGCCTCCAGTGGATAGCAGTTGGCTTTAGTGACAGCATTAACTTTGCAGTCTGTACAGAACTGATAGGAACCATCCAGTTTTCTAATTAATAAGCATGGGCTAGACCAGTTGCAAGAGCTGGGTTGTGTACTGTTATTTATGAGCATGTAATTCAGCTCTTTACAAAGATGTTCTTTTTGAAGATGTTCTTTCTGGAGAAACACTGTGAAAGTGCTGATTAATAAGCTGTGTGTCACCAACATCAAAATTGTGCTTCACGAACGTTGTCTGGGAGGGAACATCGCGGCACAGACACCAAATGGGTTTTGTTCAGATGGACAAGATCAGACTGCTGGGCACTAGACAAATGTGAAAAATGTGTTTTGAGATGTCTTGGAAATTCTGAATTGTTTAACCTAGCCTCACATACTGTCTACCGGCAGAGTCTCGCCTTCTTTTTTTACCCCAAGACAAACTGACTTAGAACACAATCGTAGGTTTTATTTACTCCTGCCCTGCAACACCATCATGAGAGATTGCTCAGAATCTGCTGTTATTATTATTATTTATTCTTATTTACTTCATTTTATCTTGTTTGTATTACTTTTATGATTGTCTATTGTCATAATGGTGCTGGTGTTTGGTATTATTGTGTGATGATAATGATAATAATATTAGTATTGTTGTCATCTTCGTCGTCATCATCGTCATCATCATTATTTTAATATTATGGTCTTCTTTTCTTCAAATTAAATCATTCTACATACAGTCTTGATTTAGTCCATCATATGATGAACCTGTGGGTGGCGGTATTCTGGCCAGTTTTTATTTGTTTTTCTTTTTTTCTTTTTTTTGGTCGGCATGATGGGGCAATGCGCTTACCAATGGGAAAGTAGGTACAATACAAGGAAAATGTATAATGGAATTTATTTTGGTAATGGGAGGTTGTCACATAGTTAATTCAGATGGCACAGATGCTTTGAGACATTTGTCTACCTGGCGCTCCCCAACAATGTTGCACCGGGAGTTGACCGGTCCATCGCCACCCTATGGGACTTTAGGGGATGGGCCGCCATTTGTAGCTATGCTGCAACCCTGCGATAGTTATGCAGGGTGGGGAGGATTTGCTGGGAGGGACACCAATCACCATTATATTTATATACTTTTTTATTCCAATTTTTGAGTTGGGTTACTTTGGGCATGGACCAAGGGGTGGTACTTATTATGGCCCTTTTTGTTTGTTTTGAATTTAGGATCCTTATTAACAAAGAAAGACATATTTAATCTATACTTTACTCCTCTAAATGAAATGTCCTCATTAACTATTTTTTCATGGAACCTAAAGACCTAAAGGTCTTAACAGTGCTATTAAATGGGCTAGCTGTCTGGACATTTTAGCAAGAAATGGAATTGAGATTGCCATGTTACAAGAAACTCACTTACGTGAAAGAGATGTACATAGAAGTACATAGAAAATCACAGCTATGAATTAGCTGCTTTCGCCTCACCCCCAAACAAAACTAAGGGAGTCGCTATAATCATTGACAAGAAGCTAATTGCAGACAAAGGTAATGATCAGGAGGGCAGAACTGCTTTCCTTAAATGTATTTATAATGGTATAAAAATTGTTTTTGTTAGTGTGTATGCACCTGATTCCTATGAACCAAATTTCTTTCAATCGTTGACCAATATATTGATGGATCTAACTGAATTTCAACAGGTTATTGGGTCAGACATGAATGCTGTTGTAGATCATATGTGGGATAAATCTAAGGCATTCAACCATCATTCTCGGTCTACAAATGCATTAAGACATTTGCTATCTGATTTTAACCTTATTGATACCTGGCATGCTCATAATCCAGGCACCAGGGAATTTAACTTTTATTCTAATAGACATAGATCATTCTCCCGGATTGATTTTATTTTAATATCTTCACCATTATTTTCCTCTGTTAAAAAAATAGAAATTCGACCCATGAGTCTATCAGATCATCATGCCTATTTCTGTTAATTTCAATTTTCCAAGTTTAAGAAAAAAAGAGCCACCAGATGACGCTTTAACTGTACATTATTGGGCAACCGAACATTCTGTGAACAATTTCAATCTGAGTTAAGTCATTTCTTAATGATCAATAAAAATTCAGTTGATGATTTTTAGATACTTTGGGATGTCATTAAAGGCTATATAAGAAATAATGCAACTGCATTTGCTTCAGGTCTTAATAAATCACAACAGAAGAAAATATCTGAATTAGAACACCAGTTATCTGTCTTAGAGCTCTCTCAACAAAGAAATTATTCTCAACATGTAGCCTCCACACTGGCCAAGGTTAAGACTGAACTAAATAACCTGATCAGGAAAAGAGCTGAATTTGCTATCCACAGAGTTCTAGTCAACTATTAGTTCCATGGCAGTCGACCCAGTCAGTTATTGGCTAATAAATTACGTAATAGTGACCATTATTACTTATTACTTGAGATGATTAATACAGCCATCTCTAAAGGTTCATTTGAGAGAGATGTGAATATGTCATTAATCTCGCTTCTGTTAAAAAAAAGACTAGGAGCCGAACCAATGTTCCAATTTCCGCCCCCAGTCTTTGATTAATTCCGATGTCAAATTATTCTCTAAAGTTTTATCTCATCATCTGGAATAGTTTTTCCCTAAACTGATTCACCCAGACCAAAGCAGTTTTGTGATGAAAAGGGTCTCTTCAGATAATCTACGCCGTCTCCTTCATATTGTTAATTCTTCCTCTAATGCTAAAGTTTCTTCAGCTGTTCTTTCTGTTGACGCTGAAAAGGCTTTTGATCGTCTAGAATGGCCATATCTCTGGTCTGTCTTAAAATATATGGGACTAGGTGCAACGTTTATAAATATGATTTAAAACATATGCTAATCCGTCAGCTAGTGTTATAACAGGTAATATCTGCTCTCCTTCATTTAAAATTACCCGTGGCAGTAGGCAAGGCGATCCAATCTCACCTATACAGTTTATTTTCTCCATGGACCCATTAGCTCAGACTATCCGTCAATCTAAAACTATCAAACCAATTACTGTTAATTTTTCTGACCATCATATTTCTCTTTACGCTGATGACATTTTGTTGTACCTGATATCGCTCGATCTCTCTCTTGATATTTTTAACAATTTTAGCTCAATCTCAAATTATAAAATAAATTGGTCCAAGTCATCATTAATGTAGCTTAAAACCCCTTCCAAAGATATCCCCACTCATGAGATCCCTACTGTATCTCACTTTAAATATTTGGGCATAGATATATTTCCTTCTATTGAAAAAATTGTATCGGTAAATTATAATAGAACTATTGAGGTCATCTAGAAGTCAATCCTAGATGACCTCAATAGATGGTGTAATATACCTGTCTCTTTATCCGGAAGAATCTCTATCAATAAAATGAATATATTACCTCAAGTTAATTTTTGTAGTTCTATGATTCCCATTGCTCCACCCAGTGGTTGCTGGGATAAGTTGCATAGAAGTATATCAAAATTCATATGGAAAGGTAAGCGAGCTCGTATAAAACTATCAACTTTGCAGAATGGAAAACAATCTGGTGGACTTGCTGTACCAGATTTTAAACTGTATTTTCAAGCTTTATCATTTCGTCCTTTAGCAAGTTGGTTTGATTCAGATTGTGAGCCCCCCTGGATAAACATGGAGAGAAATATGGTTGCTCCTACCCCCCTACAGGACATAATTTTCATAGATATCTCATTGAAACAGTGTAGATTACATTTTGGCCCAATAATTGCTCACGCAGTATCAATCTGGCGTAAATATGAAAAACTACTTAATTGGGATACTAAGTGGCATGCCCAGACTCCCTTATTCCACAATCCCTCATTATGTAAAGGAGGCCTCTGTTTTGTGGCTCATCAGTGGGCCAATTCTGGTATACATGCTGGTCATGGATGCACTTTCTTTTATTTTATTTATTTATTTATTTATTTATTTATTGTCTTTAATGGTGGCTGGTGATGGGATACAGGGGTTGATGGGAAGGGAGAAGGGGTTGGTGATTTGATACGATTGAAGAGTTAAAGAGGGGGGGTTGTATAAGGAGATGTGTAGAGGGAGGGGGGGTAATGGGTATGTGTACATGTATGTGTATGTATGTGTGTATGCATATATATATATATATATACTGGCCTTTTGTTTTATTTTTATTTGCTATTTGCAAGGTAACAATATTATGTATAATGTGCAATAATATGCAAATATGCACAAGAAGCTATATGTGTATGTGCATGTTACATTATTATTATTATTATTTATTTTATTTTTTTACATTATGCTATATGGAGTGGCAGCCAGCAGGTACATTCAGATATCATTTCTCCTTATACGTGAATGAATGTAACTTTTTGGGTTTGTACCTGCAACCTTCCTCATAAAAATTAAAAAACGGGGTAACCACCTGCTAAACCACATCATCTGTTTTGCCACTAGACCTCCATTTCCTCATTAACAAATAATCTTCTTTTTTTGCCGTTTTTTCCCCCATTTTCTGGTCGTTAGTCGTTATACCAATTCCCCGTGTGGACCAGCCACAGTCCTGGTCGATGCGTTATCCTGTGTTGGTCTGGGGAGGGTGTAGACTGCCACATGCCTCCTCTGATACATGTGTCACCAGCCGCTTGTTTTCACCTGACAGCGAAGCAGAGGTGTTACTAGGATGTCATCTTTGGGTGGGCATTTAGATTATTTGGGTGGGCAACAACAAAAATGTTGCTTTTCCTAAATAGGGTATGTAAACACGGGCATAGTTTAATTTTGAGAAGGGGGGGGGCAAAAGGAATACAATTACAGCATCCAATTTTTGTAATAATAATAATAATAATAATAAACTTCATTTGTATAGCACATTTTTTAAACAAAGTTTACAAAGTGCTTTACAGAAAATAGCACAAAAAACTAATTAATTATTATTAAAAAACACTGCTGACAGTGTTGATGGCTGTGGCAAACACGCCTGCCACAGGCCACTGAAGTGGCTTTCTTTGGGGCCCTCCAGCACAGAGACACAGGGAGAAGATGTTCAAACAGTCCAGATTTATTTCACGAGGGTTTGGCAAGATGGTAACAGCCAAAGTGAGCAGATGTAACCCAGTCATGACCGAAGCTCCCTGGTGTGGGTGGGGATGGCAGATTTAACCTGTGCGCACTGATTACCTCACTACGCACAGGTGCAGCCACTCCTGTTCCTGGGTCCAATTAGCCTGGCCAATTATCTAATTCTTAACCAATTATCCAATTGGCCAGGTCTAATTAGCTTGACCCAGGGCAGGTGTGGCTGCTTAAACCAGCCATCCCCACCCCACAATGGCTCTAAGGTTTTCTGGGAGAAAATTCCAGAGTTTGTGGCCATAGGAACTAAAAGCAGATTCCCCACTTTCCATCTGGGTTCTAGGAGGGGGGTCTGAGACCATTACCCCATGAAAAAGAAAAAATGATCAAACTCTGTGACACTAAACAAATGTTTCATTTGGTACTGTCACGCCGATTTTGATCCGGGCTGCAAAAACGATGCAATGACATTCTAAAACAGCTGTTGTACCTGTTGTGACACGTCTGAAGCTTCGTTGCGGCGTTTGCTGCTATGCCAATGCTTTTAGCCTTGCTGCTGCATTCTGCGGCGATTTCAACTGGGCAAATTCTCTGTATTAACGGGTTATTTTCCAGCCTGAAACGATGCGATGGTATTAGTAAACGGCTACACGTGTCATCTAACTTGCGAGTAGCTGGCTATCTCCCTGAATATGAATTAAATGTTTTTTTAACAGAAAATAACAATTATAAATGTGATTTTATCCACGGAAACAGCTGTACAAAAATGCTGGCTATTTAGCTGGCTAATCACTAAACCAAAGGCCACCAAGTGAGCTGGTAATTTTAAAGAAACACGCAGCTTGCAAAACGTGCAAACTCAACTCTGAAACTATACAAGACTACTAATATAACTTATAAGAACCAGAGAAAAGAAAGAACGAGAATGAAAGGTATTAACAGTTTTAGCTGGATTACTGAGAGCAGCTGGCTACAAACAGGTTTTGCAGTTCACTTAATCATGTCTGTACTGTGAAGAAGTGTTGTGGTTTGGTGTTAATAAGGAGCAGCACTGACTAAGCACACCCACACCTTCAAAATTGTCAGTAGGAAAGCAGTGCATTTTGTATGACCAATGACAAAATTACCGAAAACTATGAATGCTAAAAAAATAGCTATAACGGTGATTTTTTCAGAGTTTTCATTGGATGGGCAGATGATTCCTCTGGGTGGGCAAGGCTTATCTCTGGGTGGGCAATGCCCACCCCAGCCCACCCGTAGACACGCCCCTGCAACAAGGAGTTTCATTGGAGAGCGTAACACGTGCGGAGGTTCATGCTGTCTCCCCCGGATCCCCTCCCCGCTGGACAGGCACCCCGACCAACCAGCAGGAGTCGCTAATGCAGCGATCAGGACTCATACCTTCACCGGCTTCCCACCCGCGAACACTGCCAATTGTGTTCGTAGGAACATCTGACCAACAGGAAGTACCACTGCCGGGGATTGAACATTACATTACATTACATTAAATTTATTTGGCAGACTCTTTTATCCAAAGCGATGTACAAAAAGTGCATTTCATGGTCACGGACATGACAACTACAAAACACAGGTGTGCACTAGGGCGTACATCCTCTGAACCTGGGTCTCTGCAGTGGTAGGCGAGTGATTATACCTCCACATGACTCAGACGGCCTCATTAACAAATTATCTTTAAGAAAATCTAATCAATCAGTCTAGCTCACTATTAGAAGGAATAGTGAGTTGGAATCAGACAGGGAAAGATCAGCCTTCTGAACTGAAATCAGTTTCTCTCAGGACACCAGCAAACCGCTTAACGCACCCAAAATTTTTTCCTCTGGATTTTAGCTGTTCGGAAATCTTGGGGTGGAACACACGCTTCAGGATTTAGCATAAACATGTTCCTGAGATTATAGCTGCAGGGTGAATCAGGCAAAAGCAAAACTGAGACTGGATCTCTCTTGCGACTCATCGCTCAAGTATCGCCACTGGAAAAGCATCGGGGAATATCTGTGCTGACAAATCCGGCTCAGTGGACAAGTTGCCCCAGGCCCAAGCCTACTTTAAGATCTTATCAAACCAGTCTCCCCCAGATTTACTATATATCAGCTATTTGTTGTGGTTTGTATTACTTTCCCTAATCAGACTGGAACTCCTTCAGATGAGGTCCTTATGTAGAAAAAAGATCACCTCAGATCTCCTTACATGGGTCTCCTGCAGGTGAGCACATTTCCCTAAAAGCTGACAGATCGACCATATAGCTCTCGGAAGCCAGCGCCCTATTTGGGCAGAAGGATGTAACAAACAAAAATAAAAAACTGCTTTATTTCTGTCAGTGTTGGCGATTACATTATTGCACTGTGTGCTGAAGGAAATAAAATGAAGTTTACCGGCTGCATGGCATTTGTGTCATATCCAATTGGAGAACAGAAAATGGTGGATCCGAATAGTGGCTTCCAGACAGTGAATGGTTAAAGCAGGTCGGAAGGAGGTGGCAAATCCCACGCAGCCTTCTAAGAGTTCATATCATCACACATCCGCAGCAGAGAGGCAGGATGCCAGTGGGAAGCCATCTCAGCATCTCTGTAGTGCTGCACCAAAGTGCTGTCAGATCAATGCCCCAAGAACATCATACGTTAGCCTAGCACACATGAGCAGGGTGAAGTTTCTCCAGCTCGGCATACATCCTCTGGGGGAGTACATGCACTGGGGTGTACGTCCTCTGGGGGAGTACATGCACTGGGGTGTACGTCCTCTGGGGGAGTACATGCACTGGGGTGTACGTCCTCTGGGGGAGTACATGCACTGGGGGTGTATGTCCTCTGGGGGAGTACATGCACTGGCGGTGTATGTCCTCTGGGGGAGTACATGCACTGGGGGTGTACGTCCTCTGGGGGAGTATATGCACTGGGGGTGTATGTCCTCTGGGGGAGTACATGCACTGGGGGTGTACGTCCTCTGGGGGAGTATATGCACTGGGGGTGTACGTCCTCTGGGGGAGTATATGCACTGATGGTGTACTGTACATCCACTAGGGGAGTACATGCACTGGTGGGCTACGCTTCAGATACTTCAGCGTAAAGTCATTTCACACTTCCAAGCTTTCCAACTGCTTGTAATTATTTACCGCCTTGGAGGTCACCTAGGCCAAGCCACTCCCTGACTCCCAACCGTCAACTGGGTCCTTTGCTACTTCTTCGCTCAGACCTTGTGAGGCAGTACAGTAAACTTAATGGTTTTCAGTTAAGTTTACTTTTTAGACAATGCGACTTTGCAGTAGTGAGGCAAATTTTATGGGTTTATATCAGCAAAGGAAGGAATTTTTTTGCCTACCACAAGATGAGGGTAAGACAAAACAATGGCTGACTGAAATTGGCAAGGCCAAATATCCTCCGGATACACCTGAGACAAATTGCAGAAGTGACTACTGAAGACTACTGAACGAAGTAAGCAATTGTCTGTTGGCCCGGTCAACCCCTCCTTTGCCTAGCATGGGATGTTGGGGGGAGGTATTTCCAAATTCAAATTACCCGCCCATTGTAGTTTTTCAAAAATGAGAAAGGGTGCAGTGATTGCTTGAGCTAGCCACCAAGAGAGACTTAATCAGTTATCACCTGTAGGTGATAACTGATTAAGATGTTTTTGGAATAGACAGAGTGTTCTTTAAAATGTTCAATGAGTGCATATCTGATCTCATAACAAACTTAAACAGATAATGTAGGGGTCTTCCCAAGGGCATGGAAGATAGCCATAATAACACCCATCTTTAAAACAGGTGACCCATTAGATGTGTGCAACTACAGACCAATTAGTATACTCCCTGTGGTGTCAAAGGTCATAGAAAAATATATGGCAGAGCAACCTACTGCCCATCTCAACAACAGCCCCTTCAGATTGCATCCTATGCAATTTGGCTTCAGAGCCAACCACTCAACGGAAACAGCTAACTGCTATTTCCTGGAGAGTATTAAGTCCAAACAGGATAAAGGGGGGATTGTTGGGGCCATATTTTTAGATCTAAGGAAGGCCTTTGACACTGTCACTCATGGGGTCCTTGTTGCAAAGCTGTCCTTATTCAATTTTTCCCCTGATGCCATATCTGGACGGCAAGGCTCAGAGGGTTAAGGTGAATAGAGAGTTGTCATCTGCCCTTAGCTGTGATGTGGGCATACCTCAGGGATCCGTTTTGGGTCCTCTCTTATTCAGTCTTTATATAAATGACCTGCCCACTGTTTCCAGCGAGTCTGAGGTGTCATGGTTCTTCCTTTTCTGTTCCGGTTATTCCTTTTTTGGCCGCCCGTTGGTGGCATTTCACATCTTTGTACTGTGGTTCATTTGTCTCCTGTGTTGATTCTATTATTGGTGTCTCGTTATTCAATCATTGTGCCCACCTATGTCTAGTTATCCCTCTCGTTATCCCTCTCCTCGCTGTGTTTTGTGTATTTTGAGGATTTTGAATTCCCCTGCTTGTTTTCTTGTTTCAAGTTTTTTCAAGTGTTTTGAGTTCTTTGTGTTTTTCTGTTACAAGCATTTTTGGAGTTTTTTGGAATTTCCGGTTGTGGCTTTATTTCGGTTCCATGTTTGTTATCTTGTCAAGTAAAGGTTTTGTTTAAAATTTACCTTTTGGACTGTCCATGTTTTTACTCTGCGCTTGGGTCCTACCTCAACAAACCATGACACTGAAGTACATATGTATGCAGATGATACTGTGATTTATGTACATGCAATGACCAAACAGCAAGCTGCACATAAGTTATCTGCAATGATGGTCCATGTCACACAGTGACTCACTGACTCTTATCTTCATCTCAATGTAAAGAAAACAGTTTGTATGTTCTTCACAAAAAGAACAACCGATGATTCTGTATCAGATATCTATGTATCAGGGGAAAAGCTGAAGGAAGTGTCGGACTTCAGTTGCCTTTGCATTACAATTGATTCTAATCTCACCTTCAAAAAGCAAATCAAGAAGTTAACGAATAGTAGAATGTAATTTGTCCGATTTCCATTATATTACAAATTCTTTAATCACTAAGGCAGCCATATTAAATTTTAATGCATTGATCATTCCACACTTAACATACTGTCTGACAACCTGGGCTTAAGCCACTGAAACCTGTACAGTCAGCTTACCACCAGGCTCTTAAGGTGCTTGACAGGAAGCCCAATAGTTACCACCACTGGCACTGCTTAAGAAATCTGAATTTATTGAGCTGGGACAACTTAATAAAATTCACAGTTGTCTGTTTTGAATTCAATATTTTGCTATATATGGCTTGGCTCCCCCCCTCCCCTCAACTAGATCTGTTGTCAAGGGGGGTTGTATTATTCCTATGAGGAGGACTGCTTTTGGACAGTCAGCTTTTTCAGTGAGGGCAGCTCATATATGGAAAAATCTTCATATACACATGAGAAACTGCAACACATATCGTTCATTCACAACTTACCTGAAAGTATGGTTAAAAGACAACGAGGTGTGTTACCATGCTCTGTAATATCCCAACATATCTGTGCTGTCTGTTTTATGCATAACAATCTTTGTTTTAACTTATTTGTATTATGTCTGAATTTGTATTTTGTATTTGTTGTTTTTAATGTACCTGCCCAGGGACTACAGTTGAAAATTAGCCATGCTGGCTAAACTGGTACATTTACAGAAATGTTCATTAATGTAAAAATAAAAAAATAAACTGAATAAAATAAAGTAAATAAACTATGTGGCCCGTAGGTCCAGGGTTGGGCAGCTTTGACCTGCAGTATCTCGCCTGTATGTCCAGGGTTGGGCAGGATTTATATACAGTATGTGGCTCGTAGGTCCAGAGCCCCATGTGCAGGGTGTGGCAGACAGTCAGGCTCCTGTGGGCCCCGTGTGCAGGGTGTGGCAGACAGGCCCCGCCCCTGTGGGCCCCGTGTGCAGGGTGTGGCAGACAGTCAGGCTCCTGTGGGCCCCGTGTGCAGGGTGTGGCAGACAGGCCTCCGCCCCTGTGGGCCCCGTGTGCAGGGTGTGGCAGACAGTCAGGCTCCTGTGGGCCCCGTGTGCAGGGTGTGGCAGACAGGCCCCGCCCCTGTGGGCCCCGTGAGCAGGGTGTGGCAGACAGTCAGGCTACTGTGGGCCCCGTGTGCAGGGTGTGGCAAACAGGCCCCGCCCCTGTGGGCCCCGTGTGCAGGGTGTGGCAGACAGTCAGGCCCCTGTGGGCCCCGTGTGCAGGGTGTGGCAGACAGTCAGGCTCCTGTGGGGCCCCGCGTGCAGGGTGTGGCAGACAGTCAGGCTCCTGTGGAACCCATGGGCAGGGTGTGGCAGACAGTCAGGCCCCCCATGTGCAGGGTGTGGCAGATAGGCAGGCCCCACCCCTGTGGGCCCCGTGAGCAGGGTGTGGCAGACAGTCAAGCCCCTGTAAGCCCCATGTGCAGATTCTGGCAGACAGAGTCTGTGGGGCCCCCTTCATCTGGAAAGGTAGTGGCAGGGAAGGAAGCTCTTTTCTTTGCCAAAGGGAATAATTACAGTGCTCGACGCCCTGGAGAATGATTCTTGGAAACTGTCTATGGCTCTGGCTTGCTTGCGTCTCACAGAAACGTGATTTTTTTCTGTCAGTGAATGATCCTTGATGCTCTCCCATCTGCAGAAACACGAGTGGACAGATTGGACCGAAGGAAGCTCTTTCGACATTACACCGTGGGGTCCTATGACAGCTTTGATGCTTCCAGGTAGGGGCAGTCTACTTGTAGATCTGGGATATGAGCTCTCTTCTGTGCTGTGTACAGGATGTTAACCCTAGGCAGTCTTTCTATTTGCGGACAGCACAAAATCAAACCCCCTGCATTTCACTGACTTTGGCATTGATTCATGTAGAATCTTGTGGTAATTTTTATTCTGAGATTCCCACGTAGAGTTGCACGTCCAGTTGAGGCCAAAAGTTTACATACACCTAGGCTAAAGCCATTCAGACTCAATTTTTCACAACTCCTCACATTTCATATTACAATACATTTCCTGTGTTAAATAAATTAGGTTATCTACTTTATTTCCATAAGAAGTCATTTCAAAATAATAACTGATTTATTTCAGCTTTTATGTTCTATTTCAGATTTTCAGAGGGTCAAAACTTTACATACACTTTGTTAGTATTTGGTGGCATTGTCTTTTAATCGCTTAACTTGAATCAAACATTTGGGGTAGCCTTCCACAAGCTTCTCACAATACTGTGCCAGAATTTTTGCCCATTCCTTCTGACAGAACTGGTGTAACTCAGTCAGGTTCGTGGGCCTCCTTGCTCGGACACGCTTTTTCAGTTCAGTCCACAAATTTTCTATGGGATTCAGGTCAGGTCAGCACTCCAATGCTTTCACTTTGTTGTCTTTCAGCCATTTTGTTGCAACTTTGGAGGTATGCTTAAGATCATTGTCCTGCTGGAAGACCCAGTTGCAAGCAAGTTTTAACTTTCTATCTGATGTCTTGAGATGTTCCTTCAGTATTTCTAGATAACCCTCCTTCCTCATGATTTTCTGAAGTGCACCAGTCCCTTTTCCAGCATGATGCCCCCACAATATGATGCTTCCACCCCATTGCTTCACAGTTGGGATGGTGTTGTTAGGATTAAAAGTCTCACCCCTTTTCCACCATACGTAGCACTGATCATTACGGCCAAACAGTTTTATTTTTGTTTGATCTGACCAGAGAACTCTCCTCCACAAGGCTAGGTCTTCATGCTGGTGATTACCTGCAAACTTCATTCTGGCTCTTCTATGCAGTCTTGAAGTAGGGGCTTCTTCCTTGCGTGAAAGTCTTTCATGCCATGGCGATGTAGGATTCTCTTAATGGTGGATGTAGATACTTAGGTACCTGATGCCTCCAACTCCTCCACCAGTTCCTTTTGTTGTTGTCTTTGGGTTCAATTTAATCTTTTGGATTAAACTTCATTCATTCCTGGGAGTTAATTTGTGCCTCCTTCCTGAATGATGCAGTGTCAGTGTGGTTCCAATATTTTTATATTTGCATACAATTGTTTGTACAGATGCTCCTGGCACCTTCAGTTGTTCGGAAATTGCAGACTTGTGGAGGTCCACAGTTTCTTTTTCTGAGGTCTTGGCTGAGTTGCTTGGATTTTCCCATGGCATCAAGGGCAAATATGCAGTGGCTCTAAAAGTAGGCTCTTAAATACAGCCACAGGTGCCAATTAACTCCCAATTAACTCCAAATTAACTGCTAATTATGATAACTGGCCAATCAGAAGCTTCTAAAAAGTAATTACATCAGTTTTTGGAATCTTCCATACTGTTGTAAGGAATTTGATTTAGTCACAGGGAGGAAAACATGTTTATCTAACTCCATTAACTTCAAATCCTGTAAAGTGAAGATGTATGTGAATACAGGTTTGTGTTGTGAACTCTCTCAGCCAACGGGGGGTTGAGTGACGGAAGAACCAGCACGGTGAGGCAGAGGTAGTGTTTAACAAAAAAGGTCTTTAATAATTATAATGAGTGGGGGTAGAGGTAGGGGGAGCCAAAAACAACTAAAAAGTCTTCCCGGTCGGGGTATCAGTGTTCCGCTCCAGGTCTTCACAGCCTCTTCTGGAGAGAAACGAAAAAAAGAAGTAGGTTAAGGGGGACAGGGCGTGGTCAGCCCGATCCGGGTCCGGTTCCGGTTCCTTGCTCCGGCTGTCGGCGGGTGATCCTCCGTTCCAAGCGAGTTGGCCCACGGCCGCTTCCAGTCTCTTCTCGGTGTAGAGTCGTCCGGCGTGGCTACGACGGAAGCCCCAGCAACTCTCCCCTTCCTTGGGTTGTGCCGCTCTATATAAGCCTGCCTGCTCGTTAGTACAAGCAGCTTCAGGTGGGCGCCGGCAGCCAATCCCGCAAGCAGCTTCAGGTGTGTGGCAGAGTGGAAAATTCCACCTACCTTCCCTCTGCTGCAGCCCTGTCCATGGTGCTGCCGGTTGTCGCCTCAGTTGGTCTGCCGGGGGCTGTCCAGGGTCCTGAACGTCTCTAGACAGGGGTTTGCTAGGTACCGCCCACTCACCACTTTTCCCAGCGGCCGCCGGTGTCCATGGGCTCGGCTGTCCTGGTGGTCTCCTGGGGAGCACCGATAAGGGATCGGGGCGCCACATACCCCTTCCCTCAGCTCCATGCCGTTCCCTGGAGCGCCCGTCCATAGGCATTCCTCCCGTCTGGACAGGGCATCAGCATTCCCGTGGAGCTTCCCGGCTCGATGTTCCACCCTGAAGCGGAAAGACTGTAGCCCCAGAAACCACCTAGTAACCCGGGCGTTACTATCTTTATTCACTGCCATCCATTTGAGTGGGGCATGGTCAGTGATCAGTACAAACTCCCTACCCAGTAAGTAGTACCGCAACTTGTCCATCGCCCATTTGACAGCTAAACATTCTTTTTCAACTGTGGCATAGTTACGCTCATGTTTTAAGAGCTTACGGCTGATGTACGTTACCGGATGCTCGGCCCCATCCCGGATCTGTGAGAGAACGGCTCCTATCCCCACAATGGAAGCGTCCGTTTGGAGTACGAAGGTCTGATCGAAGACCGGAGTCACCAGAACCGGTTCGCTGCAGAGGGCTTGTCGCAGGGTTTCGAAGGCACCGTCAGCTTCCTCCGTCCAGCCGACTCGGTTGCTTCGACTCTTGGAAGTCAAGTCATGCAGGGGGGCTGCTATGGCGGCAAAATTTGGAATGAATTGACGGTAATACCCAACTAAGCCCAGGAAGGTTCTCACCTGCTTTTGCGTCTGGGGCTTGGGCCACGTCGCGATGGCTTCCACCTTGGTGGATTGGGGTTTCACACACCCTCTTCCGACGGTGTATCCCAAGTAATCCGCCTCCTCCAATCCCAGGCGGCATTTGGTTGCGTTGGCCGTCAGGCCGGCCTCCCGGAGGGCCCCCAGCACCGCCTCTAGCCTGCCCAAGTGGGTTCTCCAATCTGCACTGTGGACCACGATGTCGTCCAGGTACGCCGCCGCATACTCCTGATGAGGCCGGAGGATCTGATCCATGAGCCGCTGGAAGGTTGCCGGGGCTCCGTGGATCCCAAACGGTAGGACCCGGTACTGGAAGAGACCATCCGGCGTCACAAAGGCCGTCTTCTCCTTGGCCTGGGGGGAAAGGGGAACTTGCCAATACCCACGGGTGAGATCCAACGTGCTGAGGAATCGAGCTGGTCCCAGCCTCTCGATCAGCTCATCGACCCTGGGCATGGGGTAAGCGTCAAAACGTGAGATCTCATTTAACTTCCTGAAGTCATTGCAAAACCGCAGGCTCCCTTCGGGTTTGGGGACAATGACTATTGGGCTGCTCCACGAGCTGCGGGACTCTTCAATGATCCCCATCTCTAACATTTGCCTGACCTCTTCCCGGATGGTATCACGCTGGGCCTCAGGGATCCGGTACGGCCTCAGCCTAACCTTCTTTCCGGGTTCTGTGGTGATGTGGTGGGCTATGATGGAGGTCCGGCCTGGGAGCTTCGAGAACACATCCCGATTCCGTTCCAGAAGTTCTCGGAGATCTTGGATCTGGTGGCCCGTCAGCTGCTTTCCCATCGTTACCTCAGGGGTGCCCTGCGGGGAGACGTGAGCAGAGAGGGCCTGTGCCGGCGGTTGTTCAGTTTCATACCAACGTTTTAACAAGTTTATGTGGTATATTTGGGTGTGACGGCGGCGTCCCGGTTGGCTGACTTTATAGTTGACAGGCCCGGTTCTCTCAACCACTTCGTATGGCCCGTGCCATTTAGCCAAAAATTTACACTCGTGGGTGGGGACTAAGACCATCACTTTATCGCCCGGCTGGAATTCTCTCACCTGAGCTCCGCGATTGTATACCCGGGCCTGGGCCTGCTGTGCCTGCTGCATGTTTTCCCGGACCATGGGCCAGATCTGGGCCATCCGTCGGTGCATCTGCTCCACGTGCTCGATGACCGTGCTATGTCGCGAAGGTTGGCGCTCCCATGTTTCCTTGGCCAGGTCCAACAATCCTCGGGGTCGCCGCCCATACAGCAGCTCAAATGGTGAAAACCCTGTAGACGCCTGAGGTACTTCACGAATGGCAAACATGAGGTATGGTAACAGTTGGTCCCAGTCTTTACCATCTATTTCGATCATTTTTCTCATCATCTGTTTCAAGGTATGGTTAAACCGCTCTACCAACCCGTCGGTCTGCGGGTGATAGACGGAAGTCCTCACCTGCTTCACCTTCAGCAGGTGGCACATTGCCTTCATTACGGTGGACATGAAGCAGGACCCCTGGTCGGTGAGTATCTCCGACGCGATACCCACCCGGCTGAACAGCAGGAACAGTTCTCGGGCTACAGCTTTCCCGGTGGCCGTCCGCAACGGAATGGCTTCTGGGAACCGGGTAGCGTAGTCCATGATGACCAGGATATATTCGTGCCCCCGGCTGGACCTTGGAAGGGGGCCCACGATGTCCATGGCGATGCGGTGGAAGTGGACCTCTATGATGGGTAGAGGGATCAGGGGGTTTTTATACTTCACCTTGGGGCTGTGGAGCTGGCACTCAGCACAGTGGCGACAGTACTCCTCGACGGCCCTCTTCACTCCGGGCCAGTAGAACCGTGCGATTATGCGCTCATATGTCTTCTCCGCTCCCAAGTGGGCCCCCAGGAGGTGGGTGTGGGCGAGGTACAGGACCTTTGAAATGTAAGTCTTGGGGACTAACAGCTGGTTAACCATCTCTTCCTTGACCTGGGATACTCTATATAATAACCCCTGCTCACTCATAAAATATGGGTAGGTTGTTTCACTTACCCCCGGTAGTAACTGCCCATCGATCTTCTGGACGTCCCTCCAGGCCTGTGTCAGGTTGGGATCCTGCAGCTGCGCGGTTCCAAAGCGACCCTGCTCCCCGGTCTGGCTCCCTGGCTGTGGTGCAAACTCAGGGAAGGTCTCATCCGAGCCTACCTCCTCCAGGCCGACGGGGTTCTCGGCTACGGCCTCTGATGCGGTGGCGGTGGTCTCCTTAGTACGGCCGGTTTGCGGCCTCCCCTCACCCGCAGCATCCGTCGGTCCTGCCTGGTTGTCCCCCGAGAGGCCAGCCCAGGCCGGTTGAGTACCCCCTTCGGTGTGCTGGGGTCGCCTCTTCTGGGGTCTGCGCCTGCCCTCTGGTTCGAGGTTCGCTGGAGACTCCTTCCAGTACCTACCAAATACAGCACAGTCCCGGCCCACCAGTACAGGGACGGGCAGGTTCTCCACGACTCCTGCCCGGACGGCCACCGAGCCTCGGGGGGTGGTCATCATAATGTCAGCCGTGAAATACTGCTTAGTGTCCCCGTGAATACAGGCCACGGCAATTGCCTTACCTCGGGAGTCCCCCGCAAACTCCGGCCGGATGAGGGTCACCATACTGCCCGAGTCAAGTAGGGCCTCGGTATCCCGTCCGCCGATGGTTACCGGAAATGTTGGGGCTCTGGCTCCCTCATGTGCCCAGCAGGTGGTGATGTATCGGCACGGGAACACCGGGGGCTCCGACGTATCTGCGGTGGGCATGGGCTCATCCCGGTCGGGGCAATCCCGGGCAAGGTGACCTTCTCTTCCACAGGTATAGCACCTGCGTCTTTCCGGGGGTCCCCTTGGGGGCGCTGTAGGGCGCCCAAGCGGTCGCGGCTCCAGGGGTTCAGCCATTCTCCGGGTGGGGCCTTTCTCCAGCCTGTATCCCCCGGCTGTCCCTCTTACCGTGTCGGGTCGGCTGGTCCGCAGCATCTCCTGCGTGACCTGGTGATTCTCCAATAGGGCAATTAATAGTTCTAGTGTTCGGGGGCCCTGTTGGGCAACATACCTCTTCGCATCCGGGGGCAGGGCCCGGATGCACCGGTCCAGCACCACTCGATCCAATAGGGCGGGACCATCTCCTTCCACCAGCCAGCTCCGGGTGATGCGGCTCAGGGCTGTCACTTGGGCTCTCGCTGGCTGGCTGGGGCTATAGGCCCACTGGTGGAACCGCTGGGCTTTAGCCGGCAAGCTATAGCCATACTGCGCCAGAATGGCTGCTTTGAGGTGGTTGTAGTTGGCGGCCTCTGCATCGGTCAGGTCCCGGCAGGCTTTCTGGGCCTCCCCGATCAGAAACGGCGCCAAGATGCCCCCCCAGTCTCCCCGGGCCCAGCCTTCTCGGTGGGCGGTACGTTCAAACAACTCGAGGTAGGCTTCTACGTCATCCTCAGGAGTCATTTTTGTCAGTACATCCCGCGGCGTCAGTTTGTTCTCTGACGGGCGGGTGACCAGGGCCGCCATGGCTGCCTCCAGCGTCTTCTGCGTCTGCAGCACAGCCTTAATGGCCTCCTCCATTTTACAAAAAAAAAAATTTTTTTTTTTTTTTTTTTTTTAGAGCTGGTTTCTGTCTGGTTCCGTCACCCCGTAGCGTGGAGTTAGCATGCCCGCATTCTCCACCATGTGTGAACTCTCTCAGCCAACGGGGGGTTGAGTGACGGAAGAACCAGCACGGTGAGGCAGAGGTAGTGTTTAACAAAAAAGGTCTTTAATAATTATAATGAGTGGGGGTAGAGGTAGGGGGAGCCAAAAACAACTAAAAAGTCTTCCCGGTCGGGGTATCAGTGTTCCGCTCCAGGTCTTCACAGCCTCTTCTGGAGAGAAACGAAAAAAAGAAGTAGGTTAAGGGGGACAGGGCGTGGTCAGCCCGATCCGGGTCCGGTTCCGGTTCCTTGCTCCGGCTGTCGGCGGGTGATCCTCCGTTCCAAGCGAGTTGGCCCACGGCCGCTTCCAGTCTCTTCTCGGTGTAGAGTCGTCCGGCGTGGCTACGACGGAAGCCCCAGCAACTCTCCCCTTCCTTGGGTTGTGCCGCTCTATATAAGCCTGCCTGCTCGTTAGTACAAGCAGCTTCAGGTGGGCGCCGGCAGCCAATCCCGCAAGCAGCTTCAGGTGTGTGGCAGAGTGGAAAATTCCACCTACCTTCCCTCTGCTGCAGCCCTGTCCATGGTGCTGCCGGTTGTCGCCTCAGTTGGTCTGCCGGGGGCTGTCCAGGGTCCTGAACGTCTCTAGACAGGGGTTTGCTAGGTACCGCCCACTCACCACTTTTCCCAGCGGCCGCCGGTGTCCATGGGCTCGGCTGTCCTGGTGGTCTCCTGGGGAGCACCGATAAGGGATCGGGGCGCCACAGTGTATACGTGTATTGGTTGTTCTGAAAAAGGGAAAAAAACTGTTTATTATGACACAATATGACCGTTGGCAATAACCGAGGATAGGCAGTTTCAATGATGGAAAAGGTGAACATTTTATTTTACAAAGCAAGACAAAAGACTGCTATGAAAAGAAAAGACATACAAACTAACAAACTAGGACAAAGAAAAGGAACACAAAGTGAGTGTTGATGGATGCCCAAATATTCTGTACAGCAAAGACTATGGTACCAGGAGAACTTAAGCAGATTCTCCCCGAATGTTTCTTTGGACTTCCCTTAAATCCAATCCTGAGAAAGCCTTCCACACCCCACAGCTCCTTTGGTTTGCCCAAATAAGGTCTGGACACAAATAGGCCGGTAACATCTGCCCAACCAAGAGACCCCGCTCCTACTCCTCCAGGAAGAGAGAAACTGCACTTCTCCCCTCCTCTGTAGACACAGGAGAAGCATCAAAATCCAGTGACAGTAATAAGATACTTTGTACGATGGTACGTGATCCTATGATTCTACCTATCAATTCTCCAAATACTTCTCTATGGGAGTCCATGGTGGTGACCCATCTGTGACCCAGACAATTATGTAGCCATACCTGTGCATAAATATACTCTGCTTTACATATACCATTTCATACCCGTTCAGTGTGCTTGTCTATGTATGATATTATTCACAGTCCCCCACATTTATCATATCATCCTTAGTTATCTGCATGCAAATACATATGATGCATTCTTTCAGTCCATGGTAGTAGGTTTGCCTGACCCAGGACAGCCTAGGCCATTGTACATGGATTGCAGAGCAGCAGTTTATGGCCCCAAATTGAAGTTCTTCTTGACCCTCCACCTGGTATGGCCATAGCTCCAAGAGGGTAATATCCTGTCATCTGATTCCTCCAACTCTTCCAGGAGGATAAGCCATTTGAAGATTGCTTCCCCTCAATAAATGGGGCCACAAAGGACAGTCCCATGCAGCTTTCAGCTGCTCTCCCCATCCTGGGGCATTTTATGGCTCCATTCAGCTCCACTCGTACGGCAGTGCAATTTTACAACTCCACCAGTGTGCGCACCATGGAAGAATATGTCCCGTTGTCAAGGGACAACAGAGTTGATTGGGAAAATTGAAATTTTACCTTACACTGTTCAAAGGGACAGTCAACTTGGTGTATGTAAACTTTTGACCCACTGGAATTCTGATATAGTGAATTAAAGCTGAAATAAATATGTCTATAATCGGTTGTTTTAAAATGACGTCTGATGTGAACAAAGTACATGCCCTAATTGACTTGCCAAAAGTAATGCATGGTAACATGAAATGTGCGGAGTTGTGAAAAACTGAGTTTTAATATCTTTAGCCTCGGTGTATGTAAACTTTTGGCCTCAACTGTAGAGCTGTGCTCAGAGCATTTCTAGACCAATCAGGGGCTTTGCCGTGTACTGGCCAATCGGAGGCAGGCTGTGTACATTACAGTGCAACCGACATCATTATCATATGGCAGAGGCTCTAATCCAGAGTGATGAACAGTAGTAGAGAACATCAGTGTGTAACTCTCAAATATGCGCTAAGGTCAAATAGGCAGATTCCCCATTTATCATCACTGAGTGTAATGTACACCTAGTAAACCACAATGTGCAGTGTAACAGGAAGGTACAACTAGAGAGAGAACTTATGAGTTCTGAGATCTCAGGGGAGCCAAGTTCCTGCCGTTCAGACTGCAGTGGGAAACTCATTCCACCACCAGGGGGCATAACAGACAGGAGATGTGATCTGGCTCATCTTTTAAAGATATAACAGAGCTATCCTATTAGCTGCCTGACAGGCTAGCACACAGTAGGTTTGAATTTGAAGTACTTACAGCCCCTGGTATTCCCAGGTGGTCTCCTGTTCAATTACTAACCAAGCTTGATCCTGCTTAGTTTCCCAGATCAGATGAAATCAAGTACATGCAGGGTGGTCTAGCCCTAACCAGTCTGGGCATTCATTGCTTTGTAACACACTGGACAGACTGTATTGCCATGCCATTCACCTATCACGTCTATTGTGTATACAATAATACCGTGAGCTCTGTAATGTTTGGGAAAAATACATTTTTTCTACAGTATATCAAGAATAATAATACCTCAGTAGGAGAAATCAATTTTAATGTTCTGGTCATTTCCAGTACCATATTTTTAGATTATTTGCTGAAGTCAGCCTATTACGTTCAATGTACCTTCTACACAAAAATATAAACATGCTTTTTGTTGCTCTTTTTCTTCTGTGTCAGTGTCCATTATGGTAGTGCTCCAATTAAAAGTTCTGAACTAGCTAGCTACCATTCTGAACGAATGCAAAACATTTAATGCTGTGACATAGCTACCATTCTGAGCTAATGAAAAACATTTAATGCCGAGAGATAGCTACCATTCTGAACGAATGCAAAACATTTAATTCAGAGAGACAGCTGCCATTCTGAACGCATGCAAAACATTTAATGCTGAGAGATATCTACCATTCTGAGCTAATGAAAAACATTTAATGCCCAGAGATAGCTACCATTCTGAACTAATGCGAAACATTTCATGCTGAGAGATATCTACCATTCTGAGCTAATGCAAAACATTTAATGCCCAGAGATAGCTACCATTCTGAACGAATGCAAAACATTTAATTCAGAGAGACAGCTGCCATTCTGAACGCATGCAAAACATTTAATGCTGAGAGATATCTACCATTCTGAGCTAATGAAAAACATTTAATGCCCAGAGATAGCTACCATTCTGAACTAATGCAAAACATTTCATGCTGAGAGATATCTACCATTCTGAGCTAATGCAAAACATTTAATGCTGAGAGACAGCTGCCATTCTGAACTAATGCAAAACATTTAATCCTGGGGGATAGCTTGCATTCTGAACTAATGCAAAACATTTAATGCTGAGAGATATCTACCATTCTGAACTAATATAAAACATTTAATGCTGAGAGATAGCTACCATTCTGAATTAATGCAAAACATTTAATGCTAAGAGATAGCTTGCATTCTGAACTAATGCACAACATTTAATGCCAAGAGATAGCTTGTATTCTGAACTAAAGCAAAAAACGTAAAGGTCAAGGAAACTGACATCTGTGACTTATTTGCTATTGTGTTTTTTTTTTTAATCCTTTTTTGCACTCATAAATGGCCCAGAAGAAAACCTTGAAAAGCCTGTGCTAAAATTGGTTTGCTTTACCCCATGGCTAAATGCCAGGTTTTCAGTAGGTGGGGTCGGCTGGGTATAACAAGACCAGTGAAATCCTTTCTACTTGTAATATGTAAATGATGCACTTTTCACTTTTGTGCGGCCAAGCTAAGTTGCGAATGCTGAAGTATTGCGCTTTCTCTGGATGAAGAAACACCTTTTTTGTTTTTCCAAGAAATGAAGTCATTTCTTGCAATAACCCCAACATTTAATATTTGTAGTTCCCATTTTTGCAAGAAAGATTTCACCAACTATCTACAAAAATAGTGTGGCTTTGCTAATAAGCTAGCACTGGCGCATGGTCTACTGCCTTCCCTCCCTTCACCTCCCTCCCAAATATTGCTGCTAGTGACACCCCCGTTTGTCATAGAAAAGACTTGTGATTGATCAATAAATAGGCCTATTGTTAGCTAGCAATAATTAAATACCTTGAAGCATAGATATGTGGTATCAAAGCCTTTCTTTATTTGGGTGTGATGTACAGGGTTGGAAACTGCTGTTGGAGTCTATTGTTAAAGTACAGTAGCACAATGTGACAATGTTATTTCACATTGAATGACCTGCACGTTTAACTGTATGTCACGGATTGGGGGGTTAGGACCCAGGCACAGAGTGAAAACACACAAAACTCAAAAGGTTTCAAATAAAGATTCAAACAAAGACTTTTCTTTCAAAAAAGAACTCAGGGAGGCCACGAAGGGCAATTATCAAAAACACAAAAAAAATAAATGCCGGGCAGACAACAGAACTCGGTAGACACAGACAGGCAGAACATTGGCAGGTCAAAACACACATGCAGGCGGAACACAAAAACACAACATGGGCAGGACAGGACAAAGGCAGGTCACAGGCAATCAGATACATACAGAAACACATAGGAATGCAAACACACACAAGGAACCAGCACGCGAGTCAGGGAAACAAAGAAATTAAATAAACTAGACAATAACCAGACACAGGTGAACTCAATTCATAATCAGACCAGAGAGGGAAGGGATAACGAGACAAACCCAAAAAAACAGTAGAATAATTGAAAACAATCATACAATTAACACAGGGAAAAGCAATAATGGAAAATGAACTGAACTACAAAACTGAAGTGCCGCCATCTGGCGGCCCTAAAAAAGGAAAATCAGAAACAGAAACACAGAACCATGATAGTATATGATGGTAAAGCCTAGCTTATGTTGCTGTCTTGCATGAGGAAATAATACCAATACCAAATGATGCCAAATCACATGGGTTATTATTATACTGCAGTGCAAGAGAGTCCACAGTAAACGAACAGTCAAAAAATAATAATCAAATAAAATAGTAATAAAATAAAATAAAACTCCCCACAGCAGCCATGGGTAGCAGCTGGGCTAACGGCAGTGAGCCTCTGCTGCCACGCTGCCTGTGAGTCGGGCTGGCGCTGCCCCCAGGTGGACAGCATGCCATTTCCCTTCCTGGCACCATAAAACATACTCTACCCATTAGAGTCTAACATGCATTATGTAAAAAAACTGTTCTCTAAAAAAACAAAATATAAAGTGTCAATATAAAGTGTTTTGCCACATGACATAATTGTGATGATTCAGTACTCTGCACTTCCTGGCCTACTTGTTCTGATTTGCAGTCCCGAAAGAATAGTTCACTTAAACCAGGGGTGCCCAACACGATGATCGCAAAGGTCATGCTGGTAGATTGCATGTAATTTTTGAAAATGCCTCAGTTAAAATTCTAATTCGTCCTGTTTTCATCCCCCTTTCACGTGGCTTCTGCCTGAGAGACAGATACACTTTATTGACAATAAATGTGGCCAATCTGCTGCTGTTGAGATCTTTGTTACATTAATCCCTTTGAGCAATCCCCCTAATGGTCAGGACACTGGTGTCCTGAGATTGCTCAACTCAGGCATTCACTGCTTCTGCAAACAAACTATGAGTGGAAACAACAAGTTCTGTGCTCTAGCTTTATTAGTAGATGATACAAGAACACAATGCCAAATACAGAGTTTCTTATTGCCCCCATTGTTGCGTAGGTCGTCCATTTAACAACCCCCTCCCTGCAGTCTCATCTGCAACTAAACCCCTAAGCATGATACTCTGGACAATTTCTACCTTGGTGTTCATAAAAATATTCTTTCACCACCAAAAATGTGTGTTCTGTCAGCAACAAGATAAAACTAACAATGATCTCGAAGGTATGCCGATACAATGGTATAGCAATAATAAAAAAACACAGTAATGTTAAGTTGATGTGCTAGCTTGCAGTGCATCTCTCTCTAGTCTGTCTGTCTTGCTAACCTACCTGGAAATAATGTACGATGGGGGTGGTGGTGCAGCCGAGGTGAAGACAAGGGTCGCTTAACCTGCCCCAAAGTACATTATTTTCCAATAACGGGACAGCCCGGAGGGGTTTATTCCACTTATAGGCTACAACGGGTTACCAACAATGACTATAAACGGTTACTTTAATATTTATTGATTTCACCTGAAATTGAAATATTCTTCCGTGGCCGTTGGGGCATCTTGTTTTACCGTTGTCAAGCAAAACTCTCGTTGGTAGTTATATTTGGACCGGTGTTATGCAAAAACTCTGGTTGGTAGTTCTATTTGCGCCGTTGTTAAGCAAAAACCTCCGGTCGTTAATTCTATGAAAACAACAATTCTATCAAGAAAAAATAGATCCTTCTTGTTTTATACCATAATTAGCATCAATTTTGGTCATTTTTGTCATTACATTATTCAAGAAAACTGCATGAAACCATAACTCAATCAAATTCATCTCCCTAGCTCTGTCTTGCTTTTTAAAATGGTGCGGTCACGCAGTGTAGACATAGTGTCATTCTAAAACCCTCTGAAACTGGGTTTGAATGCTAGTTAGCGTTATGATAGGTTCGCCATCACTGGTAACCTAGCTAATATTAAAATTCTGGGTTTTAGGTCAGAATCGTCTCACGGCATGCTTGTTACCCTGGCTAGCTAGCTAGCTAAGTATTGAACTGTATTCAAAACAGCGGTTACTATAAACGCAATCATTCACAAAGATGCAGATGAAAATGCGTCCCGTAGCCATGAGTTAAATACAAAACGCCTAGTCTACTGTCCAAGGGACGATTCCATATTTTGTGGGATGTTGCCACATCTTTGAAATATTTGCTATATCTGGTTGCTAGGTTACCATGGCAGCACAGCGCTTTAACGGGAAGTGAGAGAGGGCATTAATCTACTGGATAACGTTGCTCCTGTGCTTCAGCCTCAACCTGCTCAGGATCAGCTGAAGGGTGTGCATCCCTCAAGTACTCAATAACTGCCCCTTCTCACGAGGGACAGCGCTGCCCCCATAGGTATAGAAAGATGCATCTGACAGTGCGTGAATGTGGTGCAGTTCGTCCATCAACTGCGTGCTTCCGCAGGACTGAAACTTGAAATGGACGGAGGACGGAGTGTAGCACAGTGGGTAAGGAACTGGGCTTGTAACCGAAAGGTCGCAGGTTCGATTCCCGGGTAAGGACACTGCCTTTGTACCCTTGAGCAAGGTACTTAACCTGCATTGCTTCAGTATATATCCAGCTGTATAAATGGATACAATGTAAAATGCTATGTAAAAAAGTTGTGTAAGTCGCTCTGGATAAGAGCGTCTGCTAAATGCCTGTAATGTAATGAAATACTGTATCATTGTGTATATTCTATACCATTGCAAAATTATTTTTAAATGGTTTTAAAATGTTTTTTTTAATGATAAAAATGTATACTTTTGGATATATCACAAAAATGTTACTATCATGTTACTATGAAGATCGGATACTGTGTGGGCGGGGTAGAGGGTGTACTCCTTGCGTTTTGAGTGACAGCTAGTGGGCGGACCATCTGAGGCTGAGATTACAGAGTGACAGCCGGTTTTTCCCAGGGCGCACAGAAAAATACTTTAAAAATACATTTTAAAAGGACAGGAAAGTAGACAGCTGAAGTCAGCATTCCCTCACAGTAGGCTAGTACAATGAACTTGGGTAAATTCAAATTACGATGGCGGGAAAAAAAATAAAAGTGCGAAAATGTTGACTGTGACAGCTATCAAGATAAAATAATAGGATAACAGGCTACATTTCAGTAGATAGGTAAAGCAGGGTTTTCCCTAGGTTTTCAGAGGGGTTAGGTGTTCTCAACTATATTTTGGAACAGTGTTTATATATGTGTCAAAGCATATATAAACAAAGTATAAGTCAAAGCATTTTTTCATATATATATATATATATATATATATATATATTACATTTCATCAGAAAAAGACGTTACGTGTGAACATAGCCTAACTGTTGACCAAGCCACGTTAGATACTAACGTTATTTCAGTCGAGGTATCTTTATGTAACGTCAACTAATTAGCTTCGCTGGCTAGCGTCGTCATAAAATGTTTCCCAACCGTGAAAACTGCTTTACTTGTTTACATTTTGGACAGATGTGGCTAGTGGGTAAATATATCGCTGTTTCCATCGCAGCACTTTCGACACAAGCAAAATCGAAAGCGCTATCCTAAAATTTCTTCTTACCTTGAAGAGTGCCTGACCCGCAAATACCATAGCCTATTTGTTACGCTATGTTCTGTAAATGCATTTAGATCAAACCTACCATGCACAAAAATGCTCGTCAATCACTAACTTCTAGGCTATATATAATCTCATCAAAGCACGGAGTGTTTAAAACCATAATGCCCTCTCTGTTTATTTATTTTTTTAATTTTTTTTGTCAGCGCATATAACTCTCACGGTTGTTGTTACAAATCAAAAATCTCTATAACTAGTTAGATAAATAATATTCGGCTTTCCTGAATTGTTGCTTTATATTTCGTGTGACATGTTGATGCTAAGATTTCTTTTCAGCTATACCAGCTAACGTTAGCAAATGTAGCTGTTAGCTGTCCTCCTTGTAAACCAAGGTAATTCATACACTCAGTAATATACATCTAAATATAATAATAAAAGGAACTTACTTTGTGGTTATCCTCCGTCCTGCTCCGTATTGTGCTTGATTGAATTGTGGGGACTGCTCCAGGGTTCAGTCGCAGTTTTTCGCAAAATCCACTCTGTTTTTGCGCCCAGTTCAAAAAGTCGTCTGGTTTAAAATATAGACTGCAGACTCTTGTGTTGTTTGACACTAATGGACCTGATAAAAATTCTACCCACTTGTTTTTTACATTTGTGTCCTTCGGGATTGCGTGTAGTGGGTCACTATTTGTGCATCCTTCAACACAACAGTGCGGCTTGCATGTCTTGCATGTTTGCCAGACTTGACAATGGCTAATGCAGCCTAGCCCTCAATGTCAATCATAAGCAAATACAAGCTGTGATAGGCTGCATGCAAATGAGACCGCTTCCTGATGTCAGGAAGCGGCAATTTTAAAAATGTGGGGGAAAAGGCACAGTAGGCGGCGCAGTGAATTTTTAAAACACAAATTTTTATAATTCAAAACAAAAAATTATAAATTGTAAATGATTTGATAATACAACTGACACTGCCTATTTTACCACCCAGGGTAGTACAAAATATAAGCGAAGCAATTTCAGTCCGACTTTAAATGAGAACGGGATTGGGATATAGATGGGTCGTCCACACAGAGCAAATTCAAAAACATGGAAGTACAAGTATAAAAATGCACTATGCTCAGAAATTGTGTTCACTAGTCTATTTTCAGGATTTGGATGTTTAATCTGACTTCAACTCAAATTTGCTATTTTGATGATTTATTGAGTTTGAACAAGCCTTTATACATCTGCAGGTGGGCTGGGGTCAGCTACGTGCAGACTTTCAAAATTTCAAACTTTTTTTCCTTTGAATTCAAGCTTGAATTATACAAGAAGCGAGCGAGCTAGGTGCTGCTATTTTCACCTTAAATTTATCATGTTTTAGCAAAATGTATATATACATTATATATTTGTGTTTACAGAAATATGATTTAAAACATATTTTTCCAAAACACTATTAAATGATAGGCTACTAGACACAGCACAAGTTTTAAAGCAAGTCTGATGATTATATGCAAACCCATAGTAGGCTACCACCTTAGAATTTCCAGTAGGGACCATGTGCATGCTGAGTCGATTTAGAACTGCATAATTTACTTCTACTAATTCTACGTTTCTGCAACAGTATTGCTGTTGGCGCTTCAAACATTAATAAGTTGGCTATCGTATGTTTTAATATACAGAAGGTTTCCATGAATCTATCGTGAGGGCCGGGGCAAACTTTCCGAGACAATTTGTTAGTAAATAGAGTGTGGCAGTCCTTAGGATGAGGACTCAATGTCGGTTTGTGTAAATGCCAGAGGGACGAATATTCTGAGGCTGCATGTGCGTGACACTGAAGCAAGTTTAATATAGTACAATCTACAGGTGAATGAGAGGGGTGGCTGAACCACAAACAATGTAGCAGGTTACATAATAATAATAATAATAATAATAATAATAATAATAAATATAGCTGCAAGCAGCAATGCGGGACGCTACGAACATGTCCAATCTGGGTAAATACAAGGCAAAGGAGAAAAGAGTCAAAGCAGCATAGATTTCAAAAGTTTGGACGATCTACATACCCGTGCGTGAAACGATCCAACTTTCGGTTCATGAGAAACATTACTTCGAAATATGAATGTGCATTAGCATAAAGTGCTAACTTTGTCACGCCACAAATCACCCAATTTTTAATGAAACAACTTTTCCTTATCACCCTTGATGGAGAGAATACCCAAGAGTACACATGTGCGATGGTGATGGAATCAGGTAAAGCGTTCATCAGAAGATGAGTTTTAAAGCGTTATATTGGCGTTAGCTTCCTGCCAAAATTTCCTTTTTTTGTTGCTGAGATATCTGCAACTTCATCGACATGGTACAACATGGTAGTGCCCTCTTCATGCCGAGTCCGTTTCAAGTCCCTAGATTATTGTTGTAGAAACTTATTAGCATTTGAAATATGTGGCCAAATTTTTCTTTTTTCTTAAAATACCAGTTTCTCCGCCATCTTAGAATGGATCTCTTAGCTGTTAACACCCTATAGGGAGACATGCACCATACATGTTCATGGGCTATTTTGGACCAACCCGACTTACAGTTTATTAGAAGAAATTTTCCATAGGTTTTGCCAAATTTTCAACCCGCAGGAAAATCCATCATGGCGGACTTTATGGGTTCTTGAGACATATTTGTTCCTCATGAGGAATGACACAAGTACACCTGGTTTCATGAATTTTCATCAAACGGGGTGGAAATGCCAGCATTGTGAAACTTGCTTTTTGAATCGGTTACTATAGCGCCACCTATGGACGAATCGTGGTAATTCCTACTGGCATAGTTACTCATGGTCTCTAGTTTCGACCTGGCAATTTATATCATTTTTGGTCAAGGTTGTTTTGAGTTATTTGACCATTTCCAGGAAAATAATAATAATAATAATAATAATAATAATAATAATAATAATAATAACAAAACAATAGGGTTCCTACTTCGTAGGACCCCTAATAACAAAAACAATAGGGTTCCTACTTCATAGGACCCCTAATAATACTAACAAAAACAATAGGGTTCATACTTCGTAGGACCCCTAATACTAATAATAATAATAATAATAATAATAATACTAACAAAAACAATAGGGTTCCTACTTCATAGGACCCATAATAATAATAATAATAATAATACTAACAGACACAATAGGTTTCCTACTACGTAGGACCCCTAATAATAATAATAATAATAATAATAATAATAATAATAATAATAATAATAATAATAATAACGAAAACAATAGGGTTCCTACTTCGTAGGACCCCTAATAATACTAACAAAAACAATAGGGTCCCTACTTCGTAGGACCCCTAATAATCGAATTCGGTTATCAGCAGGCTGAGATTTTAATAACCTTGCTCTGACGAATCCATGGCGTCCTCTAAAAACAGATTGCGTTACTACGGCAACCCGGCATGCAGCTATGCTGTGTCCTGCGCTGTATGATGCATTTCCTTTCCAGTCCAGGTTTTTCGGCATTGGGATATTGCCAGAAGCATGCCCCAAATTCCCACGCGCACGTTTTTCCCTGTTGCACACTTAAACGCGGAGAATGTTTGAGTGAGAAGTAGATCACAGCTGCCGTAAGCCCCGTGAGCCGTCTGTATTCACTTTAAATTTAATATAGGCTAGGGGATGTGTTTAAAATGGTGTGATTGTGTCACGTCGTATTGGTTTGTATTCTGATTCTACATCGCAGATGAACTGTTCAATTTCATTTTAGTTCAACTATTATTCTCTATAAAAAATAATGTGCGGATTGCTGTCTATTAGAACCTAGCCACCGAACATTCCGCTGCCATACTCGGTTTAATTCCTTTACAGTTACATTTACCGCATAGTTCAATACTCATGGGGACATAGGCTAGGTATTTGCGTCGCAATACAGGCTTACTGGCAGTGATTTCGCGGAAAGAATGGTTAAATTATACCGTGATCACCTCGTAGATTTGGTGGCGGCAGGTTACTGGTAGTTTTCCACTTAAGTTTTTCGCGTCTGTTCCTCGGTTAGTTGGGTTATGTAAATGTTTAGCGCTGGAGACTAGGCTAATGCTTGGCTTCTAACGCTGATACAAGATGCACCCTAATAGCTGAGTGGGCTGTCAAAGCGATCATATGGGCTGCAAACAGCGTGTAGAAGTGAATCGAGAGAGAGAGAGAGGGAGAGAGAGAGAGCGAGAGAGAGAGATTTGTAACCGAACCTAGGTTTCTCTGAAAATTTCTAAAACTGTGACTGGAACTGGAGCAAAGGGGTCGAAGATAATGGATTAATGGAATCATCACAAGCAATGATATGGAACAAGTTCATTTATCAGAAAAAAAAACAGTGTAATCCTACAGCAACAAGATCATCGGCTAATAATTACCGGATTTTTTTCTTTTGGTAATTCATTCTCAGATTGCGCCCTTGGCTCGGGTAGCCTAAAGCACCAGCTTCTGTAGCTGCGAAGGATTTAATGAATGAAGATGCCGTTCCGTTCGCTACAGATTTCTCCCTTCCACGTCGCTCCGCCACCAAGCTGGTGACGGGAGGACTCGCTTCCATTCAGCCGTTCGCGCACGGCCTTCCAGCCAGCTCGAGAGCGCGCTAATGCTGCCTGTGACTCCCTCAGGTGCCGGCGCCTTTCCACGGGATTCTGTTTTGCTACTCGGTTTCTTCCCGTTGGTTTCATCTTTAATTTAGTCGGTAATGCTTCTCTTCAACGTCTCAGACTCCCGCAGGCCCGGGCCTCTTCGTGTCATTTCCCCGGTGACAGCTCTGTCTTCAGTAGCAGTGGTGGTGTCTTTCTTAGGACGTTCTCAGGCTGGCGGCGTTTTCTCACTGTTCATTTGAATCAATTCCCCAGTCACTCGGTGCCTATCATGATGAACCTCCACTCCAGTCGAGCGGCAGTGGCCATGATGAGGATGATGGGGTGTAATAACGGGCGTTATGCGCGGAATTTTCTCCACAGTGACTGCGTTATTGACGAGAAGACGGTGGTTATGCAGAAGCGGGACAATGAGGGATTCGGGTTTGTGCTGCGAGGGGCCAAAGGTAGGAGAAGCAGACCCGTCTGCTGTGCGGTTTGTGTGTGAGTGTGTGTGCCGGTGTGCATGTGCATATGAGCATGTGTGTATTTGAGAATGCTCGCCTTAATCAACCTCCTATCTCCTCTGGTTGTTATAGCATCCCGCTGGCTATTTGTTTACATTTGTTTCTGGTGCTAAAGATCTAAGGCACAGTTTTGACAGAGCACAAACCCCACCTCTACCCTGACAGTCCCGTACTACCCTATCACACACGTCCACCCTCACACTCCTGTGCTACCCCATCACTCACCTCCACCCTCACACCCCTGTACTACCCCATCACTCACCTCTACCCTGACCCTGTTCTAGCCCATCACTCACCTCCACTCTCACACTCCTGTACTACCCCATCACTCACCTGCACCCTGACACTCCTGTGCTACCTCATCACGCACCTACACCCTGACACTCCTGTGCTACTTCATCACTCACTTGCACTCTGACACTCCTGTATTACACCCTTTGATTCACCTCCACCCTGACACTGATGTACTACCTCATCACTCACCTCCACCCTGACACTCCTGTGCTACTTCATCACTCACCCCTACCCTGACACTCCTGTACTACCCCATCCTTCACCTCCACCCTCACACTCCTGTACTACCCCATCACTCACCTCCACCCTGACACTCCTGTACTACCTCATCCCTCACCTCCACCCTTACGCATCTCTACTACCCCATCACTCACCTCCAACCTCACACTCCTGTACTACCTCATCACTCACCTATACCCTGACACTCCTGTGCTACTTCATCACTCACCCCTACCCTGACACTCCTGCACTATCCTATCACTCACCTGCACCCTGAAACTCCTGTACTACCTCATCACTCACCTCCACCCTGACACTCCTGTACTACCCCATCCTTCACCTCCACCCTCACACTCGTGTACTACCCCATCACTCACCTCCACCCTGACACCCCTCTACTACCCCATCACTCACCTCCACCCTGACACCCCTCTACTAACCCATCACTCAACCCCACACTGACACTCCTGTACTACCCCATCACTCAACTCCACCTTCACACTCCTGTACTACCCCATCACTCACCTCCACCCGGACACTACTGTACTACCTCATCACTCACCTCCACCCTGACACCCCTCTGCTGCCCCATCACTCACCCCCACACTGACACTCCTGTACTACCCCATCACTCACCCCCACCCTGACACTCCTCTACTACCCCATCACTGACCCCCACACTGACAGTCCTGTACTACCCCATCACTCACCTGCACCCTGGCACTCCTGTATTACCCCATGATTGACCTCCACCCTGACACCCCTCTACTACCCCATCACTCACCCCCACACTGACACTCCTGTAGTACTTCATCACTCAGCCCCACCGTCACACTCCTGTACCACCTCATCACTCACCTCCACCCTGACACCCCTCTACTACCCCATCACTCACCTCCACCCTGACACCCCTCTACTACCCCATCACTCACCCCCACACTGACACTCCTGTACTACCCCATCACTCAACTCCACCTTCACACTCCTGTACTACCCCATCACTCACCTCCACCCTGACACTGCTGTACTACCTCATCACTCATCTTCACCCTGACACTTCTGTACTACCTAATCACTCACCTCCATTCTCACACTCCTGTACTACCCCATCACTCACCCCCACCCTGACACTCCCGTACTACCACATCACTCACCCCCACACTGACACTCCTGTACTACCCCATCACTGACCCCCACACTGACACTCCTGTACTACCTAATCACTCACCTCCACCTTCACACTCCCGTACTACCCCATCACTCACCTACACCCTGACACTCCCATACTACCCCATCACACCTCCATTCTCACACTCCTGTACTACCCCATCACTCACCCCCACCCTGACACTCTCGTACTACCACATCACTCACCCCCACACTGACACTCCTGTACTACCCCATCACTGACCCCCACACTGACACTCCTGTACTACCTAATCACTCACCTCCACCTTCACACTCCCGTACTACCCCATCATTCACCTTCAACCTGACACTGCCATACTCCCTCATCACTCACCTTCACCCTGACACTCCTGTAATATCCCATCACTCACCTCCACCCTCACACTCCTGTACTACCCCATCACTCACCCCCACCCTGACACTCCTTTCCTACCTTATCACTCACCTCCACGCTGACACTCCTGTACTACCCCATCACTCAGCTCCACCCTCACACTCCTGTACTACCCCATCACTCACCTCCACCCTCACACTCCTGTACTACCCCATCACTCAGCTCCACCCTCACACTCCTGTACTACCCCGTCACTCACCTCCATTCTCACACTCCTGTACTACCCCATCACTCAACTCCACCTTCACACTCCTGTGCTACCCCATCACTCACCTCCACACTGACACTCCTGTACTACCCCATCACTCACCTCCACCCTGACACTGCTGTACTTCCTCATCACTTATCTTCACCCTGACACTCCTGTACTACCCCATCACTCACCTCCATTCTCACACTCCTGCACTACCTCATCACTCACCTCCACCTTCACTCTGACACTGCCATACTCCCCCATCACTCACCTCCACCCTCACACTCCTGTGCTACCCCATCACTCACCTCCACCCTCACACCCCTGTACTACCCCATCACTCACTTCCAACCTAACACTTCTGTACTACCCTACCACTCACCTCCACCCTCACACTCCTGTACTACCCCATCACTCACCTGCACCCTGACACTCCTGTACTACCTCATCACGCACCTACACCCTGACACTCCTGTAATATCCCATCACTCACCTCCACCCTCACACTCCTGTACTACCCCATCACTCACCCCCACCCTGACACTCCTTTCCTACCTCATCACTCACCTCCACGCTGACACTCCTGTACTACCCCATCACTCAGCTCCACCCTCACACTCCTGTACTACCCCATCACTCACCTCCACCCTCACACTCCTGTACTACCCCATCACTCAGCTCCACCCTCACACTCCTGTACTACCCCATCACTCACCTCTATTCTCACACTCCTGTACTACCCCATCACTCAACTCCACCTTCACACTCGTGTGCTACCCCATCACTCACCTCCACACTGACACTCCTGTACTACCCCATCACTCACCTCCACCCTGACACTGCTGTACTTCCTGATCACTCATCTTCACCCTGACACTCCTGTACTACCCCATCACTCACCTCCACCCTGACACTCCTGTACTACCCCATCACTCACCTGTACCCTGACACTCCTGTAATATCCCATCACTCACCTCCTCCCTCACACTCCTGTGCTACCCCATCACTCACCTCCACCCTGACACTTCTGTACTACCCCATCACTCACCTTCACCCTCACACTCCTGTACTACCCCATCACTCACCCCCGCTCATATAGCCCCCACACATATACCCCCATTCATGTACCCCCACTCACATCCACCCCACACACATACCCCTGCTCACATACCCGCCACTCACATACCCCCACTCACGTATCCCCCTCCTCACATATCCCCCACTCACATACCCCCAATGCTCACATACCCCCCACATTCCCTTAGAGAGGGACATGTCCTGTATTTCTATGGGTATAGGGTACATAGTCTCCCACAGAGGGGGACATGTCCTATATTCCTATGGGTGTAGGGTACACATTCTCCCTTAGAGAGGCACACGTCCTGTTTTCGGGTATAGGGTATATGGTCTCCCATAGAGAGGGACATCTCCTGCATTCTTATGGGTGTAGGTTACATGGCCTCCCTTACAGAGGCACACATGCTGTATTCTTATGGGCGTAGGGTACACATTCTCCTATAGAGAAGGACATGTCCTGTATTCCTATGGGGGTAGGGTACACGTTGTCCCTTATAGAGACACACGTCCTGTATTCCTATGGGTGTAGGGTACACGTCATCCCATATAGAGGCACACGTCCGGTATTCCTATGGGTGTAGGGTACACATTCTCCCATAGAGAGCCACATGTCCTGTATTCCTATGGGTGTTTTACCCACAACATTAATGTTTGATGAACACTGAGCTCTGGTTGGTTTTTACATGATTGTGTCCATACAGTGCTTTACACAGTTTGGCCTAATGGGTTTTGTGGCCATTTTACACACCCAGAGACTTCACTGCACCCCTTTCTGTCTTACTGACCAGCCACTGCCAGGTCATCAGAGTGTTAGACAGCAGAGCCATGTCGTCCCTTAGCAACTCTTTCACAGATGCATCCACTTTGGGACCGTTTTTACTGCTGTAAGAAGGCACAGGTGTTGCTATGAAGATTGCAGGCATTAATTGTGTGATTCTACCTTTCATCTTTTGCTTGAACACCCCCTCCCTCCTGCTCCCCCCCCCCAGCCAACACACCCATCGAGGAGTTCACGCCTACCCCAGTGTTCCCCGCTCTGCAGTACCTGGAGTCCGTTGACGAGGGTGGAGTGGCCTGGCAGGCGGGACTGAGGACTGGAGACTTCCTGATCGAGGTAGGGAGGAGGGCAGTTTCCTGTCTGGGCTGAACCTCTGTTCCTGCCCAGTGTGAGGGCAAAATGGGTGTTTAAATGTTCTGTATAAACATGGAGGATGGATGCTTCCACAAAGTGCACTGGAGATTTTTAATTAATGTTCAGGGGCTGTGAATTTGCTAAGCTGTTCGAAGTTATCTGTGAAGCACACCAAACTGAAACTTTTATGGCAGTGATTTGTGATGTAAATTATTTTAGTGCACATGCTGGTCCAGGCTGGGTTTGTATGTAATGAGAGTGCACAGCTGAATTTGGTTCCATTTATGATAAATGTCACTAAAACGTGAAAATAATCTGGCAGGTAGTGCCTGCACTCACATTAACCTATACTAAATGAGATTTACATTCAACAGTTTCTTGAGGTCATGCTCCTACAGGACCTGAAGGCAAATACAGTGTCTTACCTAATATGGCAGACAGAAGGTTCATCTGCTGTTCAACAGTGAGTAGATAGTGTGAGTTCCTGCTGAGCATAGGCAGCAAACATTTACCAGTGTCTCAACTCCATCTGAAAAAAACATTGTCCAGTTTGGTATGAGTATTATGGTATGATTTCCGACGTCATCGGTGTCAAAACCAGGAATACATTCTATGAACACAAACAACAGTAGTTATTTTCCATTTTCAACCCATGTCAGCAAAGACAAGCCAGATTGTTTGTGCAGAATATTCATCGTCATTTCAGGAAATATGAAATCCTCAATACAGACTTGCATAGGTTTCCTGCTTGTGAGTGACATGCAGAAATAAAAGCTGATTGGAAACATAATATTTATTGTTTGAAAACACCTGAGTTTAACATAAAAATATACTGTGCTACGTGTGTCCAAGTGTTTGGCAGCAGTTACACACAATAGACATTCATTTGATGGTTGTATCTGTTGTAGTCTGTAAGTCCCGGTCACTTGTCTCCCCAGTACTGTCTCTGTGTCTGTGTTCCCTGAGCTGCTTCACTCCCCTGTACTTGTGTGATTTCACTATTCGGGTGGTTCCGGGTTTTCGTGGTTTCCCCCCCTTCCTTCCAGTCTCGTTTTTACTTACTTCCTACTTATTTCTAGTTTTACTAATTTCTACTAATCCTTACTAATTTATAGATTGTAAAGTACTAACCTCATTAATATACTAACATGTGAATATTACTAATGGACTAACACACACTAGTTTTGGGTTTTTGATAGTTTAGATCACTATACTAATACATTAACCAGTCTCTCCTTTTCCATGCTGCGCTGTAGCTCCGCTCCTTTTCTTTCTAGCCTGCTCTAACGCTGAGTTCTGCAATTGCCTGCACCTGTCTCTTGCTCTGACTGCACCTCTCTCTCTCTGCACGCGTTTGTACCTGCTCAACCCAGGCCGTCTATTATCATTGTGGTCTATGTGATTCCAGTCCGCATTTTGTCAGTCCCCTGTCATTTAATTAGTTTTCCTAATGTTCTTCACCTGGATGTTGTTTGTTACTCCTCCCTCACTCACTTAACCCCTCCTTGATTGTTATCTTCCCCAGTGTATAAATGTCAGTCTTTTCTACCTGTTCAGTGTCAGAACGTTGATTGAATTCATTGTGCCGATTGTTAGTAAGCCTTTGTATATCGAGATTCCTGAGACACCCCTTTGTACGACTTCGAGTTTGCCTGCCCCTTTTGGTTTTGTTTGCTTCTGGTTTGACCTTCGCTTTGCCTTGACTTCTCTTTTGCCTGTCCCTTTGTACCTTCGCCGCTCTGATCTCCTGGTTTTTGATTTTTTGCCTGTTTTTTCACTATTCTTTTGGAAACTCGATTCGGCACCGTACTCTCTCTGATTACCTGGCTTCGAACCTCGGACTGAATAAAGACAACGTTTTTTGGATTTCCCTGGTCTGCGTGTGGGTCCTTGCACAGAACATCACATATTGAGCAGGTGTTCTCAATTGAAAGTAATAGATTGTAGATACAGTTGAGGCCAAAATTTTACATACACCTGGGCTAAAGACATTCAAACTCAGTTTTTCACAAGTCTACCCATTTCATGTTACCATACATTTCCTGTGTTAAGTCAATCAGGGTAACTTTCCAAGAGTCATATCAAAATAATAACTAAGAGACAGATTTATTTCAGCTTGTTTGTACTATATCATGTACTATATATTTTCAGTGGGTCAAAACTTTACAAACACTTTAGTATTTGCTGGAATTTTTGCCCATTCCTCCTGACAGAACTGGTGTAACTCAGTCAGGTGTGTGGGCCTCCTTGTTCAGACATGCTTTTTCAGTTCAGTCCACAGAGAACTGACCAGAGAACACTCCTCCAAAAGAGTCATTTATAAAACAGACTTAGGATCAATTTTAATTATAAGTATGACTTACACCAGAAAATCATGTGTAAGTAGTTATTTATAAAACCTTACTTTGATGTGGAAATGATCTTATCTCTACGCAAAGTCTAGACTTGACGTAAGTGATTTTCCTGCTGACTATGTAGGGGTATTGCAGTTTGGGACGCATATGCGCCCAAGCCTGTGGTGAACTTTGCATTAGCTTTATGAACAATTTGTTTACTGCAGCAGCAACACACTACCAATCTACCTGTTTGGCTTTGTTTGCCAACCCACTATTTAGTCCACCGAATAATATGTGTTGCCTGTCTTCAATCTCCTCTACCATCGCTGTGATCTCGTCTTCTTTTGGTCCATGGATATTCCTGACTAAACCCTCATTCTGTACTAGCATTATATAAGGGGGAATCGCTGATTGTAAGGCACGTTCAGGTGTCGTCAATTTTAAGTTAATTTGAGATTTATAGATCATAGGTGCGTAAGTTACAAATGGGCTTCTCAGATCTTGCATAAGCAAGGTTTTTTATGCTCAGTATCTTTTATGAATCAAACGTAAGCACACAGTCAGAAATTATCTTAAGACTAAGTTCACAAATAAATCTGAGAACATTTTTATAAATGAGGCCCTGGTGATCACCTGTGAACTTCATTCTGGCTGTTTTATGTCAGTCTTGGAGTAGGGGCTTCTTCCTTGTGTGACAGCCTTTCAGGGTATGGTGATGTAAGATCCTCTTAATGGTGATTATAGACACTTTGGTACCTGATGCCTCCAACTCTTACAATAGTTCCTTTGTTGTTGTCTTGGGGTTCAGTTGGACCTTTCGGACCCAAGTTTGTTCAGCCCTGGGAGTTAATTTGTGCCTCCTTCCTGAACAATGCAGTGTCTATGTGGTCCCAAGATTTTTATATTTGCATACAATTGTTTGTATAGATGCTCGTGGTATCTTCATTTGTTTGGAAATTGCACCTAAGGAGGAACCAGACTTCTGGAGGTCCACAATTTTTTTCAGAGATCGTAGCTGAGTTGCTTGGATTTTCCAATTGGTATCATGGGCAAAAAGGCAGTGGCTCTAAAGGTAGGCCCTTAAATACAGCCACAGGTGCCAATTAACTCCCAGTTAACTCCTAATTATGACAATTTGCCAACCAGAAGCTTCAAAAAATTTATTACATCAATTTCTGGAATCTTCCAGACTGTTTAAAGAGACAGCCAACTTGGTATAGGTAAACTTTTGACCCACTGGAATTCTGATATAGTGAATTAAAGCTGAAAAACATCAGTTTCTAATCGATTATTTTAACATTACCTCTAATGTGAACAAAGTAGGTGCCCTACAGGGTTTCCCCCAGAAAAGTTGGTAGGCCCGGTGGCAGGTATCTTTTGACGGGGTGTCTGTGGCGACATTCCCGGGAAAAAAATCATAAGCGGTGCATAGTTAGTGACGCGTTTTCCATCACCCATCAGTGGTTGGTCCGCCAGAGAGGGTAGGCGGAGCTAACGCAACAGGCTCGCTCTTCAACTCACTTGTGTGTGAGCGGCATACTGTTTTTTCCGGTGTCTGCTGGTGTTACAATAACACAGAAAGGGGGCGGGGGGGTTATGGAACCCTAAAAAGTTTTTGTGTAACATGAGAGGTCATATTATTTGTTGATGTAGATTTCATATTACATTTGATGACAATGTAACGTTACTAAATTACATAGCTATTTGCACAGCTAACGCTAGCTACCGGACCATGTCAAGAAAGGTAACATTAGTTCAGACAACATTGCGCACAGTATCCAATCTCTCATATCAGGTAACATTGCGTTAGCTAACTAGCTAGCTAGCTAATGTAATTAACACAATCTAATGTCAGCTAACCGACCGATACCGACCTCGCAAACAGTCTCTCAAATGCAATGCTACCTTGTTGCAATGTAGCTAACTAAAGGCCAGTTCAGATCAACGATTCGCAACGAGACTGGGTGCAACTTGCAAAATTCCAAGATGTCTGATTATAAACATTCTCAAACTGCACTTGGCGATTTGACAAAGTGGGTCTTTTGAGACCCCAGGCAACTACTTCAGACGCTCTGCAACTAACCAGTTCACACCGGTGCAATTTTCTCTGCAACATTCTAAAACTTTTTCGTTTCGTTGCGAATCATTGATCTGAACTGGCCTTAACGTTACCGTTATTTACATTGCCATCAAGTTCATCAGTATATTATAATGATCAGAATAGATCTCTGGGAAGTGAGGTCCAAAAACACACCTGCAATTACCGCTTCTCGCCATTGGTGCTGCCAAAGAGAACGAAACAGAAATCTTCGAGATTGTAACTTTTTTTTAAAATCTTGTGTTTGTGTGTGTGTTCCTCCTGTGTATCGGAACTCGTGCCCGTGTCAGTTACTCCAGCGCAGTACGTCCTGTGTATCAGAACTCGTGCCCGTGTCAGTTACTCCAGCACAGTACCTCCTGGGGGCGACATAGTTCAGGAGGTAAGACCGATTGTCTGGCAGCCGGAGGGTTGCCGGTTCAAACCCCGCCCTGGGCATGTCGAAGTGTCCTTGAGCAAGACACCTAACCCCTAACTGCTCTGGCAAATGAGAGGCATCAACTGTAAAGCGCTTTGGATAAAAGCGCTATATAAATGCAGTCCATTTACCATTTACCATTTACCTCCTGCGTATCGAAACTTGTGCCCGTGTCAGTTACTCCAGCGCAGTACCTCCTGTGTATCGGAACTCGTGCCCGTGTCAGTTACTCCAGCGCAGTACCACCTGTGTATCGGAACTTGTGCCCGTGTCAGTTACTCCAGCGCAGTACCTCCTGTGTATCGGAACTCGTGCCCGTGTCAGTTGCTCCAGCGCAGTACCTCCTGCGTATCGAAACTTGTGCCCGTGTCAGTTACTCCAGCGCAGTACCTCCTGCGTATCGAAACTTGTGCCCGTGTCAGTTACTCCAGCGCAGTACCTCTTGTGTATCGGAACTCGTGCCCGTGTCAGTTGCTCCAGCGCAGTACCTCCTGCATATCGAAACTTATGCATATTGGAAGCCCAGGTGCTCTACCTGTGGGAATGGGCTTGTCCAGGTAAAGGGCAGGGTAGTGGATGTATAGAGCTCAGGTGCTCTACCTGTGGGAATGGGTTGGTCCAGGTAAAGGGCGGGGCTGTGGGTGTATAAAGCCCAAGTGCTCTACCTGTGGGAATGGGTTGGTTCAGGTAAGGGGTGGGGCTGTGGGTCTTTTATCCCAGGTGCTCTACCTGTGGGAATGGGTTGGTTCAGGTAAGGGGTGGGACTATGGGTCTTTTAGCCCAGGTGCTCTACCTGTGGGAATGGGTTGGTCCAGGTAAAGGGCAGGGCTGTGTGTGTTTTAGCCCAGGTGATTTACCTGTGGGGATGGGCATTTGGTGCGCTCTGTGGTAGCACTGGACTGCTGAGGTGCTGCCATGTCTCCTATCCAGTGGTGGCACCACCCACCTCAGGAGGTAAGGAGCTGGTCTTGTAACCTAATGGTTCAATTCCCAGGTTAGGCACTGCTGTTGTACTCTTGAGCAAGATACATAACCTGCATTGTTTCAGTGTATATCCAGCTGTATAAATGGAAAAGTTGTAAAAGTTGTGTAAGTCGCTCTGCATACGCGTGTCTGCTAAATTCCTGTAATGGAATGTTAATGTTTTGTTTTCTGGTGAGGTCAGATGTCTCCCCTTAACCCCCTTAGCTGGTCCAGTGAAAGCATTAGAGCAGTATTGCTGTATATTCCTGGTATTGCCCATTCTTATCTGAGGACGATAAACTCAGTTTGCTGTATCACAATTACCAAGTTATGCAGTCTGACACAAACACTAACTCCAATACGAGTTCCCTAAACAATGTTATTAATTTCTTCCTGTCTCCACTTAAGGATGGGGTCAAATAAGCAGACTGTTCCTTGAATCAAACTTCCTTACAAACAGCTTTACTAGCTTCCAGCTGATGTTCATGTTTGTGTGTAAACTGTGGAGAGATATCAGCCTGTGTTACGATGCGTCTGTGTGTTAAAAACGCTGTGGAGAGATATCAGTCTGTGTTACAATGCGTTTGTGTGTTTAAAATGCTGTTGAGAGAGATATCAGCCTGTGTTACGATGCGTTTGTGTGTTTAAAATGCTGTTGAGAGAGATATCAGCCTGTGTTACGATGCGTTTGTGTGTTTAAAATGCTGTGGAGAGATATCAGCCTGTGTTACGATGCGTTTGTGTGTTTAAAACGCTGTGGAGAGATATCAGTCTGTGTTACGATGCGTTTGTGTGTTAGAAACGCTGTGTAGAGATATTGGTCTGTGTTACAATGCGTTTGTGTGTTTAAAACACTGTGGAGAGATATCAATCTGTGTTACGATGCGTTTGTGTGTTTAAAATGCTGTGGAGAGATATCAGTCTGTGTTACGATGCGTTTTTGTGTTAAAAACGCTGTGGAGAGATATCAGTCTGTGTTACGATGCGTTTGTGTGTTAGAAACGCTGTGGAGAGATATCAGTCTGTGTTACGATGCGTTTGTGTGTTAAAAACGCTGTGGAGAGATATCAGTCTGTGTTACGATGCGTTTGTGTGTTTAAAACGCTGTGGAGAGATATCAGTCTGTGTTACGATGCGTTTGTGTGTTTAAAACACTGTGGAGAGATATCAATCTGTGTTACGATGCGTTTGTGTGTTAAAAACGCTGTGGAGAGATATCAGTCTGTGTTACGATGCGTTTGTGTGTTTAAAACGCTGTGGAGAGATATCAGTCTGTGTTACGATGCGTTTGTGTGTTAGAAACGCTGTGTAGAGATATCGGTCTGTGTTACAATGCGTTTGTGTGTTAAAAATGCTGTGGAGAGAGTGCTTTTGTGTGTTTAAAACGCTGTGGAGAGATATCAGTCTGTGTTACGATGCGTTTGTGTGTTTAAAACACTGTGGAGAGATATGTAGAGAGATATGTGTCACTCTCTGTTTCACTCTGTAGGTTAACCAGGGCAGCGTGGTGAAAGTAGGCCACAGACAGGTGGTCAACATGATCCGGCAGGGTGGCAACCATCTGGTGATCAAGGTGGTAACTGTCAGCAGGAATATGGACCTGGGGGATACTGCTCGTAAAATAGGTACCTCCGCCTCCTAATCCAGACTCCACCCCCCATTCACATGATTTGCCCCCCCCACACACAAGCACACAGGCTCCACCTCTCCCCACAGGCTCCATCCCCCTTTCACAGGCTCTGCCCCCCTACACACACGCACACATTGTTGAGTTTAATGGTAGTGTACAGTAATGCAGTGTTACAACATTGTCACTGAATGATCTTCAGGTTGAACTATATGATGGTAGTGTGAGAGCACCCTGTAACAGGTTCTGTCAGCCCCCCGCCTATGGATCACCTTGAACTTATACGGTTGTAATGCCAGATTCCGACAAGTGATTTGCACATTGGCATCTTTCATGTGGTGGAGCCATTGAAGGGGCATGTGGTTCGAACAGAGGGTGAAAGGGTGTCCCAGGAGATAATAGCGGAGAGCGCCAACCACCCACTTGATGGCCAGACACTCTTTCTCCACTGTGCTCTACTTCGCTTCCTGCTGTGACAGTTTTCGGCTAATGTACAGCACCGGGCGGTTGACCCCCTCAACCTCCTGGGACAAAATGGCCCCCAGCCCGCTGTTCGATGCGTCTGTCTGCAGACAAAACGGGAGAGCAAAGTTAGGTATATAAAGGAGTGGTTCACCACAGAAATCATGTTTTACCTTCTCAAATGCCTGCTGGCACCGTTCTGTCCACTGGACTGGATCTGAGGCACCCTTTCGGGTCAGATCGGTCAGAGGACTAGTCAGCTCAGAGAATGCTGGAATAAATCTCTTATAGTAGCCAGGCCGCAGTAGCTGCTGTCTTATCAACCTGGGAATGCTCCTGCCCAATGCCCAAGTGGTACCCTAGATACCATTCCTCCCTCTGTCCAACTGCACACTACTTTGGGCTAGCTATAAGTCCCACACACCTCAGAAACCCAAGCACGACCCCCACATGCTCCACATACCACTCCCAGGTGTCACTATAAATGATTATATCATTACATTACATTACATTACAGGCATTTAGCAGACGCTGTTATCCAGAGCGACGTACAACATATCATCCAGGTAGGTTGCAGCATCTGGAGAGTGGCAGCCCGAGTAGAAGTGTGACAAATTTATTTAACGTATAGGGAGTGGAGATGGCAGTTTTATCCATAGACTCTGGAGACAAGGGAATCTGCCAGTAGCCCTTAGTTAAATACAGTTAAACGAGCAGTGCCCAACCGGTCCAGGAGGTCGTCAACCCTAGGCATAGGATAAGCATCGAAACGTGAGATGTCATTCACCTTGTGATAATCAACACAGAAGCGCACAAACCCATCCTGCTTAGGCACAGTCACAATGGGGCTGCTCCAAACTGTTTGATTCTTCTATCACTCACATCTGTTACATAGTCTGCAATTCAGCCTGCACAGTTTTCTTTTTGTGTTCAGGCAATCTAAAGGGCCGAGAATCCCTGGAGATGTTTCAGTGTGGTGGTGGATGAGGTTTGTGCGCCCTGGCAGGGGGGAGAACACATCCCCAAAGCACCTCTGCAACTGGGCCAAATCTGCTCTCTGGCATAGGGAGAGATGATCATCACTAAGGGCGGGGGTTGAATTGGCTGGTTTTGTCACCTCCGGACCTGACTCTCACTGAGTGTGGTAACCAGAGAAACAGGAGCTGCCTCTCTCCAAGCGTATAGGAGCTTGAGGTGGTATATCTGTGTTGCCCCACCCCTGTAAGCCTGTACAAGTTTATAATCAACATTGTAGGGCAGTTGAAAGTTGTTTCTCTACAGTCCTCTCTCTGAGGGCTCAAATGCTTTATTTCTGCATAAGCTCCCAAATGAGCCTGTGTCTGTTACTTTCAACATTCCAACACTATCTTCCACTTCCCTTCAGGATCTCCAGACCCCTCATACCAGATACTCATAATTCTAAAATCAAAGCTATAGATGACACTGGGGGGGATTAACAACCTCCTTGCACCTAGAGGAGGCATAGTAATGAACGTTCATTCGCTGTTAACCACGCTCGCGGTGTGAACCCCCCACGGTGTGATATCTCTGGACTGCGTCAACTCGGCACCTAGATAATTGCTGCATATATTGTGGGACCCCAAGCTCAACAATGACCAACAGACCGGACTGTCACACGATTTTAGTGCTCAAAACCAAGGTTGTCATTTATTAATTACCGGGACGGGTACAGGAACGAGGAATATGGAAACTAAGGTCGCAATTCTTCTGAGGAATCACCACTTCCGTCAGGCTTCAGGGGCTGGCTCTGTGGCAACCAGCGAGACAGAGAGAGAGAGAGACAAGGGGAGCGAGACAAAACAAAACAAACATGCTAGAGGTGCCCAGCTTCCAACTTCGGCTAAGCAGTCCTTCTCTTGCTTCGGGTCTGTGGTTGAGAACACAGGAACAGAAAGTTGCCTTGCGGTTCTGTCCCCTCGTTCCTTTCCCTCCACTCCTGCTTTCTCTGGTCTTTTTAAACTCTCCTGGCTTGTTCTGTTAACGCAGCTCCGCTGCTCGTAGGGCATGGTGGGGTGGTGTCAAGGGTCCACAGGTGTGGAGAGTTAATCCTGTCAATGATTGAATAAGGGGCCTCACCTGTGCTCTCCTTGCCTGGTCGTCTCCCCCAGGGTCCTAATGCTCTCCAGGATTTCCCTTGGCTGATATTTCCCCTCTACTACCTGGTCTAGAGGCCTTCTCTAGCGCTGTGCTCTTGTGCTGACTGCGGCACATCCAGTGGGACACAGAGTGTGGCTTGTGGTACCACAATACCCATAGAGCACCATCGTTGACTAGCGGGCACCCTCGGTGTTTCAAGCCGCTCCATTCACACCGAATGGAGGAAAGTCTAAATTAATAATTAGTAAATACAATTCCAATATCCAACAGGTCTGAAAAACTCAAAGTGAGTGCAGGCTTTTAGAATTTTACAGTATCGTGTTTCTGAGTTCCTTAGCCTGCACGACTAAGAAATAATTCTTCATCTTCTCATAACCTGAACCAAAAGTAATCATGTTTGGTATGGGTATATTTTAATACTTACAACGAAGGTTGGGGTACAAAATTCACCTTCCTGGCATTGCTAAATAATTATGCAACTAGATCAAAATTGAATAAATATTTAAACCCGCCCCACAATGGGAGAGGCAGATGTGATATGAAGGTGTGCCCTCCAAACAGCTAATGACAGCTTAGACCGCTCTCTCCTGGTTCAGTTTTTAAGTCAATGACCACCGAAGCTAGCCCTCTTCTTCCTTTTTCTTTTTTCAAATTTTACCTTTTTCTCCGTACCCGAGCCGAGGCTCACGTTGATTTTTAGGAAGCTACCTGAGCCTCGATGTCCCTGCCGAATAAACCTGGATCGCTGTACCGTTGGACTTTGAAACGCTTTGAAAACCGTATTTCTACGCCTTGGAGTACTGACGGGCTTGTGTTAGGAGTCCGGTGTCGCTGATCAAGCTGGCCTGTCTCAAGCTGCATTTTCTGGCTTTGAACTTAGCGCGTGCTGCCTCAGCTGGGTCTCGGGGATCACTTTCTCCTCCCTCTTTCCTCTCTTCCTGTCCTCTCCACACTCCGACTTGTAACACCATAATTGGAAGTTTAACCTACTGTTAGCTATTTGTGTACATCCGTATGGAGCCAGTAGTAGCAAGACAGCTGCTAGACTGTAAACCTAATTGTATGGTTAAAGACCTTTGTGTTATGAGTCGAGTGTAACTGATTTTTGTCTGCCTCATACTAATCATAGGCTACATGTGTAGAATTGTATTATATTCATAGTGAGCTTCTGTGTAGCGGTACCCAGCAACCTTGTTGAGATAGCGTATCACTTATAAACCATAATACTAATACTGTAACGTCTGACTCATCACTACATTCTACATTATATGTATGGAGTTTTGTTGTGCTATACTGTGCCAGTATCCTATCCCATATTACAATCAAACTGCTTAATTTTTGGAATGATTTGTCATAAAGCTTATATTTTTGGTATATCTGTGATTGTGTTTCCTCTCTCATACTGATGGAATGATGCACCAACAAAGTCAAATAGAGACATGTGAATTCATAAGTGCCGAGGGTCAATTCCCTCTAAATAATTTTAAGTGTTGAGGTTGATAAATGGTGATCTACAGTTATTCTGGGTTCAGAATTCAGAGTGCTGTTCCATTAACAGGGTAGCTGAGTGTAACCCCCTGAACAGTGATTCTTGAACACTGAACTGTAATTAAATTTGAAATAATACAATAAAATATAGCTGCAAGCAGCAATGCGGGGCCCTACGGACATGTCCAAGCCAGGTAAATACAAGGCGAAGGAGAAAAGAGTCCAAGCGTGTCCAAATTTCAGGATTTTGGACACTCTACATACCCATGCATGAGATGATCCAACTTCCGGTTCATGAGAAACATTACTTTGAAATATGAATGTGCATTAGCATAAAGTGTTAACCTTGTCACACCACAAATCATGCAATTCTTTACGAAACGACTTGTCCTTATCACCCTTGTGACCAAATTTTTTTTTTTTAAATACCAGTTTCTTCACCATCGTGGAATGGATCTCTTAGCTGTTAACACCCTATAGGGAGACATGCACCATACATGTACATGGGCAATTTCGGAGCAATCAGGCTTACAGTTTAATAGAAGAAACTTTTTATAGGTTTTGCCAAATTTTCAATCTGCAGAAAAATCCATCATGGTGGACTTTATGGGTTCTTGAGACATATTTGTTCCTCATGAGGAATGACACAAGTACTCCTGGTTTCATGAATTTTCATCAAACGGGGTGGAAATGCCAGCATTTTGAAATTTCCGTTTTGAATCGGTTACTATAGCGCCACCTATGGACGAATCATGGTCATTCTTTCTGGCATAGTTACTCATGGTCTCTAGTTTTGATCTGGTAATTTATATCATTTTTGGTCAAGGATTTTTTGAGTTATTTGACCAGGAAAAGAATAATAATAATAATAATACCAACAAGAACAATAAGGGTTTCTACATCGTATGACTCCTAATTCATTTAAAATTAACCCCTTGCCAAAGCGCACATGCCAAATCTGGCCAATCCTTGCCCATTTAGGGGTACCCTATTTTAAAGCTTTATAACTCCAGATGTGAACACCACAGAGACTTGAAAATGGCTTAAATGAAGCAAGACATTTGTACAATTTACAATACTAGGGCAGATTAGTTTATATTTTTGGAATAAATGCCACAAATGCAATTGTCTAGACAAAAAATCAAAAATTTGCACTTTTTTAGTTTGCAATGAAATACTGAGAGATTGCATATATACAGCAGGTTAAACTATACATGTGCTGGATCAAAAACGTCTTGACCACAAGTTCATAAAACGTAAGGGTTGATATGTAGAACTACTATAGATCTATGAAGCAAAAACTAAGCAGTGTACCCAGAATCTCCAAATCTATCCAAAATGTCTAAATTATGCATTGCTGTAAATCACAACATATTCACATATTTCACTATAAATCAACTGTTTTGACTCAAGAAACTCACTGTTGCATCATTTCAAGTGGGAATTACAAGGTGTCCATCAGTACAGTGGTCTAAAATATCTAGGGGTCCAGAAACATATCCAAAATCTCTCCAAAAATGAATAAAATGCTTTTTGTCCATTATAAAGCATATCAACGAGCCCCTTATGAAGGTTTAAGACAAAACATTGATATCAGATTAAAAAAATAATGCAAAAACATTTTCACACAACGCAGTACAGTACCTAAATGTTTAATAATTAACTCTTGTATGCATTTCTGTACTCTGTACTCTCATATTTTTTCTTATATGTGGATGGGACGACATGAAAACAATATACAACCGTCCACCACGTTTTGGCAATGTTCCAACTCTGACGTCATAACTGGTGCACACAAAAACTACTAAGCTACCAACAAACGCTTACATTACAGTGTGAAATAACCTCATTATAAAATACCACTAACCTATTTAAAGTCAAAAATAATGTATATAACCGAAATATTTTGAGCAGTAATACTTACTTTTTCAATAGATAGAGACAGAGACAGTAAATCAATGCTCTCTCCTCTCTTGTTTTACTTCTGTTTTACTTCAGAAAACTATGTCAGCTAGGTCTATTAGCAAATATATGGCTTCGCTATGCTCAGAAGTCCTCAATAATAATAATATTTTCCAATTAATTACGAAAATCATTGATTATGTTTCGTCGGGGGCATTGTCTTTTACTGCTAACACAGAGTGAATGCGTAAGTGAATGCGATTATGAGAAAATGTTTGGTTACGCTACGCTATATAACACTAATCTGAAAACAAAATTAGGCATGTTATACATTATTAGAATGATATTTCTGTCACCTATTGGATCAATTGACTGTTGATCACGCCATGCTGTACTAAAAACAGGCGACAACACCGTAAACAACGTGTGGTATTACGCACAGCTATTTGGGAGGTACACGATATTGACTGTAGAATGACATAGTATATATATATTTTTTAATTTGTCTTGTTTATTTTGTTATTCACTGAGTTTCGTTTTCACTACTGTATTGACATATTTTAGGGCTATTGTTCCATTTATCTTGTTGCTATGACAGAATACGATTTTTGCGTGGCGAAAGAATATTTCTGTGAATGCCCAGATAGACACTATTGTCCATTATGTCATGGGTGGTGGGTGTAGTTGCAGATGAGACTGCAGGGAGGGGGTTCTTGTTAAATAAATGACCAGCACGACAATGGTGGTGCTGCAAAACTCTGTATTCGGCACAGTTGTCATGTATCATCTACTAATGAAACTAGAAAACAGAGTTTCTGTTTTCAACTCATACTTTGGTTGCTGGAGTAATGAATGTCTGAGTTGAGCAATCTAGGCAGACCGGCGTGCCGACCACAAGGGAGATTATGCTTTAAGTGGATAAATCAATGGCGGTGGGCGGTGAGCCGATCTGGGTGGAGGTGGGAGGTGAGCCGGTCCGAGTGGAGTTGGGCGGTGAGCCAATCTGGGTGGAGGTGGGAGGTGAGCCAGTCCGGGTGGAGATGGGCGGCGAGCCGGTCCGAGTGGAGGTGGGCGGTGAGCCGATCTGGGTGGAGGTGGGAGGTGGGCCGGTCCAGGTGGAGATGGGTGGTGAGCTGGTCCAGGTGGAGGTGGGCGGTGAGCTGGTCCGGGTGGAGGTGAGCGGTGAATCGATCCGGGTGGAGGTGGGAGGTGGGCAGGTCTGGGTGGAGGTGGGTGGTGAGCTGGTCCGAGTGGAGGTGGGCGGTGAGCCGATCTGGGTGGAGGTGGGAGGTGGGCTGGTCCAGGTGGAGGTGGGTGGTGAGCTGGACCGGGTGGAGGTGGGCGGTGAGCTGGTCCGGGTGGAGGTGAGCGGTGAATCGATCCGGGTGGAGGTGAGAGGTGGGCCGGTCTGGGTGGAGGTGGGTGGTGAGCTGGTCCGGGTGGAGGTGGGAGGTGAGCTGGTCTGGATGGAGGTGGGCGGTGAGCTGGTCCAGGTGGAGGTGGGAGGTGAGCTGGTCTGGGTGGAGGTGGGCGGTGAGCCAATCCGGGTGGGGGTGGGCGGTGAGCTGATCCGGGTGGAGGTGGTCGGTGAGCCGATCTGGGTGGAGGTGGGAGGTGAGCTGATCCGGGTGGAGGTGGGCGGTGAGCCAATCCGGGTGGAGGTGGTAGGTGAGCCGATCTGGGTGGAGGTGGGCGGTGAGCCGTTCCAGGTGGTGGTGGGCGGTGAGCCGATCCGGGTGGGGGTGGGCGGGGAGCCGATCCGGGTGGAGGTGGGCGGTGAGCCGATCTGGGTGGAGGTGGGAGGTGAGCTGGTCCAGGTGGAGGTGGGCGGTGGGCCAGTCTGGGTGGAGGTGGGAGGTGAGCCGATCCGGGTGGAGGTGGGAGGTGAGCCGATCCGGGTGGGGGTGGGAGGTGAGCTGGTCCAGGTGGGGGTGGGAGGTGAGCTGGTCCGGGTGGAGGTGGGCGGTGGGCCAGTTCGGGTGGAGGTGGGAGGTGAGCCGATCCAGATGATGGTGGGCGGTGAGCTTGTCTGGGTGTAGGTGGGAGGTGAGCTGGTCCGGGTGGGGGGGGGCAATGGGCCAGTCCGGGTGGTAGTGGGCGGTGAGCAAATTAGTAATTACATCTTTTCCCTTAATTTGACTGCAGTCAAAACAGGGTCACTGGGTTCGCTCTCTGGATTTTTTGCTTATATTTAATTCTGCCACTCTGTATGGATCTCTGGTGCAAACGTAAAGGGGTGGCTGGCTATAGCTGCTGCTCCTGCCATTTTGTTACAATGTATCAGTTAAGAAAAAAATACAAGCAGGTCAACTATCCAATCAGAAGAAGAGGCAATAGCTGATTAGCTAGCTGTCCTGGGTAAAATCTGGATTTGTATTAGCTATCAACGTATGGATGTATTCATTAATATAACTGATTCTCTCAGGATCTTTTGGCTTTTGGTTGCCTACCTCCAATGTGGGGCGGTACACAGATCTGCCTTGGATTATTTTTTTTATAAACAAAATTATTTTAGAAGTTCGGGAGCTCATTTTAGTATGACTCTCAATGTGTGTCTCTCTCTCCCTCTCCCTCTCTGTCCCTCTCTGTCTGTTCCTCTCATTCTCTCTCTCTCTCTCTCATTCTGCCTCTCCCTCTGTCCCTCTCACTCTCCCTCTCTCTGTCCCTCTCTCTCTGTTCCTCTCATTCTCTCTCTCTCTCATTCTGCCTCTCCCTCTGTCCCTCTCATTTTCCCTCTCTCTCAATCTATCCCTCTCTCTCTGTTTCTCTCGCTAAGTGTCTCATATACAAAAGAAATCAATCAGTTAAGAATTCACGAAGTCAGTTACAAATTACATGGAAGCACAGTCACAAAGAGAAATGTCTTCATTTGCTTCGCTAAAGCAGTCATTGTCTCAGTAGTAAATACACCTGCACACAGCTCCACTCTACAGCAGTGATGTGACCCAGCACACAAATCACCCTCTTAGTGTAATAATATGCAAATTACTTTCTTGGGTTTCAATCTGTGTATGGATTTAGCTCTGTTCTCTAAGAAGGGCTGAGTGGCTGAGGTCCCTCAGCACGCTCTTCAGGAATGGTAGCATGGAATTACCCAGGGTGCTTTGCACCGTGTTACAGTCAAACTTGAACTCAGACCATTAAACTGGAATAATAACTTAGAGTCTTCCCACTTCTCCCTCTGTCTATGGTATGCTGTACATGACTGAAGCCCCACCCGCTCCAAAGCGGGCCCCTTCCACCGCACTTTCCAGGCGCTCCAAGTCTATGACATCAGAGCTCGAGGAGTTAGGTAAGCACTGCATCAGGGGTAAAAAAATGACAGTCACTGGAAAAGTGCATGTTTTGCATTATGTTTAATTATGCATATGGTGTTGCACTGTGTGTTGATTCTTTGTTTCACAGAGGAGGTAAATCAGCCATAAATAATACAGACCTCTCTGACATTTGTGGTTATTTCCTCTTTAATGCTCATTCCTTTGCTTCCTTTTTTAAAATGGGCGAGAGCAGTGGATAAAGGTAAGTGGTGGTGCCAAGTTTTTATTCTTAAGAACAGATTTCTCTTTCTCTTTTCATTTCATCTGCCTTTTCGCTGTCCACTGCCCCCAGTTGTACATGTGTTCTGAGTATGCTGTCATAGTTACATCTCGCTTCTGCCTTGATTTTTCCTGTCATTTTGTTTTCCTTCTAAATTATATGCAAAGTGTAGCTTCAGTCACCAGTGTCAGAATTCACAAAATACATCAACCCCTCATGTGAAAAATATACACAAAATTTTTGGAAGTACACAACTTTCAGATGAGCTGGGCTTCAGAATGTCAAGGAGGTGTCACTGTTATACAAGAGATGCTGAGCATTAATATTGTGATTTGTGAGATGGATTGGCAGCTTATGAAGCAGATGAGTGTTAATGAGGCGGCTTGTGAAGCAGATGAGTGTTAATGAGGCAGCTTGTGAAGCGGATGAATGTTAATGAGGTGATTTGTGAGGTGGATTAGTGTTAATGTGTTGATTTGTGAGGAGGATGAGTGTTAATATGCTGAATTGTGAAGCGGATGAGAGTCATTCCAGAATGTGCCAAATGTTAATAATTATTGTTAAATAAACATGATTATATATAAAGAAATAATGAAACCAAGAACATGATTACGTATATAGGAAATAATTAATTTTCCCAAAATATTCTTAACAAGATAAATGGCTCCAACATGGTCACTTTCAGGTTGATTCGTGTTAATGTGGTGACTTGCCGGTGGATTAGTGTTAATGTGGTGACTTGCCGGTGGATTAGTTTTAATGTGGTGACTTGCCGGTGGATTAGTGTTAATGTGGTGACTTGCTTGTGGATTAGTGTTAATGTGGTGACTTGCAAGGAGGATTAGTGTTAATGTGGTGACTTGCAGGTGCATTACTGTTAATGTGGTGACTTGCAGGAAGGATTAGTGTTAATGTGGTGACTTGCAGGTGCATTACTGTTAATGTGGTGACTTGCAAAAAGAATTAGTGTTAATGTGGTGACTTGCAGGAGGATTAGTGTTAATGTGGTGTCTTGCAGGTGGATTAGTGTTAATGTGGTGACTTTCATCTGAATTAGTGTTAATGTGGTGACTTGCGAGTGGTTAGTGTTAATGTGGTGACTTGCGAGTGGTTAGTGTTAATGTGACTTGCGGGTGGATTAGTGTTAATGTGGTGACTTGCAAGTAGGATTAGTGTTAATGTGGTGACTTGCATGTGGATTAGTGTTAATGTGGTGACTTGCAAGTAGGATTTGTGTTAATGTGGTGACTTGCGGGTGGATTAGTGTCACTGTGGTGGCCTGCGGGTGGATCAGTGTTAATGTAGTGATTTGCGGGTGGATTAGTGTTAATGTGGTGACTTGCAGGTGGATTACTGTTAATGTGGTGACTTGCGAGGAGGATTAGTGTTAATGTGGTGATTTGCAGGAGGATTAGTTTTATTATGGTGACTTGCAAGGAGGATTAGTGTTAATGTGGTGACTTGCAGGAGGATTAGTGTTAATATGGTGACTTGCAAGGAGGATTAGTGTTAATGTAGTGACTTGCAGGTGGATTAGTGTTAATGTGGTGACTTGCATGGAGGATTAGTGTCACTATGGTGACTTGCGGGTGGATCAGTGTTAATGTGGTAACTTGCAGGTGGATTAGTGTTAATGTGGTGACTTGCAAGGAGGTTTAGTGTTAATGTGGTGACCTGCAAGCAGGATCAGTGTTAATGTGGTGATTTGCAAGGAGGATTAGTGTTAATGTGGTGACTTGTGGGTAGATTAGTGTTAATGTGGTGACTTGCAGGAGGATTAGTGTTAATGTGGTGACTTGCAGGTGGATTATTGTTAATGTGGTGACTTGCATGTGGATTAGTGTTAATGTGGTGACTTGCAAGTAGGATTAGTGTTAATGTGGTGACTTGCAGGTGGATTAGTGTTAATGTGGTGACTTGCATGTGGATTAGTGTTAATGTGCTGATTTGCGGGTGGATTAGTGTTAATATGGTGACTTGCATGGAGAATTAGTGTCAATATGGTGACTTGCGAGTGGATCAGTGTTAATGTGGTGACTTGTGGGAGGATTAGTGTTAATGTGGTGACTTGCGGGTGGATTAGTGTTAATGTGGTGACTTGCAAGGAGGATTAGTGTTAATGTGGTGACTTACAAGGAGGATTAGTATTAATGTGGTGATTTGCAGGTGGATTAGTTTTAATATGGTGACTTGCAAGGAGGATTAGTGTTAATGTGGTGAATTGCAGGAGGATTAGTGTTAATGTGGTGACTTGCTGGAAGGATTAGTGTTTATATGGTGACTTGCGGGTCGATTATTGTTAATGTGGTGACTTGCATGTGGATTAGTGTTAATGTGGTGACTTGCAAGTAGGATTAGTGTTAATGTGGTGACTTGCGGGTGGATTAGTGTTAATGTGGTGACTTGCAGGGAGAATTAGTGTTAATGTGGTGACTTGTGGGTAGATTAGTGTTAATGTGGTGACTTGCAAGGAGAATTAGTGTTAATGTGGTGACTTGCATGGAGGATTAGTGTCAATATGGTGACTTGCAGGTGGATCAGTGTTAATGTGGTGACTTGTGGGTTGATTAGTGTTAATGTGGTGACTTGCGGGTGGATTAGTGTTAATGTGGTGACTTGCAAGGAGGTTTAGTGTTTATGTGGTGACTTGCAAGCAGGATTAGTGTTAATGTGGTGATTTGCAAGGAGGATTAGTGTTAATGTGGTGACTTACAGGAGGATTAGTGTTAATGTGGTGACTTGTAAGAAGGATTAGTGTTAATGTGGTGACTTGCAGGAGGATTAGTGTTAATGTGGTGACTTACAGGAGGATTAGTGTTAATGTGGTGACTTGTAAGAAGGATTAGTGTTATTGTGGTAACTTTCGGGTGGATTAGTGTTAATGTGGTGACTTGCAGGGAGGATTAGTGTTAATGTGGTGACTTTGAAGGAGGTTTAGTGTTCATGTGGTGACTTGTGGATAGATTAGTGTTAATGTGGTGACTTGTAAGGAGAATTAGTGTCAATGTGGTGACTTTGAAGGAGGATTAGTGTTAATGTGGTGACTTGCGGATGGATTAGTGTTAATGTGGTGACTTGCGGGTGGATGAGTGTTAATATTTGGCGTTTAAGCTTGACCGATGGCGCTCACCGGCTGGCCTTCAGGAATCCATTCCCTGACTTTTCTAATCAGGCTCTGCAGATGGGAGATGGGTATTAACAGTGGGAAAAGATCTTGTACCGCATTTCAGGGAACGAGCTTCGAGCTGAAATAGCCATGTGGATTTGAGTTTTTGAAATATTAGTTCAGATTTAATTTTTTTAAAGATTTTTGTTTTTTTTTACAATTTGCCTGCACAGTTTTTGATTGCAATGAAGAATATTTTTGATATTAACAAGTATCTGATGGTCTGATGACCTGATAACCTGAATATAGATGAGGGGGGTTGGGGGTCGGGAACTGTACAGGCTGCCATGCAGTTACATTATTTTTTTGCTGATCTAAAATTCCACAATTACCCGTTTCAGCCATTGGAAATCTGGCTGAGCATCAGAAGCTTTGGTAAATATCTAGAAGGGGGGTCTCTCCTTGGAGAGCACTCGCTTCCTGGAGCAGCACGCTGACACAGTCACATGACTACGGTCAGGCTAACTCATCAGTGCTAAATGGCACATAGCGATCGGATGAGGCTAGCTAACCAGCCAAGCCATCTGTGCAAGAGAACATTCAGTGATTAAAGGCTGGTAGTTTGTCTTTACGTTCAACAGCTCTGGTTTGATTATATGAACACAGTACATGGTCCATTCTGGAGAATGTTTTATGGAGTATTGAAAATCAAGTATAACCTCTGCTGCTGTAGTTGTGGACACACCAGACATACATAATTATTTACTCCAAGCTTAACGTCAGCTACCTTGCTAATGACAAGACAGGCCAAGTGTAAACATTAGAACACCACACATCAGACAGGTCTTTGGTGAAATTATTCAAAGCAGTAGAGGCCAACCGTTGTGAGGCTGTAAAAGTTGGCGTGGATCTATCTTTGCAAGTCGAAAACCACATTCATGTCTCCTCCTATTACAAGGCCAACAATTCTTTTCCTAACCATGGAAAAAAGGAAGGGTCAAAGATGGAGGGGGTGTATGCTGAAACAAAGGCGATTTTCTTTCCTTGCAGATGTGTACATTGTGGCAGTTTCACCAAAAAAGAAACAGCCAAAAGCGGTGTTCCAGTGCAAAACTCAAATGTTTTTTAATAAAGGGTGGGAAAAAAGGACTGGGAGAATACTACAACCAAGCTTCTTCCTTCCTGGGTTTGTTATGGCTGCACCGGCCCCTCCTCCTGGGGAGAGTGGGGAGAGGAGAAAGGGGTGAGACGGGGTGTGAAAAGGTTGCAGGCGATCTGGGGTTGTCCTTTGTCCTTTTGCAGATCCTTTGTTCCGTTCCCAATTCTGGGGAATCCACAAAATACCAGTCAAACAGTATAACTCCTTGCTCCTCAATGCTCTCCTCTCCTGAGGCCCTATCTTACTCCTCCTTTGTGGCTCCTCTGCACCCACTTAAGTGTGCTGCAGGCTGATTGGGGATGCAGAACACCTGCAGCTCCTGCGTTTGTGGCAGATTCCTCTGCTCCCACTTAAGTGTGCTGCAGGCGCATTGTGTCATCACAATGTCATGCACACTTTGTGTCAGATCAAAGTGTCGAATATTTCGAATTGCCTCATGGAACACATTGAAATTCATGTAGAAAACTGCTGGTCAGTAACTACAGGAAGCATATTTCCCCCGGAAAACATATGTCTACATATTAAAATACATATTGTACATACATACATAGAGAACTTCTTTATCCCCATGGGGACATTTTCCTCGCAGCATGTTACATTCACATTTATGAACAGACATTTATACCAAGAAACATACAATCATTCACGCAACAGAAAGGCTGGGCAGCGAAATACATATATACCAATACAAATTGGACATATAGACGCCTATTCAATCAATCTTGACTTTGAGAAAGCCATCCACACATATGTTTAGCCTGTCCATGTACTGCATGCGTATACACACAGGGCCAAGTGACTTGAAAGAATTGAGGAAATATTGGGTAGCATTGCTTTGGAATACATCTTATTTAAGTTTGGTGAGGCAAGATAGCCTATATTGTTTGTAGTACCATAGCTTGGCGTCATTTGGATATCAATACTTTTAATGGCAGGCCTGGATTTTGGCAGTCTGAATGAATGAGTTATAGACGGTGTATGTCTTGTATGTGTGACTAACTTGCCATTTTTGTACGTTGAAAACGTGTTTTTTATGAGATATCATTTCTTTTTGCAAAGCGTTTTATTATGAGAGTGAGAAATGCGAAGTGACCCTGTAAGAAACAGTTGTGGATTATGGCTATCCTTGTGTGAAGTTGTACAGTCTGATGAGCGTGTACCGTTTAGCAGTTTCGGTTTGCTATGTATGTAAAAGAGTGGCTGTGAGAAAGGGTGCGGTGGCGTAAGCGTAAACGCATGAGAAACGCAGGTGAAATATGGCCAGTGTATGTACTCACGGCCATCCAACGAGCCTTGATTGACAAAAGAATCAGCAAGCTCGTAAAATTTGAGCTCCCTAGGTCGCAACTTGTGTAGCCTTCTGTCCTGCTCCATTGTCTTTTATTTCGTGGAGATGCACTTTTAGTGTTTGTAAGGTTTATAAGGCATTTTGATAGGCTTATCTGCAGGTGGGAATCCTCTTCGCTGTTTTGCTAAGCTAGAACCGGAAAACTTGATAGTGGAGAATAGGAGCAGACGCATATGTCCCAGCAGGCTTTGCATATGAGAAAATAACAACAGTGTGAGATAAATTAGGAGAAATTATGAAATTGCTGAAACAATATGTTTTTAGCAGAATGGGCATGTAGGTGAAGGTTGACATGATCACAGACTATAGTGCGGAGTAAATGAAGTGACCATGAGCGAGCTTAGTTTCCTTATCGAATGGTATATATAACAGTCTGTATAAAACATTAGTTCTTGAAGTGGAGGGTTAAGTAACGTGTAATCTATTGCACTGATGTGCTTTTGTCATGTTCAGTAGTAGTTATAATTATGAGTGAGTCATGATTTTAAATGTGATGTTTTAATGTGGAGTTGCAGAACATACATACATAGTAATTGTTTGTATGTGGCTAGATAGAGAACAGGGTGAGGTGACATGAATGTAGAAACGTGGTGTTTGCTGATAAGAAGGTTTTGTACGGTAGCCAAGTGAAGAAATATAGTTAGTAGAAATGGCACAGTAGTGAACTGGTGTAACCTTTTAATAAAAGGAATACATTTGCCGCCATGAAATGCATAAGGGTGGCCGTGAGTGAGTTTTGGTAAAGCAAATATAAGCGTAAGAAAACGTTAGTGTAAAAGAGGAAACTATCTGCCTGAGGGCGAGGCGGGATTCAATCCTTCAACCGGAGGTTTACCAGTCTGTGACTTTGTTAGTGCAGCACCGTGACATAGCTATGAATTGCGTGAAATATCATTAGCAAACGTGTCCATGGTTTTACAGAAGAACACAGGCCAGTAAGCACAGAAGAGCTCCCATTGAATCCATATGGCTTTGCAATATTGTAGCCGGTTAATAACTGAACGTGCAGACGGTACGTCATAATGCAGTTCAGTTCGGTATACGTTCGGTGAACGGCGGGTAGATATTGTGCAAAAGCAATAATTGAGAAGTAGTAGACAATTATTAATGAGGGTAAAAGCAGGTTAAGAAACATGTTCCTAGCTGGGCTTGAACCTACAACCCCATGTTCCCAAGACTATAATCTTGCCCAGTAGGCCACAGGCAGGCTAGCTGTTTAAACTGAAAATGTTTCAGAGTAAAAAGGTATGGGTATTTTGTGTGTGTATGCAAGTTTTTGATTGGGTCGTGTAGGTGAAGATTTGGCTGGTGTCTGTAAAATGTCCAATGGGGAGACATGTTGTTAGTGGGATAGGCGGCAGGAAAAATAAGAATGAGAAGAAGAAGAAGAATAAAGAAGAAGAACGCAAAATCCCCTTAGTTTGGGGCTTTATTGTGTGGACATGTGAAGTTGTTTATGAAATCTGTCTGTTGAAATGGGGTCAGAATGTACAGAATTTAATGTTTTTAAGGGCTGAGTGTCTGTGGCTGTTGTGGTTATTTCGTTATTCTACCTGGATCACATAAAATTCTCCTGCGAGAGGAACGGGGCTGCTGAAATTTGACTGCACAATATGTAGCTAGCTGTCACAGCCTGAGGGACAGTTGTGACCCTTAATGTTCATAAGTCATAATGAATTGTCATTTGTTGTTTTATTCATATTATTCTTCAGTTCATGTATTTCCATGTTTTTCTGTTCATTTGTTTATGACTGATAACATTACACTGTACTTTATGCACATTGCAATGTGTTTTATAAAACTTTGACAACACATATACTGGAAAATGTTGTGCAAATAAGGCATTTTGAATTGAGTTGATCTCTAGTTTCATGACTCACTTAAAAAAAGGTTTTAGTTGTTGTTCATTATCTGGGGATGTTGCCTCTTGCTGGGCCACCCATCTTGTGGTGATGGTTTTGTGTCTCTGAGAGTGTGTGTATTTGTACTCTAAAGCCAGAATTGTACATTGTTCTCTTTTTTATTCCCAAGCCACTTTGAGGAAAAAGAAGGGCGGTAAGTTTAACAGGCATGTTTTATACACTGTCTCCTTTTCAGTTATTTATCTATCAGTTATGTATTTATTAAGTCTCCTGTGTCAGAATTAAATTACTTTTACTAAAGCTCTATCCACTTTTAAAAGTGTCATGCGATTTGGTTAGGAAAGGAACACTAACAAACACACATCTATTGACTGTGGGGACTTTTTTGTTTGTGCAGAGGAATTCTCAGCAGCCCTACATTTTGGGTGGTTTTTGCAGTTTTAAAGAGAGACTCCTGTCTCCGTGAAGGCTTCAGTATCTTGGCCAACTCACGACTTTGGCTAACTCAGACACAAGCCGTTACTATGGAAACAATGCTGCATTTGTCCAGTATACAAACATTCCACCTGGATGCCAGCTTTCCCTCAGTGTCGCCGTTCATTTACAGAGCTTGATGCCAGCTTTCCCTCAGTGCTCAGTGCCACCGTTCATTTGCAGAGCCCGATGCCATCTTTCCCTCAGTGCAGCCCTTCATTTGTAGAGCCCGATGCCAGCTTTCCCTCAGTGCTGCTGTTCATTTACAGAGCCCTATGCCAGCTTTCCCTCAGTGCTGCCGTTTTTTTGCAAAGCCCGATGCCATCTTTCCCTCAGTGCTGCCCTTCATTTGTAGAGCCCGACGACATCTTTCCCTCACTGCTCAGTGCCACCGTTCATTTACAGAGCCCTATGCCAGCTTTCCCTCAGTGCAGCCGTTTTTTGCAAAGCCCGATGCCATCTTTCCCTCAGTGCTGCCCTTCATTTGCAGAGCCCGATGGCAGCTTTCCCTCAGTGCTGCCCTTCGTTTGCAGAGCCCGATGGCAGCTTTCCCTCAGTGCTTAGTACCACCGTTTGTTTGCAGAGCCTGATGCCATCTTTCCCTCAGTGCTGCTGTTCGTTTGTAGAGCCCGATGCTAGCTTTCCCTCAGTGCTGCCCTTCATTTTCAGAGCCCGATGCCATCTTTCTCTCAGTTCTGCTGTTCATTTGCAGAGCCTGATGCCAGCTTTCCCTCAGTGCTGCCGTTCGTTTGTAGAGCCCGATGCCAGCTTTCCGTCAGTACTGCCTCTCAATTTCAGAGCTTGATGCCAGCTTTCCCTCAGTGCTCAGTGCCACCGTTTGTTTGCAGAGCCCGATGCCATCTTTTCCTCAGTGCTGCTGTTTGTTTGTAGAGCCCGATGTCAGCTTTCCATCAGTGCTCAGTGCTGCCACTCGTTTGGAGAGCCCGATACCAGCTTTCCCTCAGTGCTGCTGCTTGTTTGCAGAGCCCGATGCCAGCTTTCCCAGAGTGCTCAGTGCTTCCACTCGTTTGTAGAGCCCGATGCCAGATTTCCCTCTGTGTAACTGTTAGACCTGTGTAATTGTGTTAGGCTGCTGTTCTGTGTAACTGTTAGACCTGTGTAACTGTATTAGATCTCTGTCCTGTGTAACTGTGTTGGATCGGTGTCCTGTGTAACTGTGTTAGGATGCTGTTCTGTATAACTATTACTGCGTAACTGTGTTAGATCTCCGAGCTGTGTAACTGCGTTGGATCGGGGTCCTGTGTAATTGTGTTAGGCAGCTGTAACTGTAACTGTGTTAGATCTCTGTCCTGTGTAACTGTGTTGGATCGGTGTCCTGTGTAACTGTGTTAAGCTGCTGTTCTGTGTAACTGTTAGACCTGTGTAACTGTGTTAGGCTGCTGTTCTGTGTAACTGTTTTTTTTTTCCCTCAGTGCTGCTGTTAATTTACAGAGCCCTATGCCAGCTTTCCCTCAGTGCTGCCGTTTTTTGCAAAGCCTGCTGCTGTTCTGTGCACCTGTTAGACCTGCGTAACTGTGTTAGCTTGCTGTTCTGTGTAACTGTGTAAATCAGGGCACTGTAATCGCCATCTGTTGGAACTGACAGCCAGGTGTGTGTGTGTGTGTGTGTGTGTTCCTTGGGAGTAGGGGTGGTTGTAGTAGTTCTCCTTATGGCTTCACCTGGTGTATATCTCTGTGTTACTAAAGGAGCACAGTAACAGAGCCCACTTACAAGTTCTGGTTCTGTCATCTCTTTCATCTACAAAGTCTGCATTCTGCTCAGGTGGTGTTGCATAAACGATGGCTTGCTTTTAGGAATTTACACCTGTAGGTTCCTGTTCTCCACCTGTGTGATCCTAATCAGGGCCATCTCATTCTCTGCAGTCTGCCTGCCCAGCACTGAATCTTCTTCTCTTCTGTTTCTGTGTAGATGCTCAGCCTTCAAATATTGAAGGTCTGAGGAAGAGGATTGTTTTTCAAGTCACACTAAGTAATCTCTCAACCAATGCATGGTAGCTTTTCCAAAGCAAACTGCTAGCATGTTGCGCGGCCGCTAACAATAGATCCAGGAGCCTAATCCTAAGAACCTATGGCATAAGCAGTCTGACCTACAGAATCGTGAGCTTGCACGGCTTTGACTTGAACACAAATCACTTTTTTTTTAAATTATGTTTCATCTTCATTTTTGAGCCATTTTCTCAATGGCTCATAGAGAGTGTTTTCAGGCCACAGAAGTGCTGTTCTCAACTGGCTCAATGGGGGCTGTGTTTTGCAGATAAGGTGGACGAAGTTACCCCCTCCCAGAAACCACTGTGGGACGACATGTCAACAGACATGAGGGTGGCCGCCATTAAGCCACGCCCATCCAGCAGGTGTTTGGCCACGCCCAAGGAGATGAACGTACGGCAGGTCTTTTCCATCCTGTTTGGGTGGAGGGCTGGGGGCGGGGGGGGGGGGAGGTTGAGCTCCATCCAATTTATGTGGGTGCAATGTTTTGGCTGTTAATACTTTGGTGATGGGTAATCCATCTCCTCTAAAATGTGGAAGGGGAGGACAGGGATTTCTGTTGGGGTGGGGAATAGGAATATCGGGTAGAGAGAGGGGAATAATGTGAGAATGGGAATATCGGGTAGAGAGAGGGGAATGATGTGAGAATGGGAATATCAGGTAAAGAGGGGAATGGTGTGAGAATGGGAATATCAGGGAGAGAGAGGGGAATGATGTGAGAATGGGAATATTGGGTAAAGAGAGTGGAATGATGTGAATGGGAATATCGGGTAGAGAGAGGGGAATGATGTGAGATTGTGAATATCGGGTATAGAGAGGGAAATGATTTTAGAATGGGAATATCATGTAGCGAGAGGGGAATGATGTGAGAATGGGAATATCGGGTAGCGGGAGGGGAATGATGTAAGAATAGGAGAATGTGTGTAGTTTCTTTGTCTAAAGTCAGGTATAATTGTAAGCAAGCTGTATTGGCAAAAAAGTAAAATCATAGACCAGCATCATATGTGGACAAAGAAAATCCCAGTTTAGATTTAAAACACCATTATCCATTGGATATTGAAAGCAAAACCTAAAATGGACCAGATTGAGTCACAACCACGATTTGCCAGCTGCATTGTCAAAGTTTGTTACTATCACATGAAAATGTAAGCCAAATTGTATAGATACCTGTATTGGCATCAAAGTCAATGTATTAGATCGGTATCACATCTGGACAAAATCCCAGATTTTACATTCACACCGTTATTTGTCGGATATTTAAAGCAAAATTACCTGCCTAAAATGGACCTGATTTATCGTGTCACCACAGCTTCTCTGCTCCATATAAAATGCAACTTATCATGTTGTTGCTATTATGTAATATTGGACATTTAAGTAATCGTACCACAAATTAATGGACATGCGTAATGTAACATAGTTCTCAACTACTGCAGGTTGGCCACATTGCACGTCAATCCAATATACCTGTCTGTCAGGCAGAAGCCATAGGGATAAGGAATGAAAGCTAATGCTTTTTTAAAAGGACATGACATTCAACCAAAGGCAAATGTGATTTCAGTGCTAGTTTGTACTTGGCAGGATTGTTTGTTTGCTGAACAGGTTACTCTACAGGTTTGAAGTCCTGATCTATGTGGTCAGTTCTGGCACTACGATATTTACTTAACTCTAGTATGTTTCTTCTGCACCTCTGCACCTTGAACTAATGCACTTGTTGTACGTCGCTCTGGATAAGATGCCTGTAATGTAATGTAATGTAACCAGCATGGCCTCTGCAATCGACTGGTCGATCGGGATCAATGTATTGGGCATCCTGCTGTGTGTCTGAGCGCGGCTGGGTTTTCTCACCTCTGAAAGCATACTATACACTCACCGGCCACTTTATTAGTTGACAGGAGAAGCACCCGGTGTGGTCTTCTGCTGCTGTAGCCCATCTACTTCAAGGTTTGATGTGGTGTACGTTCAGAGATGCTCTTCTGCATACCTCGGTTGTAACGAGTGGTTATTTGACTTACTGTTGCCTTTCTATCAGCTTGAACCAGTCTGGCTATTCTCCTCTGACCTCTGCCATCAGTAAGGCATTTTCACCCAGATAACTGCCGCTCACTGGATATTTTCTCTTTTTCAGACCATTCTCTGTAAACCCTAGAGAGGGTTGTGCGTGAAAATCCCAGTAGATCAGCAGTTTCTGAAATACTCGAACCAGCCGGTCTGGCACTAACAACCATGCCACATTCACAAAGTCACTTAAATCACCTTTCTTCCCCATTATGATGCTTGGTTTGAACTTCAGCAGATCGTCTTGACCATGTCTTCATGCCTAAATGCATTTAGTTGCTGCCACATGTTTGGCTGATTAGATATTTGCGTTAACAGGTGCAGTTTGCAGTTGAGCAGGTGGACCTAATGAAGTGGCCGGTGAGTGTATATTGTACAATCATGTGCACATCGCCACAGCAATGTCATCATTCACTATCACATCATCACTCATTTTTATGCACTTCACACCAAGATGTCTCAATCAAAACAATTAGAAAAATACAAAAGCATACCACACAGTGAGAAAGTTATATCCCCAGGCATTTTGTGCTATAATCTGTGCCACTCAGACCCAACTCTCAGACCTTTACAGTCACACAGTAAAAAGAAAGGCAGACTCCATGTTAGGGTTTTGGCGGGTTGGACCCAAAGGCAGAGTAAGAAAGAAAAGAGACTTAAAAGGTATATAAAACAAAGACTTTACTACTTATAACAATAAACAAAACAGGGAACCAAAAAGAGGCCACGACAGGCAAAACCAAAAAATCTCAAACACATGAAAAAAATTGGAACAAGAAAACAAACAACGAGGACAGAAACAGTGAACGAAAACAGGCAGGCAGAATACAAGCAGGTCAGAACACAGGCAGGCAGAAACACAAGCAGAACACACAGGCAGAAATACAAAGGCAGAAAGACATCAAGAAACACGCAGAAACAAAGTCAGAAACACAAGCAGGTTAAAATGCAGGCAGAAAAACACATGAACGCAGGCAGAAACAAAGTCAGAAACACAAGGAAGGAGCACTCGAGTCAGGGAGACAAAGGACTTAAATAGACTCAAAACCAACAAGGCACAGGAGGGTACAATTAAAAATCAAAACAAGACAGAGTGGGAACAACGAGACACAATCAGAAACAATAATAAAATAATTGAAAGCAATAATGCAATTAACAGGGGAACGAGCAGGACACAAATCAGAAGTGCCGCCATCTGGTGGCCCAACAAGGAAAAACTGAGACAGAAACACAGAACCATGACACTCCATCACTAAGGACCCTTCACACCCCCTTCACCCCTCCTTTCAGTGACTCCCGTTAGGCCGCCGCTTCAGAGTACCTCTGGCCAAAATGTAATTGTTTGTGTTGTAACCCACAGAATGAACGGGGTTCCATCAATTAGCAGGGCCTGTAAACTCTCCCCTCTCTCTTGATTGCGATACCTTTACACCACCAGGAGACAGGAAGTGGGTGTGCTAGAGAGATGACAAAGGAAAAAATGTTTGGTGGAGTGAGGAGGAAAACTAGGTGCATGGTTTTGGCTAGTGAGAGTATTTTGGTCACTTTAAAACAAGTAAAAGGAGTCTTTTGGGCTTATTTTCTATATCACTGCTCATATAGTTCAGGCAATCTCTCTGTTTGCTTTGCTGGACTGCTTGAACCATTGGGATTAAGAAAGACAAAGGCCCAACGGATTCCGAAGACCTTTTTTCTTTTGCTCTCATGGATTACTGGAGTTTATGAACTGAAATGATGGATTTCTATACAACAGAGTAGTGAGATCTATCCTATTTCTTTTTTTGTTCCTCATATTTTGGATTTTTTCATCTTTTTTTTTTTGTGAACTTCTTCAGCTGTGGACTGTGACTTTATCAGTAGAGCAAATTGATAACTAGACTTCTAGCCTTTAACATCTTGTATTGATTCTATCTACTGTTTCACTGAGTTGCATAGATTAATACAACTATCTTCTTGAGCATGACCCACGTTCCTTCTTATTATTATTATTATTGTTATTATTATCAATGTCATTAACGGTCTTGGTCATTGTACAAAGCAACCGTTATAGGGTTTTTAATGTAATTTTGTGAGCCTTTCATGGGTGTATGTTTTTATGTTGTTTGTGAGCCCCTAACCTAAGACAATTTTCTAACACTATGTGATAGACAATACAGATTTTTGAATCTTGAATCTTGTCAGTGTCAGTGCTGAAGTAATGAAATATATATATCATTTATAAAATATTTTGTAACTGCAGTAATAAATGAATGATAATAATAAATGGATCAGTTAGGACTGGAAAAAACACCACAGCAGTGTGTGACAGTTCTTGCAAATTTATTCAGGCAGTGCTGTTGCATCAGCTAGCTCTGAGTCACCCTCCCCCCTCTCTCTCTCACTCTCTCTCTCTTTGCAGTCCCTGTACGAGCGCCAGGGCATTGCCGTAGTGTCCCCCACAGTGCCAGGGACCCCTGCCGGGGGGTCCCACCTGGGGGTGTCAAAGGGAACCATGAGGAGGCAGAAGTCAATAGGTAACCATGAGTAACCATGGTGAAGCAGTCTCCGCAGCACCTGGAGACCAGGCCTCTTTTACATTCAGACATTTCTCCAGTCAGTCATGGAGTCTCAGGGCCCATGGCATCTGCATTACAGCACATTGTCTAGCGCTCTGGCCCAGGCCAATATGTCACCTTGACCTGGCCCAGACCTCAATCAACACGTGACCTTGACCTGGCCCAGGCTTCAATCAACACATGACCTTGACCTGCCCAGGCCTCAATCATTACCTGACCTTGACCTGGCCCAGGCCTCAATCATCACGTGACCTTGACCTGGCCCAGGCTTCAATCAACACATGACCTTGACCTGGCCCAGGCCTCAGTCAACATGTCCCCTTGACCTGGCCCAGGCCTCAATCATCACGTGACCTTGACCTGGCCCAGGCCTCAATCATCACATGACCTTGACCTGGCCCAGGCCTCAGTCAACATATCACCTTGACCTGGCCCAGGCCTCAATCATCACGTGACCTTGACCTGGCCCAGGCCTCAATCATCACATGACCTTGACCTGGCCCAGGCCTCAATCATCACATGACCTTGACCTGGCCCAGGCCTCAGTCATCACATGACCTTGACCTGGCCCAGGCCTCAATCAACACGTGTCCTTGACCTGGCCCAGGCCTCCATCAACACGTGACCTTGACCTGACCCAGGCCTCAATCATCACATGGCCTTGACTAGACTGCAGTTAAGTGCAAGCACAGGATTATGTTCACAAAATATTTTTTTTTTTCCCCTTAATAAATAATAGAGTGACTGCTTTACTTAAGCAAACATTTCTTTATAAATTAAACATGAGAACAAAGCTCAATTGAATCCAGGCCTTTGTCTTTAATAATTTACAACATATTAACATAACAAAAATATAGAGTACTGTGCAAACTTTTGACTGTATATTTACTTTCCAGTGAAAACAGCCATTGCATGCATGCAAGATATTTATTTTTCAGTGTCAGAAAAAAATACATTAAACGTATAACTAACACAAAATTACACAAGAACCTCCACAACAGTTTTTCAAAGAAATCTTCTGGGATATTTTTCCATGCTTCTTGTAAACAACTTCAACGTTCAGTGTTAAAAGTTGGTTGAATTTTCTGAATTTCTCAATCCAAGTAATTTCAAAAGAGTCCCATGTTCTCTGTATCTAGCAACAATCTTTTGTAAACTCCTGTTTTTTCATTTGACTTTCACCTTCCTTATGCAATTGAATTATCTTATATCTAATCTCATCAGAAATGTCGCTTTTAGCCATTTCATTTTAAATGCACATGACAAACAAATCTGCAGGATAGCTAAGGTGTGTTTGTGGAGTTGTTTGAACGCTAGAGTCACTTTTGAGGATTCACTTTTAAGGATTCTAACATAACATAATTTACATTTTTGATAACAATGTGAATTGTGAGCCAGATATATTGAAACTAATCATAACCATGGGTCAAAAAAATAAATAAATAAATAATAAATAAATTATAGCCACATTATCTTTCTGGTTTTTCAGTGATGCCACAGTCCTTTTTTCAACAAACCCTAACCCTAACCCAAGGACATTTGCAGCTGCTGCCACCTCCCCATCATGCACAACAAAAAAATATTTTTAATTGAATGGAGATACATTGAGACAATGAAAGGCTGTTCTGATTATATTTTAAGCATTTAATTACGCATTCCAACAATATCAATTTGTCAAAGAAAAAACTGTTATTTGACACACACAGTACATTGTATTATTATTAAATATATTGTATAGGTACATATATTGTAGTGCCTCCATAAGGTCAGATGTATTATTCAATGTATTATAACATACTTTTAAAAATAAATATTTTTTTCAGCCTTTCTAGTGTGCTCATACTATCAGGTCCAGGAGGGCACCATAGCTTCACTGCTGTTTTGAATTTCTTGAAGCAAGTAACTGACATCTCTTTCACAGGAGTAACAGAAGAAGAAAGGCAGTTCCTGACCCCTCCACTGCTGAAATTCTCCAGGAGCCTCTCTGTGCCTGACACATACCAGGACATCCCGCCTCCACCCGCAATCTCCCCTCCAGCCCCCCCTTACAACAGCCCCAAACCACCTGTGGTCGGGGGGGACAGTGGCACCATCCGGCCGGGCTTCACCCCCAACTCCGCAGCCAAAGACACTGGCTCCCTGACTCGGGGTGACTCCAACATGGGCACCATGAGGAGGCACAAGGGCATGTACTGCCGGCAGAGCTCTGAGCATTTTGACTCCGTAAATCCTTACAAAACCAACGTCTTGAGCCTGCAGAACGTGCACAACCACAGGTCCAGCGTGCTTGAGAATCCCTACTCAAAAACGGGGAAGCCAGGTGTCAAGGCTCTGTATGTGCCCGCCAAGCCTGCCAGGAGGAAGGGCATGCTGGTGAAACAGCTCAATGTAGAGGACAGCCCAGAGAAGACCTGCTCCATCCCAATCCCCACCATCATCATCAAGGAGCCATCCATCAGCAGCAGCGGGAAGAGCAGCCAGGGCAGCAGCATGGAGATCGACACGTCAGCGTCCGACCACCCAGGCCAGCTGCGGCCCGATGGCAGCCACAGAAAGATCTGCAACCGCCAGAAACGGCTAGAGGCCCACCGCTGCTCCTCGGCCTTCATCTCCACTGACCTGGGAGATGAGGACGTAGGGCTTGTACCCGTCCCCGCCCCCCGTCTCCGCCAGTCCAAGTCCATTGATGAAGGCATGTTCAGGAATGATGAGCATCTGCACAAGCTCATGGACCCACCTTCCTCACTCCTGGTTATCCCCCAGGGAGAGAGAGGTGGCAGTGGAAATGTGACGGACTTCACTTCCCATGAATCTACGCTTGTGAGGGTCCCCCTGAGCACGTGCACTGGGAACAGCCCCCACCTGGACAGCCCTCTCAGCCTGCCCGTGACCGTGGGCAAGACCTATAGCAGCAGCAACGGGGGCACCTATGTGCACCCAGTTACAGGGAAAGTGCTGGACCCCAGCTCTCCGCTGGCCCTGGCTCTGGCGGCCAGAGACCGAGCCATGAAGGAACAGCAGGTGTACCAGCCACCACCTCCACAGCAGTCCAAGACTGACCCCCCCAAGCCTGATCTCAACAAGCCCCTCTTTATTGACACCAAGCTGCGCCCCAACACGGTCACTGCCACGGGCCGGCCAGGCAGGGGGGGGCTGCGGAGGCAAATGACAGGGGCTAAGTACGAGACAAATTTGGCAAAGGATGAATCTGAAAAGGTCGAGAGGACAAACATGTTGATTGACATTGTGGACACGTCACAGCACAAGTCAGCCGGTCTCCTCATGGTGCACATGGTTGGCAGAACCACACCTGATGTGAACAGCCCATCAGTGGGGGAAAGAGAGAATACCATCACCGAGGGCCCAGACAGCACCCCATCTGAACTGCGGGACTCCAACCAGCCAGTCATCCCCGCTGGCAAGCCTCAGACCCCTAACACGCATGATCCTGCTACCACCACATCACATAGCAAGGCCTTCATCTCTGTCAGCTCAGTGGATGACTCATTCCAAAAGCTACCCTTCCACATCCCCCCACCACCCCTGGCCTCTGTCGACATCACTGAGGAGTTTGTGTTCTCTGAGCCCCTACCGCCACCGCTGGAGTTCGCCAACAGCTTTGACATCCCAGAGGACCAGGCTGGGGTCATCGTCAAGCTGGTCAAACAGCATAATACTGGGACGGGGGCATCCTCTCTTGCCCCTTACCACCACCCTCACCAGGGGGTGGGGACTGCAGATGTGCGGAAGTCGCCAGCAAGCCTGACAAGCTGTGTGCCCCCTGAGAGTTTAGAGCCTGTCAACGATTCAGGAATTGAGGAGGCAGACAGCCGGAGCAGCGGTGACCCCCGCCTGGAGACCACCAGCACCGTCTCAACCGTGTCCAGCATCTCCACCCTGTCCTCAGAAGGCGGGGAGCCCTTGGATACATGCACCATCTATGCAGATGGGCAGGCATTTGTGACGGATCGGCCCCCGGTCCCACCTAAGCCAAAAATGAAGCCTATCATCAACAAATCCAATACAATTTACAAGGACGCTCTGATTGAGGAAGACCTGGACACATTTGGGATGCCTCTGCCCCCTGCTCCTGCCCTTCCCCCTCCCTCAGGTGGTAGCACCCCCCCTTTGGACCCTCCCAAAACCCCCACACAAAGGACCTCAAAGCTCTGGGGCAACCCACCAGAGCTCACAAGCCCACCCCTGCCCAACCCCAAAACCAACATGATGAGTGAACACAACTCCGTGCTGCAACAGATGAACAGAGATAGAACAGCCAAGCCTGGGGAAACACTGGACTCTCCCACAGGATCTAGAGCTAACTCTGGAGCAAGGTAATCCTTCCCTGTTTTTACACATGCTCTTTCACTCCTCATTGTTTTCAGTCCATGCAGACTTGGCCCTAGGGTTTTGGTGGCCCTAAACAAGATTGTTGTCGCTGAAAAGTATTTTTAAAAAGGGGTGGTTGTGGCCCTAAAGTGCTGCATAGAATGTTGTTATGCCAGCAACCAGCTCTAAGACTTTAGTTGTGATCTCTCACTAGAGTACCAATAACCCGCCCCCAACCAACCTTCTTTGAAATAGCATTCTCAACAAACTGACATTGTCCCGCAAGCTGGAACAGAGGTTTAACAGGACTGGAATATAATTTGACTGACATGGTTATGACTGTCATTATTTGACTGCTATTATATAGATTGGGGTTGCATCAGCCAGGGTCACTCAGCCGGAAACAGCCAGGACTGATGTACAGGGACGTGATTAATCAGCTAATACTGATTTTCAGCCCTTAAATGTCCCTGGGGGCCCTAGGCTTTACTCCATTCTTTGACAGTGATTAGCAGTCGTGAACAATCAACTAATTTCTAATGCCTTTCTTGCTTTTTCCTAATGAATCAGGAAATATTAATTTAATTGCCTAAATGTCAACCAGAGGCAGGGGATTTGGGTATGCCATATATGCACACACACACACTCTCTCACGCACATGCACACACTCACAAAAACAAACACACACACAGACACACACAGACTCACCCACGCACAGAGACACACCTGTATACACACACAAACACACACATGCACACACACAGATTCTTAGACACACTCTCACTCGCACACACACACAGGCACACATACACACGCACACACATCACACTGTGATAACTGATAGCAGGAGAGCAATTCAACTATGAAGCCTTGCGGCTCCAGATGTATATTGGGGCAGAAAATCTGTATTTACTGTGTTAGGATTCTGTGTATACTTCCTTGAATGTAGAATGAATATTTAGATATGTATGTCTGAGACAGTCATTTATATTTTCTCTTCTCCTGGTGTGAGAGGGTGATGTAAGAACTTGAAGTGAGGGAGGTGTCAGAGAACCCTAACCCTAACCCTAACCCTAACAAAGTACTGCAGATCCCAGGAATCGAACACGTAGACCACAGTAATCTACAGGTAGCATGGATGTTTTTACAGTCAGGCTGTCCAGAAATGACAACTTTACAACTGATGCACAGTGTCACCCCATGGTACAGGATAAAAGCTATGTGTTGAATATGTGCACAACATTGTCTCTGCAGTTGTACATGAAAGGCTAATTTGTGCATATTTAAGCATCAATCTGAAATGGGAAAATGCTCAGAAATAAAGTATCTGCCCCAATGCATAGTTAAGATTCTGTGTGCTGTCAGGAGCTTTCGAGCTGGGTCCCTTAGATTTATGATGTTATTGGTGTGTCAGTGTATGGCAGAGTATCCCTCTCAAGCCCCATGTTTATAATGTTCAGTGTTGATTGTATAGCTTTCTCTGTGTGTTTATAATTTTCAGTGTAGATTGTGCAGCATACTCTGTGTGTTTATAATGTTCAATCAATCAATAAATCCATTTTATTTTTATAGCGCTTTTAACAAAGGAGCTTTGTCACAAAGCAGCTTTACAGAGAACCGGTCCCCAAAGAGTAAGCCTAGGGCAACAGTGGCAAGGAAAACAGGAAGAAACCTTGAGCAGAACAAGAATCAGAGGGGGAACCCCCCTCTATAACTGATAAAGTCTCTTAGAGCAATCTCTCCACAGACAGAATGACAGGGACCTATAGAGATGTACATCATAATAATGTCTACCCATGTTCGTTTCAATTTGGAAATATCGACCCGAACCTCGCGTATTAGGTGAAGCATTGGCCGAGCGAGCAAAGGCTCGCTAGGTATGCTCAGAAGTCCCACCTGAATGTTCACCTGAAAATCAACTGAGCTGAAGTTCCTGCTACTCACTCACACATTCTTTAGCTGCCTCAGGAGTATTTGAAGGATTTTTAGCCTTACCAATTTCAGTCAGCCATTGTTTTCTCTCTATCTTGTAAAAATTGATTTCTTCATTCAGAATTTTCTTTTCACTAGAACTTAAGCACTAAAGTAAACTGAACACCATAAACCTAGATTTTCTTTTTTCAGTGCCTAGCTTGTTAGTGGGTAACCTGTACCTGCTCTTGAAGAAAGGCTTCCAGGTCAAGTTAAGCCCAGCCCCACTGTAGGAGTGGCAACCTGTGCCTGGCGCTCTTTGTCGCCCGCCCATGGACTGTAAGTGCCCATCTGTTGTAGTCTTTCTTAAAGCAGGCAACTGGGGCATCGTAGTTTGGGGCTGTATTTCTACAGGTAGAGAATTGGCTGAGAGCTCATTTTAATGATTAAGTGCCTGCAACGTCTCAAGCAATTTAGTTGGGCACATTTCACCCTCAGAGTTAGACATGAAAGACTTGAATTGGATGAGTTTGTTGGCAAAGTTCATGTCCAGGTCTGATGTGTAACTGTGCACAGGAACTTTGGGGCCTCTGGCTCATTGACCATGGGATTGACGCTGCTGAGTCAGGTTCATCATTAACTTTCTGGTCAACCAAGTGCCTGTCCCCTTCCTCTTGTGACCCTGCAATAAACTCTCTGCGTGAACAATTGAGCATCAGCTTGGGGCAAGGAACACCCCCCTTTTGAAGGAATGGGGGGCCCAATTTAACAAGCTTAAACATGACAGTTTTTCTCGATTGCTAACACACTAAAAGCACACTGGTTCTTTTAGCAAAAACTCCAAAATGATTACTTCAGCTCTCAGAGCACCAGCACATCTCTCAAAACTAAAAACACTTTTCACTTGTTTTAACACATGCTGCAAATTGTCAATCTTTTTTTGCAAATCTCTACAAACAAATGCCCTCATGAATCACTGGTTACACACTGTGCTTATGCAACAAACACTAGCAGTCAAAAGATTTAACTCAAGTCATCACAACCTAAACTCAGGTAACACAACTTTCTCTACGTGCAAACACTTGGCAGCAAAATTGTTAACACACCAGACACAATCTCGGGATCAATAAATAGGGCCACAGTTTGCATCTGTGTGCTTTTGAACAATGGATCCTCAAAATGGATGACAAAGGACGACAGGAAGACAAAGAGGAAGACAAACTGGAAGAGGCAGGAGACAATTTGTCCCAGATAAAATATGTGCCACCTTGATTGACCATGTGCTGGTGCATGGTATGAAGATGAGGAAAGCTGGACAGAGAGTTCAGCCAAACTTGAACCGTTTCACAGTGGCTTCCATTGTCCATACTTTCAGACAAGAAAACAGGTACTGTAATTTACTGTACTGTTACATATTGTATCTGCTGTACTATTGTGAGATGATATGCTGTCTATGTAAATGTTGAAGTGTATTTATAGACTATGTTCTTTAGATTTCATTGTAAAAATGGATGACTCAGTAATCATCAGTAATTGTTTTCTCACATTGTGTTTTTGCAGAACTGAGAGGTAGCCACAAGCAGGAGGCAGGCAACGGCTATTGTCAGATGACCAAGAGACGGCAGTAGTGAACATGGTCATTGCAAACAATACCATACGCCGGCGTGAAATTCAGACGAGGATCATTCAAGATCAGGGCATTTTTGGAGGGATTGACCATATTGCCATATCAACCATACAGTGCGTACGTCACCGCAATAGGCTGAGGATGAAGCAAGTTTACAGAGTACCTTTTGAAAGGAATGCAATCAGGGTGAAGAACCGACGGTTTCAATATGTGCAGATAAGCCCAATATGGTACACTATTTTTAGGTACATGTACAGTACTATATTTGTAGAGTATACTATGATGGTCTACTTCTCCAGTACAACAGTACTGTATGGTAATGTAATGTGCATACTGTAGTGCCTTACTGTAAATTACTGTATGCAAGGCATATCTTTCATTGTGGCAAAGTGTGTGTACACTGCATACCTTACTGTATTTACAATATATGTATATACAATGTTTTTGTAGAGAATTTTTGAGCTTCATGCTCTGGCCAAACCCCACAAATATGTCTTTTCTGATGAGGTGGGGTTTAACCTGACAAAAAGGCGGAGAAGAGGAAGAAATATCATTGGCCAGCTCGCCATTGTTAAGGTGCCAGGACAACAAGGAGGCAACATGACCCTGTGTGCCGCCATCAGCCAGCAGGGCGTCCTCCACCACCATGCTACCCTGGGGCCTTACAACACGGCACACCTCATTGCATTCCTAAATAATATGGAAAACAACATACATCAAGAGGAAGAAGGGGAGCCAGGGCAGCCAGAGCAGTCCCACTATGTTGTCATTTGGGACAACGTCAGTGTCCATCATGCTGCTCTGGTTATTTCTGCCTGCATATTCACCATTCCTCAACCCTATTGAGGAATTTTTCTCTGCATGGCGATGGAGGGTGTACGATCGCAACCCTTATGTGCAGGAAAATCTCATGCCATGGCTCTACAGGCCTCCTCCATGTAGAGCCATGGAGGAGGCCTGTACAAATGTTGCGCTTGAATCCATCCAAGGGTGGATCAGGCATACCAGGGCATATTTCCCACGCTGCCTTGCAAGAGCTAACATCATGTGTGATGTGGATGAAATTTTGTGGCCTGACCCAGCCCAGAGACGAGACGGCGATCAAGCTGACGATGCTGAGTAATGTGTAAACTATTCTCTAAATTGCTGTTTTTTATTGTGCTACACATACTTTTTTTAGTTCCTTTTTTGAATGCTACTCTCTTTTGAAATTACTACATTTTTGTCTTCCTTCAACTGTGTTGTTTACTGTATAGTTCTTTTCACTTTTCAGTACTGCAAATAAAATATCTGGAAAGTTGCAACTCCTGACTCACTGCTACTTTTGCAGTAGTGCTTTGAATTTAACTTACTGGTGTGTTACAGGTAATCTACATTGTCTGTGATTTTGATGGCTTGAGTGTGCCATATGAAGTCAGTTTAATTTTGATGGAAGAGTTCATTTTTTTGAGAAGAGAATTTGAGTTTGGCATGGATGTTGATGGATACTGATTGATGTGTCGTTTTGGGATTGTGTTAATAGATTTGAGAAAAAGGGGAACTGTTTCATAAAATGTGTCTTAGCAATCAAAAAAAATTGTAACACAGTCATCAATGGTCTATCTACTCATGTTTCATTGACCACTCCAATAGCACAAGCCAATTAAATGGTCTCTCTGTCCGGCCCCATATCCTTCAACAAAGACAAAAGCTGTGCTGCTACAGAGATGTCAATGTCACCTTTCTGTAGGTGCATGCTTGTAGCGTGGAACCGGTCAAGTATGACGTCCCAGAAATGTGCCAGGAACCCTGTCTCTAAGGTGTCCAATTTAGTCCAGCGGCCTCAATTCGAGTATCTCTTTTCTCGTTATCATCATTGAGCATACCACCGAAGGCCTCTCTAATGTGGGTGTGACAGGTCTGGGGTGGAGTCAATAATTATTGAAAAATATTTGGCAGCCCGAATCTCATCTGCTATTGTTTGGTGAGTTTTCTGACCCATTAGCTCAATGAGTTCTTCACATATTGTCAATGACAAATATGACACTGTGCCTCTTCCTTTTCCGCCAAACTTTTTAATATGTTCAGCTAAGAATGGGTCAAATTGTGATAGCAATTCTAGGATGCCAAGGAAATTACCGTTATGGGTTGACCCAAACCGTTCATCATCTCCCCTATAAACGTAAGTCCTCTTTCACCCAAGAACCTGATCACTGCTACTACTCTTTTCAAAATGTCCCTCCAGTATTTACGTTCCCCATCAAGTTGCTGCATGAGATCTGCATGAGCACTGCCCTTTTCCGCTGGTGCAAGGCAAGCATGCATGATCTGTGTTCTGCACTCTTTCTGTGTTCCCCTATTCTTTCAGAGTACTTCCAGTCACTAAACCCCTGACCAAAGCCACCGTGCTTGCTGGAGAACAGTTTGCATGCAAAACAGTACACACAACCTGTTGAGGGTGAGTAGAGTAGTCACTGTCTAGAAACCTTCTGCCCATTTGGCAATATACAGTATAGAAGTTCATTGTTGAAACTTCTAGTCTTTCCATCAAGCGCTCATCTCACACTGAAGCTGGGTATTTTTCAATGCGGTTTTGGAAGGGGACTGCTCCTCTTTCAATAAGCACTGACTTAACAATGTCACTGGAAGTGCTTTGCCATAATGCAGGGTCAGTGACCTCATAGCACCAGGAATGGCTTGGTTGCTGATTTGATTCTTTTGAACTGCCAAATTGCTCCTTAGGTGGAAATGATGGTTCTTGTATACCATAGCTGTTGAGGGTTTGCCTTCAATGGATGGCTCTGGGGGAGTGACAACATTACTGGAAACTGAACTAGTGCTAGTTCCTTCCTCTCAGCTGACAATAGTGCTGCGGTCATCATTATTACTATCAGAGGGTTTTTGAAAGAAGTTGACAATGAGTGGAACACTTTGAAGCAAAACTGCCTCTCTTGCCTTCTTTTCTTTTTTGGCTTTCCTTTGGAAGCACCACTATTCCAACATTTGTGGTCCATATTTCAGAACTAGTATGCTATTTATATGAATATATTTATAGCATGTCAATACTTATTAAATAATAATTGAATGAATATATATTAATAATGACAACACCCTTCTAATACTGTTGTTGGAAAATACAATCAAGTGGTAGTATTTTATAGTCTACTTGTACCTAAAGGCAGCTTTGAGTACATAGAAGATATAAAAAATAGAAAAGCACATAAAAGAAAATAACCCTAACCCTTTAAAAAGGCTGTTAGAAAATAGCCCTTAGGAGGGATTGTTGAAATAATAGCCTCTAAAAACTGTTGTTTTAGAAAAAGATGAAAAAAGTCTCTGAATATATTATTGTGGCTTACCAAGCAAGAAAACATCTGTCTGTGGCTTGTTCTACCAATAAATGTCTTATATACCTGCCTGACACAGAGAGAATTATTTTGCTTGAAATTCAAAAACTTTTTTTCATTGGCTGAACAACCAACAAAGGTTTCTGATAAGTCAGTGAAATTACTTGGTGGAGACTAGGCACATAGGCCGCACCCCATCGATGGGGAGGGGAAAAAAAGACCTTGTAAGAGCTGTCAACATTTTCGTGTCAATGTTAGCATTATCTACTTCCGTGGATCTAAAAACAGACGGTCTATGGAAAAAATGAATGGGGTTTTCCTTAATCTTTAAGTATGGATTGGGTCTCTTATATATGCATTAATGTATGAAAAAATATAGCTTTTGGCATATTAATGTTTCACAAAACTGCAGTGTATTTTTCAAAAAGAAGCTATTTCATTTATTCCCTTTAATATTTATTTTGCTTAATCTTGCCTTCTGTATTTTTGTTTTGCTCTGTCAAGTGAATATAAAAAATCTGTCCGCAATTAGAATCGGATTACTTAAAGATTAGACAATTTTACATACAGTATGAACAACAATATTAAATGATAGCCACTAAACAGTGTGCTAGTGTGTAACAACACCACAATGTGCATTTAGTACACTTGGGCTAGCTAATAAGCTCTCAATGAGGTTTTTATTCCCATTCCCTGTGGGGAGGGGTAGGACCCGGGCAGCATTCAACCAATGACAAGGATGCACTGCTTTGTTTAGATTTTGCAAGATACCGGTAGATGCATGCACGATTGGAAAAAAGAATTCATGTAATTTCAATGTCCGTAAGTCCACCACTAACGTTTTCATCTTGTCTCGTCTCGTTAACATAACATCATATTTAACATAACATTTCAACATATATTACTCACTGTCAACATTTACACACATTTTACTAACTCTCCCATACCATTTCCACACATTTTACTCACTCTCGACATACAATTTACAAACATTTTACTCACTCTCAACATTTTCACACATTTTACTCACTTTTTCATAACATGTATGCACATATTACTCTGTCTCAACATTTCCACACAATTTACTGCCTCTCGTAACATTTACACACATTTTACTCACTCTCTCATCACATGTACAAACGTTTTACTCTTGACATAACATTTACACACATTTTACTCACTCTCGTAACATTTACACACATTTTACTCACTCTCTCATAACATTTACACATTTTCCTCACTCTTGATGTAACATCAAGAGTGAGTAACATTTACACACATTCTACTAACTCACAATATTTCCACAAACTTTACTCACTCTCTCAACATATCCACACATTTTACTCACTTTCTCATGACATGTACACACGTTACTCTCTCTTTACATTTACACATATTTTACTCACTCTTTATGCAATTTTAACGCATATTTTACTCATTCTGTCATAACATTTCCACACATTTTACTCACTCTCTCAACATTTACACAAATTTTCCTCTCTTGACATAACATTTTCAAACATTTTACTCACTTTCCCATACCATTTCCACACATTTTAATCACTCTCATAACATTTACAAACATTTTTTCCAAACAATTTACAAACATTTTACTTTACATACACTTTACTCACTCTTGATATAACATTTACACACATTAACTTTTGACATTTACACACATTTTACTCACTCTCAATATTTACACACATTTTTCTCATTTTCTCATAACATTTAGACACACTACTCACTACTTTTTTTTAAAACCATTTTTATCCCCATTTTCTCTCCAATTTAGTCGTTACACCAATTCCCCATGTGCATCACATTTCTGGTCGATGCGCTATCCTCTGTCGGTCTGGGGAGGGTGTAGACTGCCACATGCCTCCTCCAATGCTCATTCATAACATTTACACACATTTTACTCACTCTTTCATAACATTTACACACATGTTGCTCACTCTCCCATACCATTTCTTCACCTTTTACTCATTCTCCCATACCATTTACACACATTTTACTCACTCTTGATGTAACATTTGCATGTATTTTACTCATTCATAACATTTACACACATTTTACATTTTACTCACTCCTGACATAACAATTACACACACATTACTCACTTTTGAAAAGGGCCTAACTGTGCAGTTTATGGAACACAGCAGGCGGAACTGAACTTTCCCAGTTACTTGCCGGGTGGGGGGGTTGGGTGGGGTGGTGTGGAGCAGCCAGGGTCACCCAGAGTTTGCATTCCTTATTTTAATGGTTTTTAGCTATCAGTGATAATCACTATCCTAACCAAAGGAGTTTTTTTTTGGTACACAGATGAAGTGCATGTTGCCCAGGAATGAAACATGAAACAGCAGCCATACCACCACATACTCTGCTCCTGCCGACTGGGTGAAGCTAAGCAAGTGTGGGCTTGGTTTGTATTTGGATGGGAGACCACCAGGGAATACTGAGCTGGAAGTGGTGTTGGTGGGCCAGCAGGGGGCAATCTTCCCTCTGGTCAAACAAACCCCAATGCCCCAGTGCAGTGACGGGGACATTGTGCTGTAGGAGATGAGACATTAAACCAAGGTCCTGACTCACTGTTGTCGTTAAAGATCCCATGACACTTATTGCAAAGAGTAGGGGTTCCCTGGTGTCCTGGCTAAAATCCCAGATCTGGCTCTCACAAAAACTTACTACCTAATCATCCCCTGATTCAATTGGCTAAAAAAATGTCCTCTCCCTCCAGTGGAGCTGCTCAGTGGCCAACAATAGAGGATTGTGGTTGTGCTGGGCAGCTCCCAGGTGTGAGAGACACACTTCTGTCTGTTAGGCAGAGTCCAACGAACTGGTCAATCAGAGACACAGCTGCTATCTGTCAGGTGTAGTCCCGTGAGCTGACCAATCAGGGACCTGTGCCCATTTGTATGGTAATGTGTATGTTCTTGATACTTGGCACATATGGTTAAATACAAAAGTATTGGGACAGTGACGCTATTTTTGTTGTTTTGACTTTGCTGTTTTGGTTCTGTAAAAATGGCTGTAATTGTAAGAATATGTAAATACTCCGCTCTTTAATCATAAATTCATTGTTTTATTTTAAAATCCAATGTGCTGGAGTACAGAGATAAAACAACAAAAACTGTGTCACTGTACTTTTGCATTGAACTGTGTATTTTACATACAATTGTATTTTTCCTTTCCTTCCTTTTCCTTTTCATGGTAACCAAAAGTGAATCCACACTCTGGGATGTGCTCAGTGTGAACATTGACAGGACTATTTCACCCCTTAGCACCTTTCATACATGAGAAGGGACAGCAATCTTCTGAATATTTTACCCTCTAAATGTTTTTTAACCTCTTCGCACGCATACCAAATCTGGCCAATCCTTGTCCATTTAGGTGGTACCCTATTTATAACTTTATTACTCCTAATTTGAGCATCACATAGACTTGAAAAATGGCTTACATGAAGCAAGACATTTGTACCATTTACAATACTTAGATTAGTTTATATTTATAATTTAGGAAAAAATTAAGTGCCAGAAATGCAATTGTCTGGGCAACAAATCAAAAATGAATTTCCTTTTTTTTTAGTTTGCATATACAGTATAAACAGGTTAAACTATACCAGGGGCATTTCTAGGATTCAAAGACATCAGGGGCTTATCCCCAAGGGAAGTTTTAGTTTGGCGCATGCACAACACGTATGCCAGAGTATTGTTCCTTTAGTAGTTTGTGCAACTTTCTTGCACCAGACCCTTTCGTCTCATGCAGACCTCTTTTCACAATTTGTCTGATGGCACACTTCTTAGCTACCAGTTTTTCAGTGCATGTTATTGCCTGTCTATCTTCACTGAGAGCCTAACGGTCTCTATTCCTCCACAATCAAACAAGAGCAGCATGTTGGGTTCTTGATCTCTCTGCTACAGAGACACTGAATTCCCCCTTCAGTGCCTTGAAAGTATGTGATTCATTGTCAGTGTTGGAGAGTAGTGAACTACATGTAATTAAACTAGTAGTTTAACAACATTTTGCAGTAGCTTGCTGGTAGTTCAATGTGGCAAGCGAGTGCCACCCCTCCTGTTTAAACACACACTCACGGGAGACAGTTGTTTCCGTAATCAGCACTGCCGTGCTCTTTTATTTACAGATGCGTCTTTTACAGACAATTTTCACACAAACACGACGGTTCCGCAGCCGTCTTGTCATCAGCCCCTCCCTCGCTCCAGCTTCCGGTCTTCCTTTTAAAAACCCCAGGCTCACTGTTGAAAGCAATCAGAGGCAATCAGCGCAATTAAACAATTAACAATTATCGGCGCTGATTACCTCCAGCTGACAGTTGTGACGAAGGATCCGAGAGCCGCTCCTCTCACACTCTCTCTCTGCAGCCAACGCTCAAACCACGCACACCCCACCACATTCAACTACATTCATATTTGCATAGTGATTCAAGTAGTTAAATTACTTTTTTGCCATTTTTTGTGTAGTTAACTACTGAAACTACAAACTATTTTGGGCCGTAAAAGGAAAGGAATGATTTTTTAAAATTTATTTTACCATTGCTTCTCTACTGTAATTGAACCCCTTTTGATCAGCCCCTGTTTCTTTCATCCTGACCGCTGTGAAGGCATGCCCAGGCAATGCATTCGTCAGGCAGCCACCACCACACACTTGACCTTTGTGTAGTGCATGTGCAAAAGGGCGGGCGTTGCTCAGTGCTCACACAGCGACAGCCTCATCATGGATAAGCCTCCCAAATCTCAGCCTGAGGAAGAATCACCATGGCCATACTTGACAAAGCAAATACATGACACTGACTAGCTCCACGGTCAAAACCTACGTTTTTACTTATGAGCTATGCAAGCTGAGATTAAATACATTCTCTACTGTCAAACACAAATCTAAGAACACATATAAAGATGAGTGTATTAACATTGACTTTGCGGACCAATTTAGCGAAGTTTAGATAAGTTAGCCACATTGTAATGTTACATACAGGCAAGCGATTTAATTCAGTGAACGTTAACGTTAGTCTAATTAAATAAAGTCTGTAGCGTTAGTTCGTCTGACAAAACTTCCGACACAGCATAAAATGGAACACAGCCCGGAGCATGACGAAACTTCACAACCTGTGGTAGCGCTGGCCAGGATGCTGGAGGGGACGGCAGCCATGCAAGAGAGGCAGGCTGCGGCACACGCGGAGCAATTGGAGGCTTTGTGTGCCCAGTCTTCCCTCCAGACTCAGGCGCTGCTGCAGCCGGCTGCTGCGGGAGAAACTAGCCCCTGAGAGCGACAGACACGGCCCCAAGTGCATCTTCCAAAAATGACCCAGGATGACGACTCCGAGGCATTTTTGGATAGTTTTAAATTACTCGCCAAGTGGCAAGGGGCGTTTGTGGTCACACAGCGGGTCAGGGAGGTGGACTATGAGGTAGAGCATTCTGATAGAGAGGGAGCAAAACAGATTTATCACCTCAATCTCCTGAAAGCATGGAAGGAGGTGGTGGCTGGCTCTCTGGTTACGGTGGATAAGGAGAGAGATGAGCTGGGCCCGGAGGTACCAAATTTGTCCAATCAAATCTCACCCCTTTTAGATGACCATCTCTCACCGAATCAGAGAGCAGACCTTGTCTTGTTGCAAAAGCATTTGCTGATGTGTTTTCCCCCATACCAGGATGCACGCACCTCATACATCACCACATTGAAACTTCCCCGGGGGTGACAGTGCGGACTTGCCCCTATAGGTTGCCTGAACACAAAAAGAAATTGGTTCAGGCAGAGATAAATGCAATGCTAGAGCTGGGGGTAACAGAGGAAAACCACAGTCCCTGGAGTAGGCCCATTGTGCTGGTAGGTAAGCCTGATGGGTCTATTCGCTTCTGTGTGGATTATAGGAAAGTAAATGAAGTGGTTTGATGCTTATCCAATGCCTCAGGTTGACGAGCTCTTGGATCGGCTTTTGCACGGCTCGTTTTTTATAGAACACTTCCGTTTGGGTTATTCGGAGCCCCTGCCACCTTCCAGCACCTGATGGATCGAGTATTGCGTCCATATGCTGAATATGCTGCTGCCTATCTGGATGACGTAATCATCCATACCAGCAGTTGGGAGCAGCATTTGCAGCATGTGGGAGCGGTGCTTGAATCCTTAAGGCAGGCGGGGTTCACGGCTAACCCAAAGAAGTGTGCTATTGGCTGGGCGGAGGTTCGGTATTTGGGGTACCACTTGGGAAGTGGACAGGTGCGGCCTCTAGTGGACAAAACCGCTGCAATTGCAACCTGTACCTGACCCAAGTCAAAAAAAGTGGTAAGGAGGTTCTTAGGGCTGGCCGGCTATTACAAACGGTTCATCCCTGCATTTTCGGAGCTGACCAGTCCCCTAACTGACTTAACCCGAAAAGGTGCCTCAGATCCGGTCCAGTAGGTCATCGGCCGGATGGCTCCCCGGCCTAAGTTGGGCGGTGGGGGTATGTGGTAGGGTGGGCGTGGTTTGGTGTCGGCTGCAGAGAAGGAGTGACAGGAGCAGCTCTCGGATCCAACGTCGCAGCTGTCAGGTGGAGGTAGTCGGCGCCAATAATTGCTAATTATTTGATTGCGCTGATTGCATCTGATTGTTCAACAGTGAGCCTGGGATTTTAAAAGCGGAGACCGGGAGCCTTAAAAGGGAGAAGCTGCACGTGGAGAAAGGACCTGCATCGGTTGTATGCATAAAAGACGTATGTTCGTCATATAAAACAGAACAACGGAGAGAAAAACCGTGTCCTGAGTATGTGTAAAAAAAAAGCCAGATCGGCAGAAATAAAAGAGCACGTAAGTGCGGAAAGAACTTGTGGTTTCCCGTGTTTCTGTGTGTTGGAAGTTCAGAGGGGTGGCACTCGTCTTGCCACACCAGTTTACTCCAGAGTAATGAATGAAGATCCAAGAGAGGTGTTGAATTGGATGTCTCCTTTTGAGGTATATTATGGAAGAAAAAGTCACAGGATAACCAATCCCTTAACATGTTCTCCATCCAAGATCAGTAATGAACACCCCGCACAAGATCCACAGGCCAATCTACCCTCCCTAAAACAAAGACTTCAGTTTGAGGATAAAGGTTGTAAACTAAGAAAAAGGGCACAGAAGGCCACTGAGCATTGCAACAGACAAATGATTCGGAATGCATCAGGAAAACATCCACCTTCTGTTTACAAGGTAACAGACAAAGTATTGGTCAAGATTAAGGATAGTATACACACAGTTTCAAAAATACATCTGGTATTGCCAGGTATAATAATCAAGAGAAATTTAAAGGTATCAAAATACAAGGTCCAGTTTCAGATACCAGGCAAATTCACTGTGACAGAACAATGGTTTTCTGTATCTGATGTGACCAGTGTGACAAAAAAGATAGAAAAACTATGTCTAACTAAGTCTTCTCTGTCTGCAAAAAAATCCCCAAAGCCAGTTACTAATGCCTTACACACACGAGGAGAGATTGGAGTCTTATGAATCCTCAGACCTTACCATAAGTTTTGACCCAGACCCAGATGGTAATTGCCAGTTTGAAGCCATGGCTGATCAGTTGGCCACTAGGAATTTTCCACTCAGCGACATCCCTGAGAGAGGAAATTGTGGGAGATCTAACAAGTGATCCACATACAGGTCATGGTACACCACTGCCAAACTATGTGGAAGGCAACAACTGGAGTGCATACTTGCAAAGTATGGCACAACAGGGAACATATGGATATCATACAACACTTCAGAGAGCCTCTCAGATTTTCCATGTTCAATTTCTGGTTGTGTCCACTCTAGGAATTGATGCAACCTGTGTTATAATGCCGTCCAATAGGTATTGTGATACCTTGTCTCTTTTGGTTCTTGGCCACATCGCTGAGCGACATGGGGATCATTATTAAAGTCTTGGAGGTCCAGTTAGTCATTATATCCAGGCCATTCAGGAGGCTGAGTGTGAAAGGATGGATTTTAATGGAGAAGTTCAAGCAGGTTATGGAGCAGACCAGAGTGCTGACAATAAAACAAACCAGGAATCAGACAGTGGAGCAGACCAGGAATCAAACAGTGGAGCAGACCAGGAATCAAACAGTGGTGCAGAACAAAGAGCAGACCAGGAATCAGACCAGGGAGATGATAGAGAAACCTTTGTGGAAAAGAAGCTTATGGAACAGACCCATGTTAAGACCAGGAAGCAGACAAAAGAGCAGACCAGGAAGCAGGCAATGGAGCAGACTGGAGTTCAGACCAGGAAGCAGACCATGAAGAACACCAAGAAGCAGACCAGAAAGAAGGTAATGGAGCAGACCAATGTTAAGACCAGGAAGCAGGCAACAGATCAGACTGGAGTTCAGACCCGGAAGCAGGCAACGGAACAGACTGGAGTTCAGACCAGGAAGCAGACCACGAAGAACACCAGGAAGCAGACCAGAAAGAAGGTAATGGAGCAGACCAATGTTAAGACCATGAAGCAGGCAACAGAGCAGACTGGAGTTCAGACCAGGAAGCAGGCAATGGAACAGACTGGAGTTCAGACCAGGAAGCAGACCATGAAGAACACCAGAAAGAAGGTAATGGAGCAGACCAGGGAGCAGGTGATGCAGTAGACCAAAGCAGCAGATCAGAGAACAAACCAAGGAGGAGATACAGAAAACATGGCACTCTTAGCACTGCCCAAAGAAATCTTTTCAATAATAATCAAGTTAACCCTTGAACTGGACATGTCTATGATTTGAACATTCAACACCTTTTCAGAGAACTGCCTAAGCTATATCTACCCTGGATCTATGTGAGAGGTTCTTAAGCTGAAAGTCTTTGATTAGATAATGTCAGTGACTGTTCAGTATTATGACGCTGTACAAAGCTGCCGGATGTAGCAGTGGTCTTGCCAAATGAATCAGGGAACTTTTTTATAAAGGTAATCGGTGGATGAAGGCCTGGATTGTGCTTAGACACATAGGATACGAGCGGTATAAGGTCATCTTCCAAAGACATCTTTTGGAAAAAGACTACTTTTTAAAAATGGGCAGCAACAGTTTTGCAGCAGCTATAGCTCTATTTGTCAGTCGGTCGGTCAGTTAGTTGGTCCACAGAAAGTGTCCCACCCCGTAGCAGCCCCAGGAGGCTGAAATTTGGCATGGACATTAGTCATGCCCGGAAGGTAGAGCTGAGTAACTTTCAGGCTGATTGACCAAGAGGGGACATGGTGATGGGCGTGGCCTATCACAAAAAGCTGCATTACTCCCAAATGGATTCATACCTTTGCAGAAGATTTTGTGGAAAGGTTGGTCATGAGCCAAAGAGGTCACATGTTTGTGTGAGGGTGTGTGAGGGGGCGTGGTGGGGGGCGTGCCCTATCACAAAAAGGCGCATAACTCCCGAATGGATTCACAGATTTGCACAAGATTTTGTGGAAGGGTTGGTCATGAACCAAAAAAGAGGTCACGTGTTGGTGTGAGGGTGTGTGAGGGGGCATGGTGATGGGCGTGGCCTATCACAAAAAGGCACATAACTCCCGAATGGATTCACAGATTTAAACAAGATTTTGTGGAAAGGTTGGTCATGAGCCAAAGAAGAGGTCACGTGTTTGTGTGAGGGCGTGGGAGGGGACATGGTGATGGGCGTTGGCCTATCACAAAAATCTGCATTACTCCTGAATGGATTCATACCTTTGCAGAAGATTTTGTGGAAAGGTTGGTCATGAACCAAAGAAGAGGTCACGTGTTTGTGTTTTCTATTGCTGCTGGCCTCTGAGAGGTACCAAACACAATTTCATTGTATGCCTACAATGGCAAATATAGTGTCTCTCTCAAGAGTACAATGGCAGTGTCCTACCTAAGAATCGAACCTATGACCTTTTGATTACAAGCCCAGTTCCTTTTTTTAAGTTTTGTTACAGGGCTGAACATTAACTGTAACACCGAGTGACCAATCCATGAGCAGTTCCAATTTTTTTTTTTAGGCTTATAGAGCTCAATGAAGAGACCCCAAACAGGCAGGTCAGTTAGAGGGCAGCGCAGATATGAAGGCATTTTCACGCTTGTGTTTAAAATGTTGGGCATGTGACGCTATACAATTGTGCACCTGTTCTTCACTAACCTAAATGCAGGCGTAGCATCTAAAAATGCAGCTAAAAGAGTAAAAGGCACAATTAGCCTACTTCAGCAATTAATCACCATTTCTGTTTTGAGTATGTAACGCGGTTGCTAGAGTGATTAAACAAACAAAAACGACTTCACACTTCTCTTACACTTCTGGGCTATTGTCACCAGCCGTGTTTAGTCTGTGGCCATCTTGGCAGGGTTCTGCATTGTTAACCATTACAGGACTATGGGTGATACCTATAATTTGGTGCGTCAGAAACTTTTTTGTTGGCCTAACCAATTTGTGATATAGCTTTGCTGTGGGATTCCAGTGGTCATAGCCTATGAGATATTTTTCTGTAACAAAGTGTGATATGCTGATACACACATGCATCATTGGGTCACCACAATATTTCTAAAATAATGGGTCATATGGCCCTCCTAAACTGGCCCCGCACTCCCCGTCCTAATACCCAAGCTCTGCCACTGTGGTCAAAGATAACGTGTTTTCACTTGTGCCATGATTTAAATGGTAAAAATCATTAAGCCTATCTTGTCTCTTTGTTTTCTTTTTTGAATCAGTTAAGAATTACAGGCAGTTTTTTTGTTACAAAATACATCAAGCAGGTTCCTTTTGTTTCGCAAATGAGTAGTCTAATTGGAGGTGTAAATCGGACAATCGGTCATCAAAGAAACTGATTAAAAGTGTTATGTTAGGCCACCTATTGCTTGAACAGATACAGATAATCAGGCATAGTAGTAGGGAGGGCAAAACGAAGCGTTAGAATGTCGCCAGCAGTGTATGTGCGTGAGCTTGACAATACATTTCTCACAGAAATGTCGTTTGTTACCTTTTTTTAGTTCATTACAGTGGTGATAGAAGTTACTAGAATTAAGTGGTACTGTGCTGTTAGCCTTTATTGATCACTGTACAAGGTTAATGTGAAGTAGCTAGCACAATCTGACAGTACTAACCCATAAAAATGTACTTTGAATGGTACTTGGTCAATCGAACGGTAAATGTGAAAAACATTTGATTATAGTCAGCGGCACCGAAATTTTCTGTCACACCCTCGATAAACAGCAAAAGTCCCAGTAGAAGATTGAATTAAATCTTTTAAAGTTATATATTTTCTGAAACCTTATCGATTCCGCTTGGCCATAGTGAGTGAAACTAGGCGATCTGAGCATATAGTCGCTATGTAAATTACGTCAGAAGGATTCAGCCTTGTTGTTTGCTACCTAAACTTCACAGCACACTCAAATCCCTTAGCATGCTTGTAGCATGAAGTGTCTACTTTCAAAATCCATTTAAACCATTCACAAATGACTTGGGACTTTGAAGTTATAAGTCGGGATGTATCAAGTGTCCAGTGAAAATACTGACCTGGCTATCAGTCAGAATTCTGAGAGAACCAACTGCCATAAATGACCGCGTAAAATCAACCAGTAAGAGTTATTATGATGTCACTGGTTCAGAACCCCATAAATGTAAACAGTCGAATGTTCAGTGAAATCTATCGGTTTTCGGTGCCGTCGGAGTCCCGATCTTATCATTGATGGAATTTTGGGAAAGTGCGAGCTAAAAGGCCACAAAAACAGCCAATATATCACATTAATATTCCATATATGTACGATCGCTGTTCACAATACGTTAATTTAAGGCTAAACTGGTATTTTAACCACAATACTTATGTTAATTTCCTGAAATAAATTTTTCGGTTGTCCTCCCTAATAGTAGTGTAATGTAGTGTAGTGTAGTGCTCATTATCCAAGATCTTTTCTACAGTGTGGTATAAAGCATTTTATTTTTCACAAATGGGTGGGTTTGTTTTGACAGTTTATTTTTCATGCATAATGGCATAAATGCTACAGTGTAATCAACTAACAATATATAAATCGCTGACTTTCCAGAAACAAATAGTTGCTTCCTTTTTTTTTTTTGAAAGATGATTGCATACATCTTTCGATGCTGATAGAACCTGGGGTCATTGGGTGTTTCGGGTCTTTCAACATCAGACACCCTCTTCCAGGCGACCCAGCCACGGTTGATCAGACCACGACTTGTGTTCAGGTGGCATTTGCTCCTCCCCATGGACCTCCTCTCCTGATCCAGAGCCATCTCGATGCCTTCTCCGCTGCCTCTGTGATGTTCCTGATGGCCGTTCTCCCCATTCCAGTGATGCCCAGTGCACTCAAGACTTTGTAGAGTGATTGCCCCACAAAACCTCTACAGCCAACCTCGGTAGGCATACACTTAGCCCTCCAGCCCTGCTTACGGCAGTCAATGGCAAGGTCTCCGTACTTGGTCCTTTTCCTCTCACGGGCCTCCTCCAGGCGGTCGTCCCACGGCACTGTTAAAAAAAAAGGATGACGTTGGCCACTTCTGACACCAGGAGGATGTGTGGCCTTAGGGTGGTTGTGGCAATGTGCCGTGGAAACTTCAGCTGTTTTTTCAGGTCCACCAAAAGCTGCCAGTCTTGCACAGTTTCCAGGATTCCTACAGGCTTCTTAGTTCCTGTGGGCAGCCGCTCTCCAGCCTTCACAAAGGTGATCATCTGGGTGGTTGGGCGTGCTCGTCTGCAGCTGTTGATTCCCATGCTGATGGCTTCTGCAATAGGTTTCAGCACCTGATCATGGTGCCAGGTGTACCGCCCGTGCCCCAGAGCTTTTGGACAGCAGCTCAAGATGTGCTCCAAGGTGCTCAGCCTGGGCATTGCAGGCAGTCCGGAGACTCAACTTTGCCCCAGCTAAAGAGGTTTGATGGGCTGGGCAGGACGTCGTACACCACCTGGATCAGGAGCTTGATGAGCTGCGGTTCTGCCTGCCAGAGATCTGTCCATGTGACTTTCCAGTCCATGGCATGCTCCCACCTTGTCCAGGCCCCCTGCTGTCTCATGCCTACAGCTCTGCTGGACCTCTCATTCTCCACCGCTGCCCTCACTTCCTCCTGGACCAGCCTGCGCCTCTCCTTCCCCTTAGCCTTGTCATACTGGGGAGTTGAGAATGTTCCCAGGCCAGCCCTTCCCTGGGTCACTGCTCAGTTCTTTAATAGGCTATGACATTAAAAATTAGCCGCTTCCCTCGGCATGTAATCACTGTCATTACAGGGAAAGGCACAATCTTCTGTGCAACATTTGAAGAGGGGTTATCTTTTTTAGAATTCTAAGTTCCTCAGGACGCTAGCAGTGTAACATTTAGGGACACCTAAATATAAGAAAGCATGTATACATAACTGACTTCTCAAGAAAAAAATAACATCATTTAACTGCAATTAAAAAAAAATATGTAGCTTTATCTACTCTAATTTAATATATTTGTTAAATGACCTGCTAAAGTGAGCCAAGATACAAATTTTGTTTTAATGTGTGTACATGGAACACACGTGAATACGTTGTGAACAGAAAGTGTCACCTCCCTCTGCAACTAGAGTGATTCCACAGGAAGAGGGAAGCAGCTAATTTAAAATCGTTTTAAAGGAAACAGCCGTTATTTTCTGACAAGTTAGGTATTTTTACTGTTGATTTCTGAGTAGCATTTATGACATTGTGAAAAATAAACTCAAAATATGATATTTTTAAATATTTGAATGGTTTCTATGCTGATATATTAGCTGGTATTAGGGCTCTATTTTTTCCCAAATACTAATGTTATCTTAAAATCACAGAGCTTTAGCAGTCATCTTAAGATAGCGAATCACCCCGAAATGCAATGTGGCATGATGTCAAGTTCAATGCAGAATTATAGAAGCTGTCCTTGTGATGAAAAATGACTTACTGCTGTCCCTAACTGTCATAACCCTTCAACAATTTCCCTCTGGCCGGCAGCACCTTTCCCGCAGAGGCAAATGCGTCAAATGAGACCCTAAACCACTGTAAGTAGACCTAGTCATTCCAGACTTAATTATATTTTAACATGAAACTTACTCTGTTATTTGAGTCATTAAAATAGAAATAAAAATGTACTGTATGGGCCACCACAGTTGGGCAGCAGTGTGGCTCTGTGTCCTGTCACATGGCCTGGGTGAGGTCAAACTGAAGCTCCATCAACATGACTGACTGCACAACATAGCAAATTGGCCTCACTCACTTCATAAGACAAAAAACAGATTGCCGTGTCAGCAATCAACCAGCAAGAATGCAGAATTCTTGCCATTTCATCCCATTCCCAACGGCTTCTGTGTGACAGACAGGTACGCTTGATTGACGTGAAATGTGGCCAACCTGCTGCTGTTGAGAACTTTGTTACATTAAGCGTGTGCATTCATTCATGGTATGGTAACTTAAATGTGCAATGACATGACAGCAACATGATTACTTGCGTTTTATATGGGGCAGAGGCGTTGTAGTAACTGGATAAAAACCTGTCCATTTTAGGCAGGGACTTTCACTGTAAATATCCGACGGAAAATGGTGTGAATGTACAAGCTGGGATTTTGTCCAGACATGACATTGGTGTAATGAATTAACTTTTATGGCAATACAGGTTGCCATACAATTTGGCTTACATTGAACCTGATAGTAACACATGTTGGCAGTGCAACTGGTGCAAGAAAACTATTTTAGGATTTGCTTTCAATATCCGATGGAAAATGGGGTTTTAAATGTAAACTGGGATTGTCTTAGTGAAGAAATGATGCTGGTCTAACAAAGGCACTTTTATGACAATACAGCTAGCCTGCAGTTGTAGGTACTTGATTCTAGAAATAGAAAGTACACACATGGTAATGGAAAACGTAGGCTAGTTAAGATAGTAGCTCTGGCCAACAGTAGCCTACATATAGAAATGTAGCATACACACGCAGACACAGACACACAAAATGCTAAATAGACTGAAGGAAGAATTTAGTAAATTAATACAATTTTTGGGCGTCACCAAGCCACTCCAGATGTTTTTAAGACCAGTCTGGTAAAACCACTACTCAAGAAATCTAATCTGGATACTTCTGTTCAGAAAAATTCCAGACCAATATCAAACGTGCCGTTTGTGAGCAAAATTATAGAAAAAGTAGTTTTTAAACAAATTAATTCTTATCTTGTCTAAAAAAATATTCTTGAAAATTTCCAGTCAGAATTCCGTGCTAATCATCCCTAATCACTTTAGGGATAGTAGTAAATGATTTACGGTTAAGTGTTGATAGTAACAATGTTTCAGTTCTTGTCCTGCTTGATTTGAGTGCCGCTTTCGATACCATACACCATAGCATTGAAAGGTGGGTCAGTGTTAGGGAAATTACCATTTTTACCGTTTTCCATCCCAACATAACCAGAGGTGAGATCCTTCCTTGATAACACAGGGTCACAGCACTTTCAAAGATCAATAAGAATTTATTCAACTTGCAAGAAGAAAGAATGAGAGAGTCTCACAAAACTCTCTGAAGTTTCAGATGAAGGCCGTTCCTTATACCCACAATCACAGTAACTTTCCACTATGCACACAAACTCCTTCTCCTTCTCACACAAACAATTGCCCTCTGACCTAATTAATCTTCCACCATTCTTAGTAGTGGACACCCCGTCGGACAACCTTGGTCTTCTAGATTTATTTAATCTTCTGATAAGGTTGACCTTACAATATGGTATAACAATAATCAAGACAGTAATAAAGGATACATTTAATCATGTGATTGTCTCTATGTTAACAAACGTATACTGTCAATCAGAAAATTACTCTTACAGTCGGTCTCTCTGGTAATGTGCTATAATGGTTCCGTACCTATGTAATGGATAGAAAGTGTTTAGTGAAACTTGGTGACAATGTCTCTAAGCTTGTAGATGCAAACTGTGGCATAACGCAGGGGAGCATTCTTGGACTGCTGTTATTCTCCTTGTACATGCTTCCTTTAGGCAAGATCAGCTTCACCATGTGAATTTCCATGGTTATGCAGATGATACGCAGTTATATGTCTCTGTTGAGCCAAATGACCCAAATGCCATGAGCGTTCTTGCAGCCTGTCTAGCCGACATAAATAAATGGATGAACAAAAATGTCTTGAAATTAAATGAAGGAAAGACAGATGTACTTCTAGTGGGCATAAGTCAAAAAGATACCTGCTGCAGGCAAAGATGGGAAGCCTGGCTCAACAGACAAAATCTGAGGTCAGAAACCTGGGAGTGATCTTGGATGCTGACCTCAACTTAAAAATTTGCACAAGGTGACCATTTTTTCACCTCAGAAACATAGCCAAAGTAAGACCCTTTTTACTGACCAAGATGCTGAAAAGCTTGGTTTTATTTCTAGCTGCTTGGACTACTGTAATTAACTTTTTACCGGCCTGCCCAAGAAGTCTATTGATAAACTCCAAGTTATCCAGAATGCGGCTGCTAGAATCCTAAGAAAAACCAAGAAAAGAGAACATATTACACCCGTCCCTGCTGCTCTGCACTGGCTTACAGTTTCTATTAGAGTTGATTTTAAAGTCTTGTTACTTGTATATAAAGCTTTAAATGGCCTTGCACCTTTTTATATCAAAGATAGCCTATCACCTTATGTACCAACTCGAGCACTTAGATCATCCACAGTGGGCTTACTTAATGTACTTGTGGTTAAACAGAATAAAAGTGGTGAAGGTGCTTTCTGCTATTATTCAGCAAAACTCTGGAACACTCTCCCACAAAACATTAGAACAGCAGACTCAGTTGCCAATTTTAAAAAGCAGCTCAAAACCTTCCTTTTTAATTTGGCTTTTAATTCATTTTTATTCTGTCCATCGATACTTATTCATATTTTTATTTCTTGTTTTATAAAATTTTTATTGTTATCTTTTATCTTTTATTTTACTCATTTATTTCACTCATTACTCATTGACTCTTTCATATTAAATATATTTTATTCATGTTTCTATTTCAATATACACTGTTTTATTCTTTATGTTTTAAACCCTTATAACTGGTTTGCTGTGCTTTTCCCTGTTTTTGCCTTTTGTTTTTATTTTTCCTGTTAAGCACTTTGAGCTGCAGTCTGCATGAAAGGTGCTGTACAAATAAAGTTATTATTATTATTATTATTATTATTATTATTATTATAATATTATCTTGCCGCAGTTTCTATACGACTAGTAACGTTACCTACCGTACCGAAGTCCAACACAGAATTTAGTGCTTGTTAATTTCACAGTCGTCTGCAGTAGTAATGCAAGTCAGTCTGTTGTGTCTTAAGCAAGGTATAGCGGACGTGAAACTGCAGAACTGTGTTAGGTGAGGGTGTTTTGTACATGTATTTCAGAAATATTAGTTTCTTGCAGAGATTACACAGATGCAAAAGTGTTAATGTTTCATTTTGAGTCACCCAGCAAGGCTGTCTAATGAGTGAAATAAAAGTTTTCATGAGTCTGAACAGGACTTGAACCTCGCCTGTCAGTCATGCAAAAATGTCGCAGGCAGATGTTCTACCTGTTTTAAATGAGTGCACTAGTATGTATGAAATTTTGCGTGAGTAGTTGAAGTCGGTGAAAATGCCAAATGCAGAACTGTGTAAAGGGTTTAGTGGTAATGAACTGCCGTTATGCAGCCAGTCTGTGTTGTCGTTAACAACAAGGTAGCTGACGTAAAACTCAGTGAAAATGGTGAAAGCAGAACTGTGTAAAGTGAGGGTGTATTTTATATGTATTTGAGAAATAAATGAGTTTCCCGCAGAGATTATACAGATGCAACAGCAGAAGTGATAATGTTATATTTTGAGTTAGCCAGACTGTCTAACGAGTGAAAAGAAAGAGTTTCCCTTTGCAAGCGTGCGAAAATGTAGGCAGATGCAGTACCTGGTGAGCTAACACAGAAGATGTAGGAATATCAAAATGTGGCTTTTTAAATAAGTGCACTGGTATATATGTAATTTTGCATCTGCATCCGATGTATTGAATAGTTGACATACCCGAAATGTCCAATTTGTGGGCTTGGAGCATTGATGATGTAATCTGGCAGGAAAAATAAGAAGAAGAAGGAGAAAAAGGGTAACTTTGAATCCTTAAGTCAATGGTTGGAAATGGTAAACGTCCAGATTCATATTCTGTGCCAGCAGTATAGCTCCTATAATACAACTAACATCAAAGAAGTAGTCCAGATTCTAGAAAAAGGGGTATCGAACATGAGATTCACTTCAACATAGATTCTGCTAATGTAACACTGCTTCAGAAAAGGAAACTGGAGCTCAGCTCCTTTATGTAGGAGGGGACACTGGTCACAGCTTGTTTTATTTCAGTAAAGGACATGAATGCCCCAAGTTCATTCTTCTTCAATCTGGAGAAGAATACAGCAAGTAGATGTTCTGCCTCATGCTGCCAGATGGAAGGGTCACTACAGACCCTGTCGAGATGAGGAGACATGCTTTTCATTTCTACACTAACCTTTTTTGCAGTAGAGGACTGTAATGAACAGTGTACAGCAGAGCTCCGGGAGGGACTACCTCAGCTATGTCCCAGAGAAAAAGTTGCTCTAAACAAGGACCTTGGAGGAGTTGACCACGGTGGTGGAACAGCTGGCCTTGGGGCCTGAACCAGTGATAGATAGGCTGCCCATTGTATTTTATAAGTTTTGGGATTGCCTGGGAGCTGATTTTCATGAATGCAATCGTGGAATGCTTTCCCAAAGGCTTAGTACCATCATCATACAGGAGGGCTATCCTCACACTTCTTCCGAAAAAGGGGGGACCTGACCCTTTTAAAAAACTGGAGACTTGTTGCACTTCTTTGCACAGATTACAAAGTGCTTTCCAGGGCACTTTCAAATAGACTGATGAATCTAGAGGAGGTGGACATCACAGGGCTGACACCATTCTACACATCAGTTCTTCACTCATGGCAGGGCCTCCAGAGACGCTGGTGAGCCATCTGGAATGTGAGGAGCCTCTGTCTTTAAACAACTTACTACAGACTGAAACTGTCTTTAGCCAGTTTACGAGCTGCTCTACATGAAGCTGGGACACATCATGAAGGCCAGAAAAAGAAATGTGCATGTTTTGCTAAACTTCTTATTAGGAATGGCTAAGCTTGCCATCTGGATTACTAAAAAATAATAAAATTAAGGGTTTTGCAGACCCAGTGCAGGTGGCAACAGGGCTAATAGCTGCCAGACTCAGAGTTGACCATGTCATACAATAAGCTTGAGAAATAACTTTAGGAGGTTTTCAGTCACATCTGGGTTATGGGGGGGGGGGGGGCATGTTGTGTATAGCATAAGCAGATAGCTTTTTTCTTTTTGATGCTAATTTTTTGTGTTTTGTAAATATTATAAACTAACCTCTCGTACACATTATAACTTATCTTTGCACTGGTGGTTTAATAAAGGTATCCCTATGCATAGATCAGTTATAATTCTCCAGTCCATGTGCTCCCTCTAGCCAATTACTCGCTCAACCAATAAAAAATCAGAAGAAAAAAAAAACTCAGGAGGAACAGTCATCTAGGCTATATAGACAGGCACAGAAAGAAAAATATTGTTGATTGTCTTGATTGTTTGGAAGTGGACGCGGTAGGGAATTTCATTAACAAGTAATTTCATCTATGGAACATTTTAAAGAAAGATGAATAAACAGCCCCCACGAACGCCAGCTATTATTAACGGCAACTTTGATTGCTTGAGCAAAATCAACAGGTTGCTGGTCAGCAGCTAAACTAGGATTGAATATTTCCCACATAAGCTACATAACGTTTTATTCAGCGGCGACTGATGAGCTGAAAATTGGTGGGGTGCAAAACTTTCCTTTAAACTAATCATTGATCTCAACCTGTTTTCACTAGTAATTTTCCTTTATTATCAAGCGTGCCAACGATCGGACTAATCAAATGGCAAGTAGCCTAACACACAGCGTCTAATCCCCCTAACCGTGTTAGGGGGATTAAATCATAAATTCAATTTATCCGTTAAAAATCAGTTTTAATCACCAAGTAGTCTACACTTAACAAACAAGATACACCGGTCTGTTATCTACCATGTTAGCTATCAGAATAACCAGCAAAAACAAAGCCTGCACTTCAATTTTGTTTACAATCAACGCATTGCAGATATTTTCCATGAATACGAGTGCGGAGAAAGAAGTGCATGTATCCGCAAATGATGTTGATTAAAAATGTGCACAATTTCATAGGCTACTGCAAATGAAAATAAATGTACGCTATAAGGCCTAGGCTACTCGCTAACACTGCCTGTTTGGGGAGAGCTGGCTATATATGATAGTATTGAGTGGCCTATTTTGTGGATTAATTGTATTGATACTCAAGGGGGAAAATCAGGGGAAGATTCCGCCACTACTTAGTGATTAAAACTGATTTTTCTAAATCGCATTTATCATTTAATCTCCCTAACACAATGCGAAGAAGCTGTGTGTCCCTTTCCAATTGATTAGTCTGATGTTTGCATGCTTGATAATCACTGAAATTAATTAAAACAGTTTGAAATCAATGATTAGTTTAAAGGAAAGTTTTGCGCCGCACCAGATTAAGAAAGATGGATAATGGAGGAAGTAAGTGAGGACAAAAGAGGAGGATGACCGATTATTTTCGTGGGTAAAAAAAAATTCTCAGCATTAATGACACTCAATAAACTTGAAATATTTCATGTAAAAGCTTGGATCAATAGTATGCATTCTTTTTAAAACATTGTTTTCTTTAATTACAATTATGTGCACAATACATTAATACAACTATTTTGAGCTGAGACACTCATTGGTGTGTACCTTTTTTCACCCACCTCCCACCGGATCTCAGGGTCCACCCACCTCCCAAATCCCAATTTAACCCCTGGGTAACACCTTTTAGTTTTGTGGAAGGGACTACTAATTCCCTGTAGTCTGGGGGACAACCAGTGGGTGTGTCTCCTCTGCACCATGTCTCCTGTAAAATGAGAACATCAACATCTCCTATCTCTTTTATGAATTCTTGGTTTTTGCTCTTTAAACCAAACACAGAAGCGCTCAAACCCTGAATATTCCATGAAGAAATTCTAAAAGATTTAATTTTTAAACTATTTGTTAGAATAATTTTTGTTTTTGCTCGTCATTTAAAAAACAAGAAAGTTTTACATGAAATAATATTAACATTGATTTTGAACCTTATTCAGAAAAGATTATTGAACATTATTATTATTATTATTATTATTGTTATTGTTATTATGGTTGGTTGTATTATTTGTACCACAGTGGTATAGCACTGCACTGGAGCTATGCATACTCAGTGGTTCATGCCACTGTCTGTGGACCATGAGTGAGCAGATAAGGCTTAGCATCTGCTGGATGTCCCTGAGCTGGTTTGTGGCTGGGCCTGCTACTCCACTTACAACCTGAGCGAAGCTGGGTGCTCCTGGCTGAGGTTCCTGCTGGGGTACTGATGCAAGGCTGGGGGGCAGTGCTGGTTCCGGTCTGGCTGTGTGCTGGTCTGGTGGAAAGTGTCCAGGGATTTCCTGTCGGCCTGGTTGTGGTGGATAGCCTAGGTGAGGGTGCTGACGTCGGTTGGGGGGTCCTGCTTGGTGCTGTGTGTCCTGGTGCTGGGGTGTGTCTCCCTGGCGGTGCTGTGTATCCTGGTCCGGGCGTGTCTCCCTGGCGGTGCTGTGTGTCCTGGTGCTGGGGCGTGTCTCCCTGGCGGTGCTGTGTGTCCTGGTCCGGGCGTGTCTCCCTGGCGGTGCTGTGTGTCCTGGTACTAGGGGGCGTGTCTCCCTGGCGGTGCTGTGTGTCCTGGTCCAGGCGTGTCTCCCTGGCGATGCTGTGTGTCCTGGTCCTGGGGTGTGTCTCCCTGGCGGTGCTGTGTGTCCTGGTGCTGGGGCGTGTCTCCCTGGCGGTGCTTTGTGTCCTGGTGCTGGGGCGTGTCTCCCTGGCGGTGCTGTGTGTCCTGGTGCTAGGGTGTGTCTCCTTGGCGGTGCTGTGTGTCCTGGTACTAGGGGGCGTGTCTCCCTGGCGGTACTGTGTGTCCTGGTGCTGGGGCGTGTCTTTCTGTTCTCAGAGGACTGGGGGCGTGTCTGTTTGTCCTGTAGCTGAAGGTAGTCTCATGGTTAAAAGCAACATCCTTCAGTGTTTTGGCAAAGGTAGGGACAGCTAGCTTGTACAGATGTATGTGGTTGTACAGACTGTCTATGCCGAGTGTAGGGTGGTGGGCCAGGTGGACATCAAGGTCCCTTGAGATGCTGGCGTTGATCTTGTTTATTGTGAGAGGGTGGGTCCTTTCTTGGCAGCAAAGTGGACATCACAATTTTAGAGCTTGGGAAAGTGTGGCTAGCCTTCTCTATAACTGCCCTCAGTGATGTTGCTACTCTGTCTTGCTCAGCCCTCAGGTTGTTGGTTTCTGTATGGATTGGGTTGTGGCTGGGGCAGCTGAGCTGGGACTCAGAGAGCAGCTCCAATGCCGTTTGGGTGGTTGGACACCAGACCACTTTGTGTCTGGGGAAGAGCTTTTTCTCTTCAATACATTTTCTGTTCGAATCAATTAGCAGCACAATGTCTGCTTTCCCATTTGAGTGGGTGCTGGGCTCTGGTGATGACTCTTGGTTGCGGGGTGCATCTGCGCTGATAAGAGTTGAGGGCGTTTGCAGAGTTTGGGGGTCCGGGCTGATCTGGGTGGAGCTCAATGTCGTGGGGAGGTTTGGGTCAGTGGAGTGGATCTGTTCCCTCATTCCGTCTGCTGTATTCCCTCTGTCCTGTAGTTCCTGAGTGCTGCCAGCTCTGTCTTGTAGTTCTCCCTGTCCTGCAGTTCCTCTCTGAGTGCTGCCAGCTCTGTCCTGCTGCAGCTCTCTGACCTGCTCAGCCAGTGCTACTAGCTGCTCCATGTAGCTGTCCCTGTTCTGCTGTAGCTCCCTCACCTGCCCTCTCAGTCCTGCCAGCTCTGACCTGTGGTTCTCCCTGTCCTGGTGCAGCTCTGATAGCGTGCCATTCTGCTGGTCTGTGTCTCTGTCTGTCTGTTGTTTAAGGACCCTCTCCCTCAGCTGCACTAGCTCTATTTCCAGCTGTGTGAAAATTGTCCTTTATTTTGGTCAGAGCTCTGTTGGCTAGGAGGGATTGGGCCTGATCTGAGTTTGGGAGTTCACTCTCCTCCTGGCCCTGCTCCTCTGTCTGGCTGCTGACTGTACCTGCAACATCGGGGTCTGTGGGGGGTCTGTGGGGGGGGCTTAGACTAGCAGAGGCCTTTTCCCTTGTAGCTGTTTCTTTCAGAGCCAGGAAAGCTGTTTGGAATTCTCTGAGGTTGCCCTGCACCATTATTGTTCCATTTTTATATAAATTGACTGTCATCATAATGCAGTCAAGTTCATCAGGTTCCTTTATTTTTACTTTCAACCCATTGCAAATTCCCTCTTTTTTACTCGAAGGATAGTGGATCAGAAGGGCTTTAGGCTGGTCAGAGTACAGAATGAGGTTGCTAACTTCTCCGTTTTTATAACAGTCAACAAACACAGTCTCTGGCTTCTCCCTCAGAAGCTGTTGTTTAAACTGTTTTATGTTGCTCTCATTTGTGATTTCTGGGGGATAGTGAATTGGTCTGCAGTGTGGGTAGATTGTATCACTGAGTGGATTTTCTTTGCTGCGCAGTGGGGGAGGGGCTGCTGCTCTTCTGATTGGCTCATTTATGCAGCTAGTTTAAATTGTTACATTTAAACAGAGTGGAGCTGGAGTTCAACTACTGGTAGCCCAAATCTCATTTTTTAAAAGTTTTTTTTCTTAGCCCACTTTGTTAGCCCTTTAGCTTATTACTTAGCGCTTAGCAATAGCTTGTAATTTAAAAATCACAAAAATTTAAACATAAAAAACAACAGTTATATAGTTTATGTTCTTCTGTACTTGAATAGGTTTTTCTGTTGGTTACTAATGTACTCACTCCTGCTTTTTGTGTCAGATTTTCCTCCTGATTTCTTTTGCTGTCCTGTTTGCTAGGTCTGTTGCTGTATCTCCTCCCTCTCCTGTGATTAGGGTGTTGTTTCTTCAGATTGTCCTTTCTTTTTCTGAATTTGTTGCTTTTCCTTATCTACATGATTAACTATCTTTGTTGTAATTAAATTTAAAAATACAGTTTTAGACTGTTTCTTAACAAAGATAGCAGAGCATGACATGACATCTCTCTCTCTCTCTCTCTCTCTCTCTCTCTCTCTCTCTCTCTCTCTCTCTCTCTCTCTCTCTCTCTCTCTCTCTCTCTCTCTCTCTCTCTCTCTCTCTCTCTCTCTCTCTCTCTCTCTCTCTCTCTCTCTCTCTCTCTCTCTCTCTCTCTCTCTCTCTCTCGCTCTCCAGGGCTCTGGAGGTCTCAGTCTCAGGTACACAGCGAAACACCACAGTCACCTTCCCCACACAGCCTGGTGCCCATCAGGCGAACAGCGAGCCCCACCCCCTCACCTCCCCTCCGGACTCCAGCCCCACCCCTAGCCACGCGTCCTCCCTGTCCCACTCTCCCTCCCCCACGCTGACGGAAGTGTTCAGTCTGCCCACACCCCCCCTGTGTTCCGGGCCGTGCAGCCTGGGGTCGGGGGGGAGCCGGTCCTCGTCCCCTCTCACCCTCGCCCAGGCTGTCTCTGACAAGCCGTTTGCCTCCAAGCCTGTCCCGCTGTGGACCAAGCAGGATGTAGCGGACTGGCTGGAGAATCTCAACCTGGCTGAGCACAGGGACGCCTTTATGTACAACGACATTGAGGGAGCTCACCTGCCCAACCTGCAGAAGGAGGACCTGATTGATTTGGGTGTGACTCGAGTGGGCCACAGAATGAACATAGAGAGAGCTTTGAAACTGCTGATGGACAGATAAGGAAGGCCTCCTTTCCTACCATAGGATCACTTCTGTCACACCCCCCCCCCCCCAAAAAAAACTCCCTGTTCAGCGGCTAAATGAATGTTCCCATTGGGATTCATGATCAACTGCGAATTTGAATGAGAATCAGTTTTTGAATGAAGCACAATCACGGCGAATGTGGGTGAGACCACGGGCGCCAGGGTTTGATTTTTATGTGAGACACACAAGGGACAAATCACCTTGGAATATGACTATTTCTTTACAACAAAGACGCTCAAAGAATGTGTTGCTTCTCACCTATTTGTCTGGAGAGGACATGAAGCTGACATCAAAATCACTTTGTTTGTGCACACACAATAGAATCCCAGACTTAGTGTTTTTACACAAGACAATCAACTTCAATGTTTTTACACCTCTTTCAAATCAGTAGGGACACAATTATAGCAAACAATTTCATTGAGTTTTGCTTTCATTTGCTTTCTTGTTCTTTCTTAGGGCCTGGTTTAGATTTCCTTTTAAACTTCAGTATATCTATTCTAGTTGTCCAAAAGTTGTAAAATGTGTATTAGTCCTGGCTGTCTTCCACACCCATACAACTGATCATTCCCACCTCATTCTGGAAAAAGTACCAGATGAGAAATGTCATTTGTCCATTCAGAATAATTTCATAACCCATTTCCTCATTTTAGTCTGATCCCTAAATGGCAAATCTTATAATCGACCAACACAGGCTACCACCTCTCGAAATAAAGAAACATTTGCTTTATCATTCCAACTTCAGTGTGTGCACATGCAGATTTGTAGAAGGGGTAGTGAAATCAAAGAAAAACCCTGTGCACATCAATGTTGGAGCACGGAACTTGGTAAATGCTGAAGATTTAGACAGTAAAGAGAGGATCTCTTTGCGCTAACTGTGGGAGACGCCTGTACTGTTCAATCTTTCCTATACAAGGAAGCACTCATGGCACAGTGTGCTGCTACCCAGACAATTACAAAAGATGTGTAATTCAGATTCTGAAAACCATCAGTAAAGAAATGTATTTGTATATTCAGTAACTCCAATTTAGAAAATCAGTATTCGTTGTCTCTCCAATAAGGTTCTACCATCAGTATTTTGGAGTGGTTGAGATTGGAAATCTGACTGGAGATCTGTCATTATTCCAGGGGGATAAAAATAGATATAACATAGATATAGCCCAGTTTTGCCTTTGTCTACTTTGAAACCTTGGTTGGTATTATAGTCCTTTTATTAACTGTTAGGAGGCAAGGTGGCGGATTCAGCTACACTTGAGGCCAAAAGTTTACATACACCTAAGCTAAAGATATTCAAAATAAGGTTTTTCACAACTACACACACATTTCATGTTACCATACATTTTCTGTGTTAAGTCAATTAGGGTATCTACTTTATTTCCATAAGAGGTCATTTCAAAATAATAGCTCAGAGACAGATTTATTTCAGCTTTTATGTACTATATCAGATTTTCAGTGGGTCAAAAGTTTACATACACTTTGTTAGTATTTGGTGGCATTGCCTTTTAATAGCTTAACCCTTTGATGCACAAAAGCTATGCAAACCCCTTCTAATGCACAACATGGGTCAAAAATTACCCATATTCATTTCCTATGTTATTTCATGCATGGCTGAGTGTTTCTTTGCTATATCTTTTGAAATCAATTTATTTCATCATTTAATATTCCAAGTATTCATTACATATCTTGTTTTTGATTACCAAATCATTATTTTCATTTTTCCTTTCTTACTTTATGAACAAAAATAGCTTTTGTATTACTACATCAAGTTTACACACACAGGTAAAAAATGACCCATCTATGTAAGTGTGATTTTAAAAAATAAAGATATACTATAATAATAATTTTGTTAAAATAATTATTTTAGCAGTGATTTGGACCAAACAATAGTACATTTAATATTTGAAATATGTTTATTTGTCACTTTGTCACACATAACATACACATATCACTGAAAACCAGTAACACTGATATTGAACTGTAGTGTATCTGTAGTGTAACTGTAGTGAACTGTGGTGAATGTGACCGAATAAAAGAAAATAAAACTGATTAAATAAAATCACATGGGTACAGCGCAAATTGCCATCTCAGTGCTTACATGCCTCACAAATGGCACAAATGACAACTACATGCTTGTGCTCCTTGCACACAGGCCTGGTGCACTGGGAACACCAGCTGCTGACTTTCCTGCCTTTGGCAGCTTGCACTTCTTCCTCTTCACTTGGCTCTCCTGTCCTATGTCCTCCTGTGGCTGGGTGGTGGCTGCATTTTGTTTTTTTATCCCACATCTTCCCATTGCCTCTGTAATATTTTTGGAGGTGGGGCGTGCCCTCCATTCACCTCTTCATATGTGGCATGACAAGCTCTTTACCCAGCTCCTTGATGAATAGCCACCATGCATTGATCACACCACCCATGTAATCAGGGTGTTGTGCAGTGAAGTTGGTGTAGGCATTGAGGGTGGCAACATCCAGCACATTGTGCCAGTGCACCATGGGCCACCTCCGTGTTCTCCGCTTACATGAGTAGGTACGAACCATCTGATCCATTGTGTCCACTCCTCCTTTTGTTTTGTTATAGTACTGGATCACATCTGTTTTCTTCTTCATCTGTTGTCATCCACTGCTTTGTCATCATGCATGGTGCTCAGGAGGATAACAGCCTTTCCCTTCTTCGGCAGATAGCTCACCATGGTCATGTTGCCATTGAATCCAAATTCTGAGCAATGCATCTCCCTCAATTTGGATGGCTTCATGGCAGGCGGTATGTCTGGCTTGTTCTGGCGAAGAGTCCCCACAATGGTCAGGTTCTTCTCAAGGAGCTTCTCAGCCAGAGGGACAATGGTGAATAAGTTGTCCATTGTGATGTTGTGACCTATGATTTAAAAAATAAAAAATAAATTTTAAAAACAATGGTTTACTCAACATGGAATTCTTTAAATTGTAACACTAAAATAAACAGAATGCATTATCTATTGTATTGTATTGCATTGCATTTTATTCCATTCTACTCTTTTGCTTATTAAAAATAAAATACACACTATGAAAGATTGGAAAAATGATCTAGGTATTGCGTTAGAACTTCAAGAGTATATTCACTTCTGTATTCTATATTCACCTGTCTGTCTGATTCTGCTGCACAACTGTTGGACGATATTCTCTCCAAGGTTCCTCTGAACCTCCTCTCCTGGCTGTCTCCCTGTGTAGACCATTCCATTGCATAAGGGATCCTCATCGCACATCCAGAAGATTTTTATTCTGTATTTTGCAGGCTTGCTGGGCATGTATTGCAAGAACTTGCACCTGCCCCGGAATGGCACAAGCTGCTCATCTATGGTGACACAGTCACAGGGGATGAACCGTCTTCTGCCATTGGCCAGGAAACAGTCCCACACATACCTGAACACCGCCATGTGGTCTGTTTCCAGTCGCAAAGCCCTGGTCCTCTTGTCATCAAACTGTATGAAGACTTACATGTATCCATGTATCAGATGTGCAAAAGCAGCCGTGTTGAGTTGTGAAATGTGTGGCAGTTGTCCGCAGTAAATATGTTCCTAATTGCAAACATTTACAAATATCAAAAGTTCCTATCAAATTCCATAGTGAATACATATGGATCATTTTTGACCCAAACTTGATGCAGAAATGCAAAAACTATTTTTGTTTATAAAGTAAGAAAGGAAAAATAAAAATAATGATTTGTGGTAATCAAAAACAAGATATTTAATGAATACTTGGCATATTAAATTATAAAATACATTTATTTCAAAGATATAGCAAATAAACACTCAGTCATGCATGAAATAACATAGGAAATGAATACTGGTCATTTTTGACCCATGTTGTGCATTAGAAGGGTAGTGATACAAAAAAGATTTTTATTCAAAAAGTAAGGAAAAATTAAAATAAGGATTTGTGATGATCAAAAACAAGTTAATTGAGGGATACCTGGAATACTGAATGATGAAATGAATTTATTGCAAAGATATAGAAAATAAAAAGTCAGTCGGGTCACTTTTGACCCATGTTGTGCATCAAAGAGTTAACCGGAATTTTTACCCATTCCTCCTGACAGAACTGGTGTAACGAAGGCCAAAGTTCGTTCAGCCCTGGGATTTAATTTGTGCCTCCTTCCTGAATGATGCAGTGCCTGTGTTGTCCCAAGATTTTTATATTTGCATACAATTTTGTTTGTACAGTTGCTAGTGGTACCTTCGGTTGTTTGGAAAATGCTCCTAAGGAGGAACCAGACTTGTGGAGGTCCACAGTTTTTTTCTGAGGTCTTGGCTGAGTTGCTTGGATTTTCCCATGGGCTACCAGAAATAGAAACGAGTAATCAAGAATGACCCTGCTACAATATGGGTTCGAATACACCGCAAATTGCATTTTTTTTTTAAAGCACGGAAATAAACGCAGTTAAAAAGTTAACAAACAATGTCAGAGGCATAAAACTATTAATATAACAGTTTGGCACGAGTAAAACCATCATATATTAAAAGTGTTAATGTGCATATATAATATAAAGTTTTATTGTGCAATCTTGTTTGTTTCTTTAGTCCTTCAAAATGTTTTTTTTTCAAATATTCTAATTCAGTGTTCAAGAACTTCATTGCTTTCAATCACAAGTAGTGATTGTTACATGAATGTTCATCTTCTACATTCTAATTACATATAAATATTAATCAATCATGACTGTGTGCTTGTAAAAGAGTTTATTTTCATTGTTTACAGTAGTACTGATTACAGTACAGGAAGGATAATTGCTAAAATCTGGTTTCCAGCTTTTGTGCACTTATGTACATTTATATTTGGAAACATTTCTGTCATGGTTCTGTGTTTTCCTGTCTGTGTTTCCCTTGTTGGGCCGCCAGATGGCGGCACTTCTGTTTTGTGTCCTGCTCCCCCCTGTTAATTGTATTATTGTTTGTCTCGTTATTCCATCATTGTTCCCACCTGTGTCTTGTTATCCCCTCCTCCTGGTTTGATTGTTTTTTGAGTTCACCTGTGTCTTGTTACCCCCTGTCTATTTAAGTTCTTTGTGCCCTTGACTCGGGTGCTGGTTCCTTGTGTTTGTTCCTGACTTGTGTTTGTTTGACCTACCTGTTTGTTTGAATTGCCCTTGTGCTCTGCCTGCCTGCGTTCTGCCCTGACCGTGTTCTGCCCTGCCTGTGTTTGCGAGTTCCTCTTGTTTTCTGTTTTGTTTAGATATTTTTTGAGTTTGTGTTTTTGCCCATCGTGGCCTTTTCTGTTCCCTGTTTGTTTGCCTTTTTGTCAGTAAAGTCTTTTGTTCCCCTCCCATTTTGGATTTGTGTTTTCTTTTCCCTCTGCGTTTGGGTCCCCCCTATCCGTACCATGACAGAAGGAACCAGCCAGTGCGGTACCCAGCAGAAGGTTTTTTTTTTTTTGGGTTGTTTGTTGTTTGTTTTGTTTAACATGCCACCGGGGTGGTGGAAGCTTGAGCCTCCCAATGCCCGGGGCGGGCGGTCGCAGAGGCGCCGTGGTCGGGCTGCCTCCCGGTCGGCTGGACCTCCAGCTGATCAGCCGGCGGATCCTGACCCTTTTGAGGGGTCTCGGCTGTTCATTTTTCCGGGGTCCGGCCCGTGGGGGTCCCGCCGGTCCCGTCCGGCTGCCCAGCCGGGTTCCCTATGGCTGGGGTCTGTGTTCCTGTCCCCTGCCCAGCCCAGATGGCAGGGGCCTCGGCCTGCTTCACCCCAGGTCTCGGAGGGGCCTTCACGGCCTGCTCTGCCCCAAGTCTCGGAGGGGCCTTCACGGCCTGCTCCGCCCCGAGTCCCGGAGGGGCCTTCACGGCCTGCTCCACCCCGAGTCCCGGAGGGGCCTTCATGGTCTGCCCCGCCCCGAGTCCCGGAGGGGCCTTCACGGCCTGCTCCGCCCCAAGTCTCGGAGGGGCCTTCACGGCCTGCTCTGCCCCGAGTGCCGGAGGGACCTTCACGGCCTGCTCTGCCCCGAGTGCCGGAGGGACCTTCACGGCCTGCTCTGCCCCGAGTCCCGGAGGGGCCTTCACGGCCTGCTCTGCCCCGAGTCCCGGAGGGGCCTTCACGGCCTGCTCTGCCCCGAGTCCCGGAGGGGCCTTCACGGCCTGCTCCGCCCCAAGTCCCGGAGGGGCCCCCAGAGCCGCCTCGAGCCCCGGAGAGGATCCCAGAGCCGCCTCGAGCCCCGGAGAGGCCCCCAGAGCCGCCCCGAGCCTCGGAGGGCCCGTCTGCTCTGACCCTCGTTCCGCGGGGTCCGCCTGCTCTGATCCTCGTTCCACAGGGGCCACTGCCGCCTGCTAAACCCAGATTTCAGGCTTTGCTTGCGCCTCGAGCCCCGGGGGGGCCTCCGGAGCCGCCTCGAGCCCCAGGGGGGCCTCCGCAGCCGCCTCGAGTCCCGGGGGGGCCTCCGGAGCTGTCCAGAGCCCCGGAAAGGCCCCCAGAGCCGTCCAGAGCCCCGGAGAGGACACCTTCTCAGTCTGTTGTCCCGCAGGGGCCGCCGCGGCCTGCTCTGGCCGCTGTTACGCAGGCTAAGCCACCTGCCTTGCCCCCTAGTGTTCGTGCTCCCCCTGGCGCTCGTGCTCCCCCTGGCGTTCGTGCTCCCCCTAGTTTTCGTGCTGCCCCTAGTGTTCGTGCTCCCCCTGGCATTCGTGCTCCCTCTAGTGCCCGTTCTTGTTCTATCCATGTTCCCCACCGTGTGTCTGCCTTTGCACCTGCCCCCTTGTCTAGTTGTCTGCCCGCCTGCCTGTCTGCCCGCATGTGTGTCAGCCAGTATGTTGGCCTGTTTGTCTGCCCCCCTGGCCGTCAGCTCGTCGGCCAATCTGTTCTCCCGCCTGTCTGCCTGTCTGTCGGTGTGTCAGTCTGCGTGTTTTTTGTCATGTCTGCCCATTTGTCAGTCTGTGTGTCATAGTTCACCCCTCTCCTTCCCTCTCTGTCTGTCCCTTAGTGTGTCTGTTGGTCTTGCCGTGTGTCTCCCCGCCTGCTTGTCCCTTTGTCTGTCCTTGTAGGTTTCCCGGTGTTCCTGTTCCGAGTCCTGTCCCCGTCCGAGTCCAGTCCCCGTCCAGTCCCGAGTCCTGTCCCGAGTCCTGTTCCCCCGTCCGAGTCCTGTCCCGAGTCCTGTTCCCCCGTCCGAGTCCTGTCCCCATCGGGTCCCGAGTCCTGTTCCCCCGTCCGAGTCCTGTTCTCCAGTCTCGAGTCCTGTTTCCCTGTCCGAGTCCCGTTCCAGTCCAGTGTCCAGTCCTGTTTCTGTCCTGAGTCCTGTCTCCAGCTCCCACCCTCTGTTCACTCCCTCCCCGGGTCGGCCTCCTGGGACGTCAGGAGCCGTCCCTTGGGGGGGGGGGGGGGGTACTGTCATGGTTCTGTGTTTTCCTGTCTGTGTTTCCCTTGTTGGGGCGCCAGATGGCGGCACTTCTGTTTTGTGTCCTGCTCCCCCCTGTTAATTGTATTATTGTTTGTCTCGTTATTCCATCATTGTTCCCACCTGTGTCTTGTTATCCCCTCCTCCTGGTTTGATTGTTTTTTGAGTTCACCTGTGTCTTGTTTCCCCCTGTCTATTTAAGTTCTTTGTGCCCTTGACTCGGGTGCTGGTTCCTTGTGTTTGTTCCTGACTTGTGTTTGTTTGACCTACCTGTTTGTTTGAATTGCCCTTGTGCTCTGCCTGCCTGCGTTCTGCCCTGACCGTGTTCTGCCCTGCCTGTGTTTGCGAGTTCCTCTTGTTTTCTGTTTTGTTTAGATATTTTTTGAGTTTGTGTTTTTGCCCATCGTGGCCTTTTCTGTTCCCTGTTTGCCTTTTCGTCAGTAAAGTCTTTTGTTCCCCTCCCATTTTGGATTTGTGTTTTCTTTTCCCTCTGCGTTTGGGTCCCCCCTACCCGTACCGTGACACATTTCTATCTTAAGCATTAAATACAACAGATAGCATCTGTTATGCCATCTTTTAAACAGTACCATAGCAGTCTAAAATGCTTTACAAAGGAACATGACAACAATTATTATGCATTAACAGAACAGTAATAAATGAAAGACTAGATTAAATTTATGGCATCTGTCATAACATCTGAATGGCATCTTGTATACAGTGCTACAGCAGTTTAAAATTATTTGCAAATTTAAAAAAAAAAAAAAACGCTACTATGTCTATTTAATGAAATAATCAAGAATGTTGATTTTGGATAGACTTGCCATAGATGTGAAAGCACAAATAGGGGTGTTCAGATCTATTAGAGTGGATCCGACAAGTACACAAAGGTAAAAATGGCCATTCGGTTAGCTGATAAATTATTGGTAGATTTTGTTCAGGAATATGGGTGAAAAGCAGGGGCTTGAATAACACTATTATAATTGTAAATGTCCAGCTTTTACCTGGTATGTTTCATGCTGTAAAGGAGACTAGTATGGCTTTGTTAATAAATTGTAATTGACTTAAACTTGGAAGAACAAATTAAACTTTACAAAGGACCAAATTCCCACAAGGCTTTCTGAATTTCAGCAAATGATACTGAGCATTTAATGTACAGTAGCATGAAATAATATCAACACAAATGATAGTTGCAATCATATCACGTACTGCCCCTGCACAGTGAAAACTGTGATAGGTTTCTTTTATGATAGGATGCTTTAGTGTTTAATTTTTTGGCATATTAACCCCTTAACGCACATGCCAAATCTGGCCAATCTTGCCTATTTAGGGACTACCCTATTTAAATCTTTATAACACCAGATGTGAGCATCACAGAGACTTTTAGATTAGTTTAAAATCATAACTTAGGAAGAAATAAAGTGCCACAAATGCAATTGTCTGGGCAAAACAATCTAAAATGAATTTGTTCTTTTTTAGTTTGCAGTGAAATACTGAGAGATTGCAAATACACAGAAGGTTAAACTACACATGCCAAGTGCATCAAATCTAAGGGTGTATATGCAGAACTACTAAAGGTCTATGAATCAAAAGGTAAGCAGTGTACCCAGTGTCTCCAAATGTATCCAAAATGTCTAAATTATGCATTGCTGTAAATCACAACATAATCATGTATTTCACTACAAATCAACTTTTTCGACTCAAGAAACACTGTTGCATCATTTTTAAGTGGCAATTACAAGCTTTCTGTCAGGCTAGGGGTCCTGAAACATATCCAAAAACTCTTCAAAAATGAATAAAATGCTTTTTGTCCATTAAAAAGCCATATATGTGTGCCCCTTATGAAGGTTTAAGGATGAAAGCATTAATATCAGATTTTTTTTAAATGCAAAAACATTATCACACTATGTGTACAGGTCCTAAATGTGTAATCATTAACTCTCCTGTGTTTTTCTGTACTCTACAGTATGTGATGTTTTCTTGTATGGGGATGGGGCAACATTAAAACAATATTCAACCTTCCATGTTTTGGCAATGTTCCAGTTGAGGTCACATACAGTGTATTAAACACAAACACAATTAGCAAACCATCGAACGCTTATGTTAGTGTGAAATATCCTCATTATAAAATACCACTAACATATTTAAAGAATAACGTATATAACCAAAATATTTTCAGCAGTAACACTTACATTTGGATGATAAAATCTTATCTGTGTCCAGTTGATGGAGACAGAGACAGAATCAATGTCGTCGTTCCCCAAGTTCTAACCCAGAAAACAATCAGCTAGATCTAGCCATGCTCAGAATTTATCAAGAATTGTAATATTTTCCAAGTCATCGATAAAATTTCACCAGGTGCAGTGTTTTTTTTTTTACTGTTACCACAGACTGAATGCTTAATGCAGCTATAATGAAACAAAACATTTGGTTACGCTGAGCTATAAAACGCTATTCCAAAAGTAAAACTAGACATATTGATACATAGTTAGAAAGCTTATTCTGTCACCTATTTGATTGATTAAATACAATTGATCAAGCCAGATTGTACTGCGGATGACAACACCGTAAACAACGTGTGGTATTACGCACAGCTATTTTGGAAGGTACCCAGGCGTCACAAATGACCGTATATTTCACAAACGGATTTTACAAGACAATATGTGGCCTCTCCATATCGAAAGGGACATCCCTACGCATAAAACCAATGAATAAATAAATAAATAAATAAATAAATAAATAAATAAATAAATAAATAAATAAACTCAATTAAAAGCCAGACTAAAAAGGTAGGTCTTGAGTTTACTTTTAAAAATATCAACATTCTCTGCTACCCTCAGGTCTGGATGCCTCACCTTGGGTTTTTGTTCTGACTTTAGAAATGATTAAAAGGCCACTACCAGGAGACCTGAGGGTTCTAGAGTGTTTGTAAGCTAAAAGCGAATCTGATAAATAGACAGGACCAAGACCATTAAGAGCTTTATAAACCAATAAAAGGACTTTAAAATCAATTCTGAAGCAAACTGGTAGCCAGTGCAGAGACTTTAAAATTGGTGCAATGTGTGCTCTCTTTCTGGTCCTAGTCAACACATGTGCAGCTGAGTTTTGCAGTACTTGTAATTGAGCTGTATTCTTTTTAGGGAGACCAGAAAGTAGAGCATTACAGTAGTCAATTCTGCAGGTAATAAAGGCGTGCATTAATGTCTCTGTATTGGCTCGAGAGAGAAATGGTCGCACTCTGGCAATGTTCTTAAGATAGTAGAATGCATTCTTAGTTATGTTTCTAATGTGAGGTACAAAACTAAGATTTGAATCAAAGATAACTCCTAGGTTTTTTACTTGTTGACTGGGGTTTAATGCCAGTGCTTGCAGTTTCACATTGAGTTTGTCTCTCTGAGCTTCAGTACAAATAACCAAGACTTCAGTTTTGTCCTGGTTGAGCTGTAGAAAATGATCTGCCATCCATAACCTGACATCTAAAATGCAGTTAAAAAGGGCATCTATTGGCCCTGAGTCATCGGGAGACATGGCAATGTAAAGCTGTGTGTCATCATCATCGCTATGGAAATTTATGCTGTGCCTCCTGATGACGTTTCCAAGTGGAAGCATGTAAAGTAAAAAAGTTTAGGACCTAAAATTGAACCTTGGGGAACACCACAATTCATTTTACAGCTTTTAAATGAACATTCATCCATGCTCACAAAACATTCTCTGTCAGTAAGATAAGATTTGAACCAGTTAAAAACAATACCAGAGAGGCCAATCAGACTGTGAAGTCTACCTAGAAGAACTGAGTGATCTATCGTATCAAAGGCAGCGCTTAAGTCAAGTAGTACTAATATAGAACGTTTTTTCATATCCATATTGGACCTGAGGTCGTTTACAACCTTGACTAGTGCTGTCTCAGTGCTATGATTGGCCCGAAAACATTACATTACATTACATTACATTACATTCATTTGGCAGACGCTTTTATCCAAAGCGACGTACAAAAAAGTGCATTTTTCAACTGCTGAACACGGGCTCAGTAAGGTACAATTACTTATTTTGTACAGCTATTTCTAGCCGAGAACAATGAACACTATTCTGGTCTAACATCTGCAAAGCCAACTAGGCAGAAGAATAAGCTAAAGTATTAGGACAAATACAAATTACCAAGAAGTGCAGGGATGGGGCAACATGTAACAAGTGACAGGAAAAAGGGTTTTTTTTTTTTTTTTTTTTTAAATACAGCGTGGTGGTGGTTAGTCTAGGTAACCACCAGATTGGTATTTTTCTAAAATATTGTAGGAGTTCATAAAATCATTTAGCTGATTAAAAACAAGCTTCTCTAAAATTTTACTTAAAAATGAAAGATTTGATACTGGTCTGTAGTTATTAAAGATTGAGGCATCTAAATTGTTTCGCTTCAGGAGAGGTTTAACAATGGCGGTCTTTAGAGTAGTAGGGAAGACATCCATCTGAAGAGAATAGTTTACAATGTTAAGTAAATCTTCATCAAAAAAGCTATAAACTGTTTTAAAAAATGATGTGAGAATGGGGTCTAAAAAGCAGGTTGCAGGTTTTAATTGGGAAATAACTTTACCAAGCATCTCAGCATCAACCAGGACAAATCTCTCCAGCGTTTCCTCAGGTAAAAACAAGGGTTCTGGGGTATTAAGATTCATAGGCTGAGATTGACATAGGTTTGATCTAATAGTGTCTATTTTATCTCTGAAGTGGACTGCAAATTCTTCATATTTGGAGTTAGTAAACATACTGCTAGACTTCCTGAAAACAGGGTTAATTAAATGGTCAGTGGTTGAGAAGAGGATTTGGGGGTTATTCCGGTTATCGGTTATAAATTTTGAGGTGTGCTTGTCTTGCATGTTTAATTGCCTTACTATAAATAGTCAGGTGCATCGACCAGGATGGTAATACACGCCGGGGAAATTGGTATAACGAGAAAATACATACAGGGAATTGGTATAACGAGAAAATGGGAGGAAAATGGCAAAAAAAAGTTTTTTAAATTTTCAACCTTGTAGAGAGGTCCTGTGGATGTCAACATTGAACGTTCAGAAGACGTCATAAAAAGACATCATAAAAACTTTCATTCCAGCTCTTCAACATGCGACAAAGATGTTGAAAAGCCGTCTTTTGGACGTATCTTTGCTCAGTGGGTTTACCGGAATTTAAACCGGTGAACTTTAGTTGGCGACCTTGTTTGAAGCTGACAGTATTAAATATAATAATTAATAATTAAGTAACTAGCTAGCTAAAACAATGTTAAAATTTATATCTTTTTTACATTTGGTAACGTTACCGTACTTATCCGTAACTAGCCAGCAAGTACTTATCCGTAGCCAAATCCGCTTGTTGTAACTTTTTCCCTGTTATCATTGTTATATTTGCAGTTATCTTTCCCTACCGAAGCAGGAAAATAAAAGTGATTTACCTCATTTAAGATTTGCGCGTCTCTCAGCCCAAGACAGTTGAGCAAGTGATTGGTTAATTCTTGATAAATTCTTGGTAGACATACGCGCCCTGATTGGCCATGATTGTTTCCAATTGTCTAATCTTTGTTTTCTGGCTGTCTCGTTTTCCCTTCCCCTTCCGTGGCCTGATTGTTCATGGTGCCCTCCTGTGTCTCGTCAGTGTGTTCTATTTAAGTTGCCCTCTTCCTTGACTCAGGTGCTGGATTCTTGCGGTATGTCTGGTTGTTCTGTGCTCCCCTCCCTAAGTACCTGCTCCTTGTGTTCTAGCCCATGTTCTGGTTCCCTTGTGTTTTTCGGATTTCTGCATTTTCTTTGTTCCTGTCGTTTTTAATTTTCCTTCGTTTGTTGAGGGTCACCCTGCGAGGTTTTTGTTCCCTTTTGTTCCCGTGTGCAGTAAAGTCTTTTGTTCCCTTCATTTTGAGTTTTTGCATTTTTGCCTCTGTATTTGGGTCCAAACCCCCCCACGCAGCCTGACAGAAGAATCCAGCCAGTGCTGGACCCAGCGGAGTTTTTTTCTTCCCCCCTCTTCCCTTTTGAAGTGTTTTTTTTCATGCCACCAGTCTGGAGCAAGCCAGTGGTCGCTGGGGGGGCCTCTGAGGTCAGCCCTGCCGTCGGACAGGCCCTCTTGTCCAGTGGACATGAGGCGGACCAGCTGACGAGCATACGCCAGGGGTTGCGGTCGTTCATGGAATACGCGACCGAGTTTTGCTCGTTGGTGGCGCAGAGCATTTTGGCCCAGGCTGATCTGTGCCAGTTGTTTCTGGATGGGGTGAAGGACTCCCTCCATGGTGGCCTGGCCTACTCCGGGCTTATCGGGTCATCTGACCTAGGAGCCCTGATGACCACGGCCCTCCAGTGGGAGGCTTACCTCCAGGGGCGCACAGGGATGCCCCCACTGGCCCAGAAGTACGCCCAGCCCTGTCTCCCGCAGGGGTCTCCGCTGCCTGCTCGGCCCGCCGCTCCGCAGGAGCTGCCTGCTCGGCCCGCCGCTCCGCAGGAGCTGCCTGCTCTGCCCCGCGCCCCAGAGAATCCGTCTGTTCTGCAGGGGCCACGGCCGCCTGCTCCGTCTGTTCCGCAGGGGCCACGGCCGCCTGCTCCGTCTGTTCCGCAGGGGCCACGGCCGCCTGCTCCGCCTGTTCCGCAGGGTCCACGGCCGCCTGCTCCGTCGGTTCCGCAGGGGCCACGGCCGCCTGCTCCGCCCCAAGTCCCAGAGGGGCCTGCTCGGCCTGCTCGGCCTGCTTCGCCCCAAGTCCCGGAGGGGCCTTCCCGGTCTAGTCCGCCCCAAGTCCCGGAGGGGCCTTCGTCGCCTGCTTTGCCCCGCGCCCAGGAGCTGCCTCCTGCTTTGCCCCGCGCCCAGGAGCTGCCTCCTGCTTTGCCCCATGCCCAGGAGCTGCCTCCTGCTTTGCCCCGCGTCCAGGAGCAGCCTCTTCGCCCCATGCCCTGGAGAAGCCTCCTGCTTCGCCCCACGCCCTGGAGAAGCCTCCTGCTTCGCCCCGCGCCCTGGAGAAGCCTCCTGCTTCGCCCCGCGCCCTGGAGAAGCCTCCTGCTTCGCCCCGCGCCCTGGAGAAACCTCCTGCTTCGCCCCGCGCCCTGGAGAAGCCTCCGAAGCTGCCCAGTGCTCCTGCGCTGCCCAGTGCTCCTGCCCTGTGTTCCTGCCCTGCACAGTGCTCCTGCGTCCCTTGGTGTTCCCTCGTCCCTTGGTGTTCTCGCTCCCCCTAATGTCCGTCCTTTCCCCGGTGTTGTCGCTCCCCCCAGTGGCCGTCCTTCCCCCGGTGTTGTCGCTCCCCCCAGTGGTCGTCCCTTCCCGGGTGTCGTCGCTCCCCCCAGTGGTCGTCCTTCCCCCGGTCTCGTCGCTCCCCCCAGTGGTCGTCCCTTCCCGGGTGTCATCGCTCCCCCCAGTGGTCGTCCCTTCCCGGGTGTCATCGCTCCCCCCAGTGGTCGTCCCTTCCCGGGTGTCGTCGCTCCCCCCAGTGGTCGTCCCTTCCCTGGTGTCGTCGCTCCCCCCAGTGGTCGTCCCTCCCCTGGTGTTGTCGCTCCCCCCAGTGGTCGTCCCTTCCCGGGTGTCGTCGCTCCCCCCAGTGGTCGTCCCTTCCCGGGTGTCGTCGCTCCCCCCAGTGGTCGTCCCTTCCCGGGTGTCGTCGCTCCCCCCAGTGGTCGTCCCTTCCCGGGTGTCGTCGCTCCCCCCAGTGGTCGTCCCTCCCCTGGTGTCGTCGCTCCCTCCAGTGTCCAGTCTCCCTTTAGTGTTTTCGCTCCCCCCGGTGTCCGTCCTTCCCCCAGTGTAGTCGCGCCCCCTAGTGTCCGTGCTCCACCCAATGTTCTCGCACCCCCCAGTGTTCCCAACCGTGCGTCCGTGTGTTCTCCGGCCCCCCTGTCTAGTTGTCTGCCCGCTTGTTTGTCTGCCAGTTTACCCGTATGTGTGTCAGCCAGTTTGTTAGCCTGTTTGTCTGCCCCCCAGGCCGTCGGCCCATCGGCTAATGTGTTCTCCCGCCTGTCTGCCTGTCTGTCTGTGTGTCAATCTACATGTCTCTTGTCTTGTCTGCCTATTTGTCAGTCCATGTGCCAGTTGTTGGGTTCCCCCCTCTCCTTCCATGTCTGTCTGTCCCTTTGTGTGTCGGTTAGTCTAGCAGTGTGCCTCCCCGCCTGCTTGTCCCTTTGTCTGTCCGTGTAGATCTCCTGGTGTTGTTCCTGTGTCTGTCAGTCCGTTTTGTCAATCCTGGTCCATCCCTGTGTGGTGTCCTTGCCCGTCTAGTTCCTTGTTTTTTGTTCCGCTCCGTGTTTGTCTTGTACCCAGTCCTGTGTTGTGTGGGTATCTGTTATGTAGGGTCTTGGTGTTGTCTGTTCTTGTCTTGAGTCTTGTCCCTTCCTGTCATAGGTCCAGTCCGGTGTTCAGTCTTGAGTCTTTACCCAGTCCAGTGTTCTGTCTCGTCTCGTCATGTACTAGTTCGGTGTTTGTCGCGTTGTTCCTGTCCAGTGTTTCTGTCTAGTCACGCCCCAGTCCAGTCCTGTGCGTCTGCCTCGCCCCAGTCTGAGTCCCTGTCCAGCCCTAAGTCCCCTGTCCAGCCCAGTCCAGCCCTGAGTCCCCTGTCCTGTCTAGTCCAGCCCTGAGTCCTTGTCCTGTCTAGTCCAGCCCTGAGTCCCCTGTCCTGTCTAGTCCAGCCCTGAGTCCCTGTTCTGTGTCCAGTCCCTGTTCCTGTCTGAGTCCTGTTCCCCCGTCAGAGTCCGGTCCAGAGTCATTTTCTTGTGTTCTGTCCCTGTTCTTGTCAAGTCCAGTCCTGAGTCCTGTCTCCAGCCCCCACCCTCTGTTCACTCCCTCCCCGGGTCGGCCTCCTGGGACGTCAGGAGCCGTCCCTTGGGGGGGGGGGGGGGGGTACTGTCATGGTCCTGTGTTCCTGTCTGTGTTTTCCCTGTTGGGCCGCCAGATGGCGGCACTTCTGTTTTGTGTCCTGCTCCCCCTGTGTTAATTGTATGATTGTTTCCAATTGTCTAATCATTGTTTTCTGGCTGTCTCATTTTCCCTTCCCCTTACGTGGCCTGATTGTTCATGGTGCCCTCCTGTGTCTCGTCAGTGTGTTCTATTTAAGTTGCCCTCTTCCTTGACTCAGGTGCTGGATTCTTGCGGTATGTCTGGTTGTTCTGTGCTCCCTTCCCTAAGTACCTGCTCCTTGTATTCTAGCCCATGTTCTGGTTCCCTTGTGTTTTTCGGATTTCTGCATTTTCTTTGTTCCTGTTTTGTTTTTAATTTTCCTTCGTTTGTTGAAGGTCACCCTGCAAGGTTTTTGTTCTCTTTTGTTCCTGTGTGCAGTAAAGTCTTTTGTTCCCTTCATTTTGAGTTTTTGCATTTTTGCCTCTGCATTTGGGTCCAAACCCCCCCCCACGCAGCCTGACAATAAAGGCCCTTATATACAGCTACAGCTGCCAATTAATGCCCAATTACCTCGTAATTATGACAATTGGCGAATCAGAAGCTTCTAAAAAGTCATTACATGATTACATCAATTTATGGAATCTTCCAGACTTTAAAGAGACAGTCAACTTGCGTATGTAAACTTTTGACCCACTGGAATTCTGAATTAAAGCTGAAATAAATCTGTCTAATCGATTGTGTTAAAAATGACCTCTGAACAAAGTAGATGCCCTAATTGCCAAATGAAATGTATCTTAACAGGAAATCTGATATAGTACATAAAAGCTGAAATAAATCTGTCTCTGAGCTAGTATTTTTAAATGACCTCTTATGGAAATAAAAGATATACCCTAATTGACTTAACACAGGAAATGTATGGTGACATGAAATCTGCAGAGTTGTGAAAAACTGAGTTTGAATATCTTTAGCCTAGGTGTATGTAAACTTTTGGCCCCAACTGTAGCTGAGCCCGCTACCTCACCTCCTAACAGTTAATAAGTGACCTATACTACCAACCAAGGTTTAAAAGAGGACAAAGACAAAACTGGGCTGTTTGGTCAGCTGATGGCACTGCCTTCTAGTACGTGCTGTTGCAAAATAGAACTTGCAGGACTAGAAATGACCACCGTTTGATTATCATTCTAGAGCTCAGTTGAAAGTCCTTTTCCAGACTGTGTAGGAAACACTTTAGCTAAAAAAGGGGGAGAAATAGTTTGAGATAAGGAAAGACATATTTCTTTATCCCAAAAAAAAGATGTAAAAAAAAAAAGATACAGAGATTTTTTTTTCCTTCAGGTAGCCACAATTTCAGATTCGTAAGGAAACAATTCGCACAAGGGTAAAGTGCAGATTCACGGTTTTTATTAAAAGGTATTTATTATACATCAGGAAATTCTCAACATAATTTAAAAAAAAACCCCAAACACCTGTCCAGCAGGTCAGAAACACTCTTCAGGAGGCAGACGTGGATGTGTGACTACTGCCTGCCGAAGACTTGATCGGAACAGAATAACAGGAACATCCTGTTTTTGCAGCTAACAAGTGGTTTGCATCTTAGTGTAGATGTAGCAGTGTAGCCTCTGATTGCCAAGACATACGAAAAAGAAAAGGAGTTAGAGAAAAAGGTCTTGTGGACAGATGAGGCCAAGATTCATTTGTCAGAGCGATGGTAAGAGCAAAGCATGGAGGCCAAAAGGAACTGTCTAAGATCTAAAGCACCCCCTCATCTGAAACATAGTGGTGAGAGTGTTATTGTTTGGGCATGTTTGGGCACAGCACCTTTGTATCCAAGCAGTCATTGGATACAAAGTACATGCAACAAAGTAATAAAAATGACTACTTTCACAAAACCCTATATGTCCCAAACATTATGTTGCCCTGAAATGGGGGCTATGCATAAAAAAGTGCTATAATGTCTACATGATGAAACCAAAGTGCATAAAAACACCCTTGAATAGTTAGTTTATTTTAAAATAAATTTAATAAAACTATAAGTGCTTCTACACTGAACAAAAATATGCATGCAACACTTATCAATTTCGAAGACTTTATTAAGTTCAAAGGTAATAAACGTAAATCAGCCAACTGAAATAGATTCATTTATCACTTTCTATTGATTTCATGTAATTGGGGATACAGATATGCAATTGTTAGACACAGGTTCCCAAAAAGAAGATACCATGAAATTAACAGAATACCAATCAGTATCTTGTGTGACCACCATTTGCCTCATGCAACGCAACACATCTCCTTCGCATTGAATTGATCAAATTGTTGATTGTAGCCTGTGGAATACTGTCCCACTCCTCTTCAATAGCTGTACGAAGTTGTTGGATATTGGTGGGAACTAGAACATGCTGTTGTTTGCACCGGTCAAGTGCATCCCAAACATGCTCAATGGGTGACATGTCTGGTGAGTATGCAGGCCATGGAAGAACTGGGACATTTTCAGCTTGGAGGGCTTTTCAGCATTTTCAGAGGAATTGTGTACAGATCCTGCAACATGGGGCTGTGCATTTTCATGCTGAAACATGAGGTGATGGTGGTGGATGAAAGGCACAGCAATGGGCCTCAGGATCTCATCACAATATCTCTTGTGCATTCAAATTACCATGGATAAAATGCACTTGAGTTCTCTGCCCATAGGATATGCCTGCCCATACCAACACCCCACCACCACCACCATGGGCCACTCTGTTCACAATATTGACATCAGCAAACCGCTCACCCACCCAGCGCCATACACGCTGCCTGCCATCTGTCCTGTACAGTTGAAATCGTGATTCATCAGTGAAGAGGACCGTTCTCCAGCGTGCCAGGGGCCATAGTGATTGTGGCGCCAAGCTGCAAACAAATCAAGACCCTGGTGAGGATGTTGAACACCTCATTGGTGAATTTAGACTCTTTTTACGGGTGTTCAAGCACACCCTAAATTAAATGCTTAAAATTAAAGGCTTAAATGCTTGTAAATAGAAAATCAGCACCATTCTACACTTCCTACCCACCCCACCCCTAGTTTCAAACTGAGCTCGCGAGATGTTGCTAGGTAGTGAATTCAGGATTTCATGGCGCAGAAAAACAGAAATTGAAACATTAGCAAATAAAATTGCAGAATGTTCTGACAGAGAACGTTGGGTGAAATCAATATTACTGTGCAGTTGATTCAATGTGTTTGGATATATCAATGTAATTTTAGCGAATTCACAAGCTAGCTAGCTAGCTAGCTAACAGCTAATGTTAGATCATCTCTGAGCTTGTAAATTTGCTAATTTCAGATTTTAAACATGGCAGTGTGTGAATGTCATTTGTGTGGGAACTGTTAAAATTAGTTAACGTTGTTTGTGTGGGTCATAGAGTCATAGTAAAGTCGATTTAAGACTTAGAAAGTCTCTGGTTATAGTTCCATGGTGAGCTGACATTGTTCGCTAGCTAGATTAGCTCTCTGAGCGAGTCTGCTTGCATTGCACACTTGCCAGCTAACAAGCTAACTGATGCACTTTATTATTTTAAAGTAGTCTTTTATTTACTTTGGAAAGTTATGGTCATTATGATTGAGTCTTGGCCTCAGGTTTCATTAACTGACTGTGGGTCCTCTCTAAAACATGTATATTATATTGAAACCTGTGATTGTTCATTCTGGACCATTATTATTATACACTACAATAGACCACCCAACTAATTAGGTTGCTTCTAAAGGAAACACTGTGTACCCTAATTGAATTGAGGTTTGCCAAAGTGAAAGGGGTTGAATATTTTTGCTAACAGCATATTCAATTTTTCATTTTCTTAAAAAATATTTTGTGGTGTAAAACTCATGTTACTTACTAGTAATTAATTAAAAGTGTTGTAAATTAAATATCATATATAGAAAAATATTAATGTATTAATTGTTATCCAATGAAATGAGTGTTTTAGCAGGGGGTTAAACACTTTTGCAAGGCACTGTATGCATGTCACATTCTCATTAGGGGCTGAGCCCCCCTAAAGGTCTGATCCTAGAATTGCTCCTGGAGCATGCAGATGAGCTTCCCTGAGGCGATTTCTAACAGTTTGTGCAGAAATTCTATGGTTATGTAAACCGTTTCATCAGACGGATCGCAGGTGAAGAAGTCGGATGTGGCGGTCCTGGGTTGGTGTGGTTACACATGGTCTGCAGTTGTGAGGCCTGCTGGACGAACTTCCAAAATCTCTGAAACGCTTATGGTGGAGAAATGACTCCCATTACTCTGGCAACAGCTCTACAGGACATTCCTGCAGTCAGTATGCCAACTGCATGATCTCTTAACTCATGAGGCATCTGTGACATGGTGTTGAGCAACAAAAAAACTCAACATTTTAGGGTGGCCTTTTATTGACCCCATCATAAGGAACACCTGTGTAGTATGGGGCGACATAGCTCAGGAGGTAAGAGCGGTTGTCTGGCAGTTGGAGGGTTGCCGGTTTGATCCCCGGCCTGGGCGTGTCGAAGTGTCCCTGAGCAAGACACCTAACCCCTAACTGCTCTGGTGAATGCGAGGCATCAATTGCAAAACGCTTTGGATAAAAGCGCTATATAAATGCAGTCCATTTACCACAGTGATCATGGCTTTTAATCAGCATCTTGATATGCCACACCTGTGTAGGAAATAGATTATCTTGACAAAGGAGAAATTCTAACTAACAGTGATATAAACACATTTGTGGGCAACATTTTAGAGAAATAAGATCTTGTGCATATAGAACAAATCTTTGAGGTATTATTTAAACGCATTAAGAATAGCTGCAAAAATGAAAGTGTTGCGTTTATATTTTTGTTCAGTATATAAATAGTGGCAAGACGCCTGGGCCCAATAAAAGTCTCAAATAGACTTCCTCTGACAGATCAGCTTCAGTTTGTTCTTGGTTTCTTTATTAAATTCTTCATGTAAGAGGTAAATTCTTTGTGTAAAGGCTTGTGTTCATGTTATCTGTTTCTGTATTTAAAGTTAATTATTGACATATAAAAAAACCAAGCTCAGGCACCTTAGATTGCTGTGCTCCTGCAACCAAACTAGGAAAGGAAACAACAAGCTGTGTTCTAACTTTATTAGTAGATAATACACTACAACTATGTAGTCTCATCTGAAAGTACACCCCCCATGCATGACACACTGAACAATAACATCTCTGGCATCTATATAGCATAAAAATATTCTTTCATCACCAAAAATATGGGCTCTGTCATAGCAGCAAGATAAAGCCAACAATAGCCCTAAGGTATGCCAATATAGTGAATGTTGAATAACGCTGGTCACTGAATATCAAAATAAACAAGAATGTTGTGTGCTTACATCATCATCATCAGTGAGATTCTACCATGACTTTAGCACAAACACCAGTGAGATTCTACCATGACTTCAGCACAAACACCAGAGTGAGATTCTACCATGACTTCAGCACAAACACCAGTGAGATTCTACCATGACTTCAGCACAAACACCAGAGTGAGATTCTACCATGACTTCAGCACAAACACCAGTGAGATTCTACCATGACTTCAGCACAAACACCAGTGAGATTCTACCATGACTTTAGCACAAACACCAGTGAGATTCTACCATGACTTCAGCACAAACACCAGAGAGATTCTACCATGACTTCAGCACAAACACCAGTGAGATTCTACCATGACTTTAGCGCAAACACCAGTGAGATTCTACCATGACTTCAGCACAAACACCAGTGAGATTCTACCATGACTTCAGCACAAACACCAGAGTGAGATTCTACCATGACTTTAGCGCAAACACCAGTGAGAACATCAATTTCACTAAATGCATACGGGGCTTATAGTTCAAAGATCAAATGAATTGCTATATATAAATTCAAACTCAAATCTCAATCCGGTTGCATCTCGCAACAAAGGCTTCTTCATTTATAACTATAGGTCCTGCTTTCCCACCAATTTTTAATCGGCAAGAAAGGCTTTACGATGTTTGCGAGAATTCAGGCCATTCGTTTAATTGTTCTAAATTCTAAAAAGATGACCAAAAGTGAAAGATTCTCTCTGGCACAGGAGACCTGACCTCTAGATCAAGCACTTACAACATCCACATATCTGGTTATTTACTGAATCCTTCCACAATCTAAAGACATGTAGGTAAGCTGATTGGAGGCTATAAATAAGTATGAGTGTGTGAGTGAATGGTGTGTGTGCCCTGCAATGGATTGGCGACCTGTCCATAGCGTATTCCTGCCTCTCACCCAATGCATGCTGGGATAGGCTCCAGCACCCTCCGCAACCCTAACCAGGAATAAGCGGGTATAGACAATGGATGGATCCTGACCAGGAATAAGCCTGGTATAGATAATGGATGAATCCTGACCAGGAAGAAGCCCAGTATAGATAATGGATGGATCCTGACCAGGAAGAAGCCCAGTATAGATAATGGATGGATCCTGACCAGGAAGAAGCTCAGTACAGATAATGGATGGATGGAAAAAGGAAACAAGCAAGGTAATTATGCAGGCTGATACAAAGGCAATGTTTCTGAAAAGGTCACTTTATTATAAAACCCAAACCCCAATCAGTTATTTAAACACTCAAAGTTCTCTACCGAGAAATCAATACAACTAGCCTGTGAGGAACAACATAGGTGAGATTTTACAGATCGTCTTCATCCAAAACCTCTTAAAATAATCAATTTAATATTAATTATCTCAGTCAGTGCTTTAAATGTCGTCTTATTTACTTTTTGATAAACTGTATTGATGGTAAGTTACATGGCCCCAATTTAGCACATCATTTAACACAGAAGATAAAACAGAATCAGCATGGCATGCCCATAAACATATATACACACTCCATCTTAATTGCTTTTGTTATTCTTCTTATTATACATTTTCAAACACCCAATCATAAAAATGTGTAATATTTCATTTACATAACCAAACACTCTGATGACATTCACTTAACCAGTGTTGTAAGGGGTCAAGTCAAGCTACCACAAACTGTTCAGCTACCAAAAATTTGCTTTTATTTGTAATGTACACTGAATTTGTAACCTAATCTTATAAATTTTTCAAAATGTTAATGTTGCAGTAAAGTGCCCTTAATTTGACGCTAGATTGTACTGTTTTTGCTTAACACTGTGTGATAGATTACAAAGACCCCTAACCTACATTTAATTCCTCTAAAGTATGTTTGACAGGTCTGTAACACAATACATGATGTAATGCCTCATCTTAACTGCAAGTCGATTTTCTCTTTTGACTTTTCTGTCATCAAACAACAATCAGCGATTTGCATTCCAGTGTGTGAGGATAGAACAGGAGTGAATGCGAGCTGCAATTGTAAATTATATCCCATGATGCTGTGTGGTGTCATGACACAAGCGAGAAAGCAAGCAGCAGTCTGCTCCGAGCAGCACAACAGTTCTAAAGCCTAGTGTGATGCATTCTTCCACACTACAAAAGCCTGGGCTCCTAGTACCCATACCAAAACAAACAGACTGCACTCATCTTTGGTCCTAAACTCAGAACTAGCAACAAGGTTTTAATGCCTGATCAATACATTGGGGTGGGAAAAGTTATTTTCAGGTATATGCATATACAAAAAAAAAAAAAATTTAAGGGAAATACATAGGTGATCTGTTGCCCATAATGAAACTTCCTGTCTATGTTTCTCAAAGAGGAGGCAAATCAAGACTGCAAGTGTTCTGATTAGTCTCACTCTAAATGAAGCAGAGTTGGAGGACAGGAACGGATTCATTCCAACCCTAACGTACCAAATTAGGACTGAAATGAAAACCTACAGAATGGTAGATCTCGAACAAAGTGTGTGTGTGTGTGTGTGTGTGAGAGAGAGAGTGAGACAGAGAGAGAGAAAGAGTGCGACAGAGAGAGAGAGCAAAAGTAGAGAGAGAGGTAGAGTGAGCGTGAAAATACGAGAATGGGGTATAAGGTAGGGATTTTCAACCCTGGTCCTGGAGAGCTGTAGGTGTGCAAGTTTTGGTTGTTACTCAGGATTTATTTGATCAATAAAAGTGTGTGCGTGTGTATGTGTGTGTGCAGTGTGTGCGTGTGTATGTGTGTGTGCAGTGTGTGCATGTGTGTGTATGTATTTGTACGCGTATGCATGTGTAGGTGTGTGTGTGCGTGTTTGTGTGTGTTTGTATGTAACTGTGCATGTGTGTACGTGTGCATGTGTGTGTGCACATGTGTGTGCATGTGTGTGTGTGTGGGTGGGTGTGTATGTGTGCGGGTGTGTGTGTGTATGCGGGTGTGTTTGTGTGTATGTGTGTGTATGTGTGTGTGTGTGTGTGTGTGTGTGTGTGCGGGTGGGTGGGTGTGTATGTGGGTGTGTATGTGTGTGTTTGTATGTATGTGTATGTGTGTGTTTGTGTGTGGTTGGGTGTGTATGTGTGCGGGTGTGTGTGTGGGTGAATGGGTGTGTGTGTGTGTGGGTGGGTGTGTATGTGTGTGTGTGAGCAAGGCAGGGTGGCAGGTTCGAGGGCAGAACAGCTCACTGCCGGACCTCTACATAGTTTGCGGGGAAGAGCCCATAGGCCCCTTTGCACACGCCCCTCCACCAACCCTCGTCAATCATCTCGATGTTGGTAATGATGTCGTCGGGGTCGAAGGAGATCTCGTCATCGCCAGCTGGAACACATGAGCCAACTTAATAAATCAGCATTTTACAGCACATCTGGATTACATCTAACCCATACATGCACAACTGTTTTATTTTTATTTTTTTATACAAACAATCCATTTGAAGAGCTGGATATTACATAACAGGCTGTGTGCCAGCTGGTAACTGAACCTGCAACCTCATCCTGCACACCTGACCCTACCAACTAGCAGCTCAACAAGATCTTTAGCTGTTTAATGAGGTGTGCTTTGTTAGGTCTGGAATAAAAAGTGACAGGGTGGTCCAAGAATAGGGTTGGTTACCACTGCTCAAAGCCTAACCCCACAAAGAATCTCACAATGCAATGTTTTCTTGTTAATACCCATGCTATATATTCAACAGCATTGATGCACATTCACCAAGTATCTACTGTTACTGGTAAATGGACTGCATTTATATAGCGCTTTTATCCAAAGCGCTTTACAATTGATGCCTCTCATTCGCCAGAGCAGTTAGGGGTTAGGTGTCTTGCTCAAGGACACTTCGACATGCCCAGGGCGGGGTTTGAACCGGCAACCCTCCGACTGCCAGACAATCGGTCTTACCTCCTGAGCTATGTTGCCCCACGATTGTAGAACTAAATTGTAGAACCTCTGACAAAATGTAATCTTTTAAGTTAGTCGTGTAATAAGCGGGATAATCCCCAACGAGGTGGTCCGGTATCGGGAAATAATGTCCGCCGCGCGGGTGAAGAACCCCCACGCAAAACGTGACAGCTGACTACCTCTTGTCCCGGATTATCCCGCTTATTACACAGCTAATCAATCAATAATTTGTCAATTAATTATTTCTCATTGATAGGTTAATGAAGGCCTATTGGCTAACAGTAGTACTGGAGTAAGACGAGGCAACCAACAGTAGAAATAATATTTTAGTTGTGTTGGCCCAGTTCTAAGATATGAAAACTTATCCATGACCATGATATGAAAACAGTTGTAAGTTAAAGCGGTCTGTTACCCACAGCTGCAGTCATTATACCAAAATATTTGACAATTAGGATGTTATCAGTGTGGGTGAATATGCTAAGTTAATCTAAGAACTGGGTGTACAGGAGGCCGGTGAAGTATTTCTAAATACCAATTCATTAATATCTGCACATCAGCCGTGGTTTATTTTACAGCAGTTTGAGGTTACAGACCTCAAACGAGTCCTTTTCTTCACATAAAATGGCTGTCATTCCCTCATTTTTTCCCTTCTTGTGTGCAGAAGTTCTATTTTAATATATCTTTATTTGAAATACAGATGTAGGATCAAAAAGCATAGACTTTATTTACCTAATTTAATCTAATTAAGTGTAAAACCTTTTTTTATATCAGAAAGCACTTAAGAGAGTAATTGCAGTGTTTTGGGGATGATTATAAGTGAAATTTTCATACTGCAGAATCTGTAGCTTCAGCGGGGGCAGGGGGTGGGAAATCACACAGAGGTAGGCGTACAGGCCAGAACTCACCTGCTTGGTAATCATAGAGAGCCACAGCCGTCACCCCCAAATCTTCCCCATACTCTGCATAGGCCTGGCCCTCTGGACACAAAAACATTAATAACATTCTTTTTAAAAGTTTAAATAGTTTCAAGGCACAAACTAACTCTGGAGATTAATACATCCATAAAGGGCACTAACATCAAAAGGTACCATATCTAATGCAGTTTATAGCTAGCTAAAGGAAAAAAAAGATCTGGCAAAATATTTTTATTAATTTAATTTAAATTATGTGATGTATCTTTGCACACGAAGACAGGGGCGTACGCATTAAAAATAATTTTTAAATTAAATTGTACGAGTCAAATTATAGCTGGATGTACTCCCATGCACAAGCCAATCTGAAAATAGTTTATCTATCTATAGTTAACCTAATCATGAAAACAGCTTATCGGCCCACAAATAACAGATAACTTCAAATAATGTAGGGGGGTTGACCAATAGCACGTGGTAAATCTAGCTAAAAACAGAATTAAACAAATTTTAAAAAATGAATACAGAAAAACGGAAAAAAGGCTGCAGAGCCTGCAGGACCAAAGCCGAGACAAGTCAGCAACAGCCACGTGCAACATGATGCCGGGTGAGGTGACCGCGTTGCCTTGGGAACAGTGCACCCACAGCCCCACCTGCACGGTCGGGGGCCTCCTCATCAGGGTCCTGGTAGAGCGGCTCCTCCTGCGGCTCCTCCCGCGGCTCCTCAGGGCCGCTGGGCTCCGGCTGGTGCGCATGGGACCCGTTCTCAACCGTGGTCTCGTAGGCGCCAGCGTCCTGTGGAAAAAAGCATGCACCGCTCAGTATCAACCCTCTGCCCCGTTTAGAATCAACCCGCTGCACCGCTCAGAATCACCCCTCTGCCCCGTCAGAATCACCCCTCTGCCCCGTCAGAATCACCCCTCTGCCCCGTCAGAATCACCCCTCTGCCCCGTCAGAATCACCCCTCTGCCCCGTTCAGAATCACCCCTCTGCCCCGTTCAGAATCACCCCTCTGCCCCGTTCAGAATCACCCCGCTGCACCGTTCAGAATCACCCCGCTGCACCGCTCAGAATCACCCCTCTGCCCCACTCAGAATCACCCCTCTGCACCGTTCAGAATCACCCCTCTGCACCGCTCAGAATCACCCCTCTTCCCCATTCAGAATCATCCCACTGCACCGCTCAGAATCACCCCTCTTCCCCACTCAGAATCACCCCTCTTCCCCACTCAGAATCACCCCTCTGCCCCACTCAGAATCACCCCTCTGCACCGTTCAGAATCACCCCTCTGCACCGCTCAGAATCACCCCTCTTCCCCATTCAGAATCATCCCTCTGCCCCTCTCAGAATCATCCCACTGCACCGTTCAGAATCAACCCGCTGCACCGCTCAGAATCAACCCGCCAAGCAGTTCTGCATGAACCCGCTACGGTTGGGTGCATGTTTTTGATTTATCCCAGCACAAACACCTGATTCAACTTTTAACTGATTAATCACTGTCTTTCATCAAAATCGCACTAAGATCAGTGATCTTGCTGCTGGACTAGAACAAAAACCTGCACCCAAACCAGCCCTTTGGAAAAGACTGGACGGACGGAGCCTGTTTACGGTGGAGCCTGATCGAAACCCTGAATGTTGGGAGACACAGCTTGGAACGTAAAGCTTCAGTCAGACCTGTGGCTCAAGACCAGTGCACTGACCAGGCTTCTTTAGTACAGATGCAGGGTTGCGAGATACTGCCAGGAAGTTCGGAGCTCACCTCATACTGGTGGCTGGTGGGCATATCCTGCTGCTGGGACTCTGCAGCCAGTGCAGGGCTGGGGTCTGGGGAGGGGGGCCTGGCTTTGGCCTGCTCCTGTGAGAAGCACACCGAGAAACATGCTTACGCATATGCACGCACATACACAGGCAAACGCACGCACACGCACACACAGGCAATCGCACGCACATACACAGGCAAACGCACGCACACGCACACACAGGCAAACGCACGCACACACGTACGCACAGACGCAGGCAATCACGCGCACGCACGCACACGCACACACAGGCAATCGCACGCAAAGGCACCCACAGGCAATCGCACGCACACGCACACACAGGCAATCGCACGCACACGCACACACATGCACCGGCAATCACACGCACACACATGCACAGGCAATCACACGCACACACACACGCATGCACTCGTACATGCACGCACACACACACAAGCAATCACATGCACACACACATGCACACAGATGCAGGCAATAACATGCGCACACTGGCTTTGGCCTGCTCCTGTGAGAAGCACACCGAGAAACATGCTTACGCATATGCACGCACATACACAGGCAAACGCACGCACACGCACACACAGGCAATCGCACGCACATACACAGGCAAACGCACGCACACGCACACACAGGCAAACGCACGCACACACGTACGCACAGACGCAGGCAATCACGCGCACGCACGCACACGCACACACAGGCAATCGCACGCAAAGGCACCCACAGGCAATCTCACGCACACGCACACACAGGCAATCGCACGCACACGCACACACATGCACCGGCAATCACACGCACACGCACACACAGCCAATCGCACGCACACGCACACACAGCCAATCGCACGCACACGCACACACAGGCAATCGCACGCACACGCACACACATGCACAGGCAATCACACGCACACACACACGCATGCACTCGTACATGCACGCACACACACACAAGCAATCACATGCACACACACATGCACACAGATGCAGGCAATAACATGCGCACATACGAGTGCACGAGGAACAGGACTCTTGGGAGGGGACAAGTGCACAGGGGGAACAGAGTGAGGGGACGAGAGCACAGGGGGAACAGAGTGAGGGGACGAGAGCACAGGGGGAATAGAGTGAGGGGACAAGTGCACAGGGGGAACAGAGTGAGGGGAGAAGTGCACAGGGGGAACAGAGTGAGGGGACGAGAGCACAGGGGGAATAGAGTGAGGGGACAAGTGCACAGGGGGAACAGAGTGAGGGGAGAAGTGCACAGGGGGAACAGAGCGAGGGGGAACAGGACCCTGGTGAGGGGACGAGTGCGCAGGGGGGGACTGGATCCTAGTGAGGGGATGAGTGCGCAGGGGGAACGGGATCCTGGTGAGGGGACGAGTGCGCAGGGGGAACGGGACCCTGGTGAGGGGACGAGTGCGCAGGGGGAATGGGACCCTGGTGAGGGGACGAGAGCGCAGGGGGAACGGGACCCTGGTGAGGGGATGAGTGCGCAGGGGGAACTGGATCCTGGTGAGGGGGGAACCCTTCCCCCCTCCCTCTCTCTTTCTCTCTGCCCCTCCCTCCCTCCCTTCTTCCCTCTCTCTCTCTGCCCCTCCTTCCCCCTCTCTCTCTCTCCCTCTCTCATACCTCAGTCTTCCTGCGGGCCGCCTCCTGCTCCTCCCTCTCCTTGGCCTGGCGGCGCAGCCTCTCCTCCTCCGCCCGCTTGCGGTCCTCCTCCTCCTTCTGTTTGGCGATGTTCTCAAAGCGTGCCTTGATGCTCCCCGTGCTGCTGCCAACTGTGGAGCCCACAACAACACACACACCTGACACTCTGAATGACTACTGTGGACCTCACAACAGCACACACACCTGACAATCTGAATGACTACTGTGGACCCCACAACAGCACACACACCTGACATTCAGAATGACTACTGTGGACCCCACAACAGCACACACACCTGACACTCAGAATGACTACTGTGGACCCCACAACAGCACACACACCTGACACTCAGAATGACCCATAACTGCAATTGCAGTGGTTTTCTTCTGCAAATAATTGCAGTTGAAAGTTCAAAAGAACAGCTTCTGTCAAATCTTAGAATTGAGTCCAGAGAGAGTGTTGTCAAGGGAGCAGACTTGCTTACAGCCTCAAGGGACTTGTGTTCTGCACCTTCTGAAGTGCATCAGGGTTGGAAAATTGTGTCAGGCAACTTTTTCAGTGGATACTCCCACATAAGCAGATCAGTAGGGCGGACCTACAGCGCATACTCCCACATAAGCAGATCAGTAGGGCGGACCTACAGCGCATACTCCCACATAAGCAGATCAGTAGGGCGGACCTACAGTGCATACTCCCACATAGGCAAGGCTGTAAAGTGGATCCACAGTGCATACTGCCATATAAGCAGATCAGATTGAGGCTGACATCTACCCATCGCCCATTGCTCTCTGGTCTTGCTGAAAAATGATTCACCCTTACTGCTGGTCTCAGCACAATACCACAGTGGAGGGTTCATTAGCTGTAAATGTTGATCTATTGATGTTTTTACGTGCAATTCTCAACTGTGCAGAATTAATTGAATCTGTCTGTGTTCAATGTACCAGGAGCATACTACGAGGGTCAAAACGAACCATTATTAACCACAATTAATCATTAATCCAGTGCCTATGGAAAGGGGAATATAAACTGTGGTGTTAGTTTGTTCATTTCCTTCATGGAAAGTTCTTAACTAACATAGTCCAACAAACCATAAAAGGTCATTGCTGGAGCACAGAAAATCATTCTGTGCCTGGAGAAAAGTGATCACTGGATACAATCCCATTACTGTCAGGACATTTTTAACATTTTATCGTAAAACTAACCTGCTTCAACAGGTTTAGTTTTTTGATAGGCGGGGGTTGGCTTTTCAACTTCTTCAAAAGTGCCAGCACTCTGAAAAGAAAATAAAAAAATAAGACAGCATGCACAGGAAAAACATAGTGAAGGATCATGTTAAAATATTGACTTAAATAAAGAATTATATAAGCAAATATATAAAATGTAATGTTTTGATATAGTTCACCAAGTGAGTACATTCAATAGTCAATGTATGTAATAGTATGTGGTTTCACCCCATACAATGTATCTGTCAGACTGCAAGTAAAAGGGTATGGACAGCAGCTGCAATAGTTAAGTACATTAAGGGATTAAAGAACCTCTATTTATGTTTAACTGGCCACCATGGTCAGTTTTGGAATGGACTCCCTAACCAAAACTTGGCTATAGTTGGAAGTTTTCCATATGACGACTGAATGAATCTCATAGGCTGGACCAACAGTGCTTTGTCTCTAAAAACTATATGAACTCATGTATTTCCTTGACAAAATTGAATTTTCTCCTGTCAACTGAATTGTAATAAATGTATCCACTTCCAGGAAAATCTGTAATTTTACATTACATTAATGTTTATGAATAACACCAACATATGCATGTATGAAAAAGGCTTGTTAGGGGTCCAAGCACTAAAGATTATTTAGTTTACAATTGTTTAATTTTTGAAATATATTTAATATATTTTTCTTTTGTTTAGTGTTGTAACACTATAGGCCTATGCTTATTAATATGTTGAACAGGCTTCAACTTAAAAGTTGTTAATAAACCAGGTTGTTAATAAACCGTGAATTCAAAAATCAGGTCAACCCTTGTGGACATTATGTTTCTGAACTATTAAGGTAATTTCAGTATCGTTAGGTACCGAGTATCAAATCAGTATCGTTTAAGTTTCAAGTATCGTTTCAGTATCGAGTATCGTGATACTAAACCTGGTATCGGTATCAAAGTCAAAATTTTGGTATCGTGACAACACTAGTCTGATGCCCTTTTTAGTTGTGGCATGGAAGCGCTGCAGCTCTACATACATGCCGGGCCATCTAAGTGTTACGATATGCCATCTAAGTGTTAAAACAAAAGTAAAGGCCTTTACAGCAAGCGGCTAGGACACATTCATGGCGATGCAACTAAGTAATCCGACAGGGTCTCTTAGCACAAAATTGGCCGCAAGTCATCAATATTTTTTATAATCTGATATTCAGTAGATATGATATTCAGTAGATATGTTCGGTGAAGGTATATTATCATGAGGACAAAATCATTTATAAAACGCTCCATAGGGGGCGCAATAGCGCCAATGCTTGGACCCCTCCCAACGCCACTTGCGGCTTTAACTGAATTTTCAACTGGAACTAAATGAAATATGCAGATTGAAAGATACCTTGTCCATTCGGTCCTGCTGGACGCCAAATTTCCCACCAAAGCCTTTGGCGTAGTCTGAAACAGCACAAAAGTCCACCAGTAATTACTATAAATATAATGACTACAAGATAAAAATCAGCTACATTCACTGAAAATGAGAGGTTAAGAAAGATGAAGCAACTCATGCAGAATCTCTATGAGCCGACAGATGAGCCAAAAAAAGAAACCTGAAGATGAACATTTCCTGAAATCTAATGAATGGCTAGTGGCACCATTTTGGCTCAAGCGCTGCAGCAGAAGCCACACAGGTAGTAAGCTGCGGCTCAGCAACTGCGCACGCATGCAGGCGACACTGCTGCATGGAGGCCCAAGAGCAGATGGGAGCCCAAATCAAGCGGAGCGTGATCACATTCATAAAGACAGATCCGAGAGAAACAGGAGAGGAGAACAGACAGTAACATACACACAGAAGAGGAAGAATTCCAAATCTGCCGCCCACCCCAGCACAGCTTGGCCCATTTCTACTCTCCTCCACCAAATGAGTGAACTAATGCCAAAATTCAATGGTGTCACAGACACAGCACTGGATAAAATTTCATTTTAAAATCTATGCATGGCATATAACATTCAGCATTTGAATATACGCCAATTTCGAAACTGGAGGGACATGGAGGGGAGCGGGCCCTATGCTGGTCTGTGCTGGAGGGACATGGTGGGGAGCCGGTCTGTGCTGGAGGGACATGGTGGGGAGCCGGTCTGTGCTGGAGGGACATGGTGGGGAGCCGGTCTGTGCTGAAGGGACATGGTGGGGAGCCGGTCTGTGCTGAAGGGACATAGTGGGGAGCCGGTCTGTGCTGGAGGGACATGGTGGGGAGCCGGTCTGTGCTGGAGGGACATGGTGGGGAGCCGGTCTGTGCTGGAGGGACATGGTGGGGAGCCGGTCTGTGCTGGAGGGACATGGTGGGGAGCCGGTCTGTGCTGGAGGGACATGGTGGGGAGCCGGTCTGTGCTGGAGGGACATGGTGGGAAGCTAGTCTGTGCTGGCGGGACATGGTGGGGAGCCGGTCTGTGCTGGAGGGACATGGTGGGGAGCGGGCCCTATGCTGGTCTGTGCTGGAGGGACATGGTGGGGAGCGGGCCCTATGCTGGCCTGTGCTGGAGGGACATGGTGGGAAGCTGGTCTGTGCTGGAGGGACATGGTGGGAAGCTAGTCTGTGCTGGAGGGACATGGTGAGGAGCGGGCCCTATGCTGGTCTGTGCTGGAGGGACATGGTGGGGAGCGGGCCCTTTGCTGGTCTGTGCTGGAGAGAGCAGCAGGTCTGGACTGTAGCTGAAGAGACAGTGCCTTGTTGTGACTCGTGCTTTGCCAGTTTCTCCTTGTACTCAAAGCCAAGTGCACATTTGTCCTGCTTCTCCAACTCTACCCCGTACTTCCCTCCGAAACCCCGCTTATAATCTGAAAGAGTCCATGAGGGACACAGGGAGGGGGGGGAGAATGTCGAAAAACAAAGACAACAGGACACAAACTCAGGGTTAAACAGACAGCATGAGGAGAGCATTGAATAGCATTCCTGTGTAGCTCTCCATTCCACCAGCAACTTCCTGCCAACAAAGCAAAGGCTCACCTCCACCAGGAACCACGACTACAGAACAGTATGTACGTGTATACATTTATACATCATCACATTATTCTGTTATTATTGTTTGTCATCTGATGTTTAATATGTTCCTTGTAATGCTTTGGCAATATAAATGCAAATTTCGTCATGCCAATGAAGCACTTTAAATAATTTTAACAAATATATACAGTGAGCACCATAATTCATTGGACAGTGACACATTTTTTGTCATTTTGGTTCTGTACTCTAGCACTTTGCATTTGAAAGGATACAATGACAATGAGGTTGTGCAGACTGTCAGCTTTAATTTGAGGGTATTTTCATACATATCGGATGAACCGTTTAGAAATTTTCGGGCATCAAAAAATATTGGACAGTTCAACACAATGTAGAATAAAGTAATTATTTTTAATATTTGGTCACATATCCTTTGCATGCAATGACTGCTTGAAGTCTGAAACGCACAGACATCATCAGACTCTGGGTATCTTCCCTGGTGATGCTCTGCCAGGCCTGTACTGCAGCCATCTTCAGTTCCTGCTTGTTTCGGGGACTTTTTGCCTTCAGTCTCCTCTTCAGCATGTAAAATGCATGTTCAGTTAGATTCAGATCTGGTGATGACTGACTCGTCCAGTCAAGGATTTTCCACTTTTTGGCTGTTAAAAACCCCTTTGTTGCTCTAGCAGTATGTTTCGGGTCATTGTCTTGTTGCATGGTGAAGTGCCATCCAATGAGTTTGGAGGCATTTGGTTTTATCTGAGCAGATAAAATATTTCTGTAGACTTCAGAATTCATTGTTCTAATTCTGTCTGCAGTCACATCATCGATGAAGACAAGTGAGACAGTTCCACTGGCAGCCATACAGGTCTAAGCCATAACACCCCCTCCACCATGTTTCACGGATGAGGTGGTATGCTTTGGATCACGGGCATTTCCTTTTTTTCACCACACTTTCCTCTTTCCATCACTCTGGTACATGTTAATGTTTGTCTCATCTGTCCACAAGACTTTGTTCCAGAACTCTTGAGGCTCTTTTAGGTGCTTTTTAGCAACCTGTAATCTCACCTTTTTGTTCTTCAGGCTTATCAGTGGTTTGCATCTTGTAGTGTACCCTCTGTAGTCCTACTGTCCTACTGGTGTAGTCTTCTATGTATGGTAGACTTTGACACATCTACACCTGCATCCAGGAGAGTGTTTTTGATCTGTTGGGCTGTTGTCAGGGGGGTTTTCTTCACCATAGAGAGTATTCTCCAGTCATCCACTACAGTGGTCTTCCTTGGTCTACCGGGTCTTTTGACATAATTGAGTTCACCAGTTGTTTTTTTTCTTGTAATGATGAACCAAACTGTTGACTTGGGCATGCCCAGGGTTTATGCAATGTTTCTGATTGATTCATTTCTGAGCCTTATGACGGCCAGCTTAATTTGCACCGACACTGCTGTCTTCCTCATGTTGTCACATCCCAACAACAATCTTCAAAGGCAATTGCAAAGTCTAGAATCAAGACTAGACATCAACAGCTCTCTTCTGCATTCACTAACGACACAAATGAATACACCTGCCAAACGAAACACATCTGTGAAGCCAATTCAACAAATACTTGTAGTACCTTAAAATGGGGGGACCATGTACAAAAGGTGCTGTCATTTTTAAACTGTTCATCCGATATGGATGTAAATACCCTCAAATTAAAGCTGACAGTCTGCACTTCAACCTCATTGTCATTGTATCCTTTCAAACGCAAAGTGCTAGTGTACAGAACCAAAATAACAAAAAACGTGTCACTGTCCAATGAATTATGGTGCTCACTGTAGATTAAAGCAAAGGCAGAGCAGTAAGAGTCTGACCCTGCATCTCTCAGAGCAGTAAGGGTCTGACCCTGTAACTCTCAGAGCAGTAAGAGTCTGACCCTGTAACTCTCAGAGCAGTAAGAGTCTGACCCTGTAACTCTCAGAGCAGTAAGAGTTTGACCCTGTAACTCTCAGAGCAGTAAGATTCTACTCCTTTATTTTTCCTGAATAAATCAGTAAGTAATGATTTCCCAGGCCGTAGAAAGTGTCATCCAGAGGTATAAGCTATGGGAAGGCATCTGTACTAGGACAGCTGACAGCAGGAGAGAATGTTGAGCAAACAGCGCTGAACACCAGGGGCCCCAGAGCCGATTAACCACTAAAAACACCCTCCCTGCTGGGAGCCTGAAGTTTTGGACAGACCGTCAGCAATGGGTACCTTTCTGGGACTCGTGGAGCTGGAGTTTCTCCTGGTGGTCCCAGCCCATGGCTGATTTGTCCTGCCGGTCAGTCTGAACTCCAAACTTCCCCCCAAAGCCCTTCACGTAATCTGAAATACCCAAAAACACACACTGGGTAAGAATACAGTCTTAACATAAAGACACCTTTCACCACATTACTATGACAGAAATTCCAGTCAAATACAATGCACAGGCAGTATGTTCAGTAACAAAAGATGATAAAGTTTATTAACTAAAAGCACATATTTCTTCCTTTTCCATGTTATTTATTATTTGAATAAATGCCAATGTAGCATTAAGCCATGCTTTTCCGTCTTCGTGAGCAACTGTCATGAGGCAACCGACTAACTGATAAGGCACTACAACACAATGAGTTTAAGTGTAGAAAGATCATGTGACCAAGCCAGAAAGAAAACTTCTCCACAGCATCGTGGGTAATGCAAGAACAACGTTCTAAATACAATCTAACAATGTCAGCTTTTGCTATTCCCAAAAGAAACCTTACGGTATAAAGGCTTGTACAAAAAAATGGACTGCTCCACTAGGAGTCTTAAAACATCTTCAGTGATCCGGGAATATTTTGGAATGTTTAGCAAAGGTTCCTCCCCTACATAACTTGTTCGGGCAGGACAGAGAGATACAGATTGCAGTCTGTACCCTCCAATACTTGAATGCATATTCAGATGGCCCTACATGTTCAAACGGCCGTAACCCAAACACCAAATGGAGCGACAGCACGGCTGAGAGCCGGACGGGGTGCTTTCGAGCAGAAGGGTTAGGGTGACCCACCTTTCTGAGACTCATGCTTTTCCGTTTTCCCCTGGTACTCAAAGCCCACCGCGCTCTTGTCCACCTTGTCCGTTTCCACACCGAACTTTCCCCCAAAGCCTTTGGCATAATCTGACAAGCCCACAGCAGAAGCATGTTACACTCACCAGGCAATGCTACACAGGTGATCGACAGCACGTTACACTCAGGCAGCAATACACAGGTGATCTACAGTATGTTACACTCAACAGGCAATGCTACACAGGTGATCTACAGTACGTTACACTTAACAGGCAATGCTACACAGGTGATCTACAGTACCTTACACTTAACAGGCAATGCTACACTGGTAATCTACATTATGTTACACTCACCAGGCAACACTACACAGGTAATCTACAGCATGTTGCACTTAGGCAGCAATACACAGGTAATCTACAGTATGTTACACTCAACAGGCAATGTTACACAGGTGATCTACGGCATATTACTAATGAGCGATGGCTGCATTTCACAATCCACAGTAATTACAAAGATATAATTAATCAGTAAAGACGATAAAAGATGGTAGTTATTTCTAATTATCAGTAAGTGATATGCAAGTCTTCTGGGCCAAACAGCTGAGATAAAGCCTCTGCTTTGACACTGAAATAGTAGATAATGGACAGCCCTAATAACCATGACATTCTGGAGGCTCCTTTGACGTTGACAGCCTCATTTCCACACAACGTTGAAATCACCATTAAAATCCGGCACCGGCTAACCAACAGAAGCCAGGGCTACTGCACAGGCAGCAATAGTCAAACACAGATAAAAACAAAAGAGCACTTATGAAAGCTAGAATCAGCGTTGAAATTAAAGTTGGAAGCAGGGTAGGGGCGGGTGGGGGGTGGGGGGGTGGAGGGGGCAGACAAACCTTTCTGGGACTCATGTTTTTCTGTTTTGCCCTGGTAATCGAAGCCTACTGCACTCTGGTCAACCCGGTCTGCTTGCACCCCGTACCGGCCCCCAAACCCCGTAGCATAGTCTACGTGATTAAAGAGTGACAGCACATCAGGCAAGCATGGCTACTGCAGCAAAGCCCCATGGGTAGATCTGCAGTCCACACTGCACATCACATGGGAGGAGCAAAGGAACATTTAACCATAACATAATATTCAGGCACGAACACAAAACGGATGGTGTAGCAGGTGAGAATACGAGCAGTCAGCAAACTCACTCAAACAGCTGCAGATTTAACACTGGTGCATTAAGTAGGCGGTTTACTTAGTAAGAAGCAGAACCATTTGAGCAAAAAGACGCAATGGGAACAACTGAAGGACAAAAACACGCGACAGCCTCCAGGGAGAACTTTTAGAAAATGTCTTTCTTGTTCTCCGACCTCCCCCTCTCAGCTATTGGTCCAAATATCACATGGTTGGTTAAGTCACGGTTGAGAGTTCAGCGGGCAGACTTCAACTTTCTGGCTCATTCACTGCCTGTACTGTACTGCGGTAGAGGGCGAACTTACCATCTCCTTCGCCTTTTTTTCTTCTTTTGCATACCTAGATAAACTAAAGCCACTTTAAACTCCTCTCTCTGAATCTGTCGCATTTGTGCCTCTATCACCACCGCCATTGTTGTTTTGTGTTGTGATCTCGCGTAGCCCTTCTCATCCATGGCGTAGCCCTGAGACGGAGGTCTGGGCGAGATTCCAGCCCCGGTTAATAGCTGCCTTGTAATTATTCTGCGCCCCCCAGCGGCATGGAGTGACATTAAACTAGGGCTGCCCCCTAATATTCGACCAAACCGTTAGTCGATGAGAAGAGTCTTAGTCGACCAAGTTTTCATTGGTCGGTTAGTCGCAGGTAAAAAAAAATAATAATAATAAATTTTAAACCCTCAAACTCCATTCGGGAGCTGCGCCTTGTCATTAAAAAGTTATTAAACTATGTCGGGCAGGAAATCATCCAACATGTGGAATCATTTCGCGCATGGACCCCAAGAAGGCGACTTGCAAACTCTGCATGATGTGTTTGCAAGGTAGGTGTTTTTTACTCTCAGGCTCGTAGCTTTAGTTCGGTCCCTGGAGTCCGGTTTACTGGCGGACGTCCATTCGCCATACAAAGCATGCGTGCGCTTAACGTGGTAGTAGAACAAATTGAAAACGCTGTCATCTTCTGCACGGCCGTCTATACCACAAATGACGCCGAAGTTAGGGCTACGACCATGTACTCTATTTATCTGACTTGATAGCCATTTCAAAGTCAGGGCCATAAACATGGAACGAATCATACACTGCAACATTGCTGCCGTTAAATGTGTTAACATTACATTTTTGTTTGCATCCTGACCTAAGAAAAAACTGAAAGTTTTCATTCCATGTTGAGGCTACTTCTCTGTAGGTCTGTTTATTTTTGCACTGATATTTCTCTTTCAAGTGTTTCAGTTTGCTGTACTATATTTTAAAAAGAAACGAAAATATTCATTCAATTTAGTTTTTTAACAAAAGGCTGTTTTTGTAAGTTATTGTGTTGGTGTTACAAGTTCATAAGTTGTGTGATGTTATACTGTGTTGAAATAAATTACCAAAATGTTCAGTCTCCTTGTTGGTTGTTCCGACACATTCAGAATCATCACCGCTTTTGCCGTTAGCATTGTCGTTAACAGGCGGCTCGCTTTTGTGCGTGCGCTTGTAAAATTTATTTTTAGCATAGTATTAACAATGTTACTTATAACATTCTTTCTCAGCCCTGGAACTCAAACCATTTTCTGATGCCCCAAAAAATATATATTTCAATAATTAAATTAATATCATAAACGTGCGACGACTAGTCAACTAATGGCATGGTCTAACGACTACTAGTCGACCAGGGAAATCTTTGGTCGGGGGCAGCCCTACATTAAACAGTGCAGTGTTCTCATTGAGTATACCGACAACGGTGTTTGTGGACATGTTCGCCGGTGGTTCTCAATCCTGAAGTTCTTTCTTCTTACTGAGTATACCGCCAGCTTTAGCGATCCTCAAAACATCTATTCAGTAAGCCTTCAAATTAATTAAAAGCAGGGGGAAAAAATCAAGCGGCTTACCATTTGAGGAAAGAACATTTACAACAAAAGCAGTAACCGAACAACTTTAAAAATGCGTGGCATGCATCTGCTGTATGAGCCAATCAGCAGGACAGTGAACTAGGGAGCAGGAATCGCTTATGATCCATTACCATTTGACAAGGCATTAAATGCAAGCATGTTTGTCAACCTACAGCTCCATTTCAGTTGAGAGTACAATACCGATGGTAGAAAAAGACTGAGTGGTTCTAGAAGTTAACTTTTTTTTCTGCTAAACAGAGTACAGCACCTTTCTGTGAAGCATGTTTCTCCGTCTTTCCAGCGTACTCAAATCCAACCGCAGACTGCAGGGCAACAGGAAGGAGAGTTCAGTTGGCTAACCAGATGCATAAAATCCATTTAATATTGTAGTATAAAACCACTATACTTGCACACCATGTGCAGATGGTTCTGGCTGTATAAATACTGCTAGTAGTTTTTACGGTTTAACATTTTACCAGGCCAGATTCAAAGCCGACTGACAGGCACAGATGTAAATAACATGTGGACACATTAAGAACACATTCAGTGCACATTCTGTGAAGGTCCCATCCAGGCGAGCAAGACTGTACCTGGTCCACACGGTCTGCCTGCACTCCAAACTTGCCTCCGAAGCCTTTGGACGTGTCCGTCTGGGAGCAGTGCTTGGACAGTTTGCTCTGGTACTCGTGGCCCACAGCAGACTGGGAGGGGGGAGAGAAAACATTTATAAAAATAAGAGTCTGCAAATGACGTGTACAAAGTCTCCCAGGTCAGTGTCGTTGCCACAGAAGTGCAGAGTCGTGCAGTAACCCTTTAATACGGCTGACCTGGGCTGGACTATTAGACTGCAGCTCTTTCTCTGCCTCATTCGGCTGCTGCTGCCTCATCACATTCACAGTTCTCCCCAGGCAGAAAGCCCCGCCCCCATGGAGCTCTGACAGGCAGGCAGAAAGCCCCGCCCCCGTGGAGCGCTGACAGGAAGGCAGAAAGCCCTGACCCCGGGGAGCGCTGACAGGCTGGCAGAAAGCCCCGCCCCCGTGGAGCGCTGACAGGCTGGCAGAAAGCCCCGCCCCCATGGAGCGCTGACAGGCAGGCAGAAAGCCGCGCCCCCGTGGAGCGCTGACAGGCAGGAAGAAAGCCCCGCCCCCGTGGAGTGCTGACAGGCTGGCAGAAAGCCCCGCCCCCATGGATCGCTGACAGGCAGGCAGAAAGCCGCGCCCATGAATACACACACATACACACCAGCTCTCTCGTGCACACACACACACTCTCATGGACACACAAACACACACTCATGCAGACATATACACACACACACAAACACAAGTCTCGTGCAAACACTCATGCAAACTCGCACACACTCATGCACACTCATGCAAACACTCATGCACACACTCTCTCATGCACACACACTAGGGAAGTATCCGAATCCGAATACGATATTCGGGAAAGCACGAATAATGCGATGGAAACAGATATTTCTTCTACCCGAAGTTGCTCGTTATTATTCGGATTCGGGGGGGGAAAAAAAAAAAGTCAGCTCCATGTCATGTTCTCATAGCCTCTATCTAACCTATCTAACGTTAGAGGGGGGCACCAGTTACACACACCAACAAACATTGAGCCACTGCACTGCAAAACATTTAATAATTAAATTCTGTGCGTCAGCCATTATGTTTATTCACATCGATTCATATCATTGTGGATGGCCACTAGATAAAAATGCCCATTCTGTCTGCAACATAGGACTTTGATTTCATTAACTAGTCGCCTCATTTACTACACATTATTGAAAAGCGATTGCTATATTCTGTAGTCGCCCCCACCGAGTCAGCGCACAGCAGGCAGCGGGATAGCAGGTTCCGGGTTATCACTTAAGGAAACTCTCGCATCGAGGAGGAGGTGCAGGAGCTAGCGAGATACAAGCCTGGTGTGGCAGCTGGATTTCTTTCAAACCCCCGCAACCTATACATCAAAATGAAGCTTAGAACGTGCAGTTTTTAGCTGTATGTGTTAATTTCCTCCATTCAAAAAAAAAAAAACCCAGTCGAAATATTGAAATTTCTTGTATTTCAGTCAATATTCATCCGTTTAATATGTAACATGATATATGTATCAGTCATAGGTCTTGGCTATAATGAACACGAAATCCATTCATGGTAACAGTTGCCACCAAGGGAAAATATGAGGACATCTGATGGTTTGCAGTCTATCCAAACTTAATTCAGTAGGGGAAAAAATAAAAAAATAAAAAATAAAAACAGGCAAGAAAAAGTTAATGTAGGCTATTACTGTTAAGTAATTACTGTTGTAAAGTAGAACTGCAGTAACGTTAACACATCAAGAAGCGCGAACGCAGCATCATTGGAATTTAAGATTATTCCCTTCAACTGAAGGATATGTTTCTATATATCTTTACTGAAAAACTGAATATTTCGGTTTATAAAACATTTTTTCCAGTTTCTGATTGTTCAATGTCCCCCAGTTAAAGGGGGGGGTGTTGGGGTTCAGACAGCTCATAAAACTTAGTTTAGTTAAAAAATAAAAAAAGAGAGAGAGATGAAAAGTACAGTATGAGGATGTGGAAATATATTTCATAATTAATTATATGCCAATATTCAATCAATTTGATGCTTTGAAGGCACAACAATTGCATTGCCAATGAATATTAGGTTAAAAAATACAACATTTGTCCAATTTAACGTGACTTATAAACCACGCCCACTTCCAGTCTTCTATCCAATACAGATACAGATAATTTTGTTGGTTGAACAGATAGACACAGATAATGAGGTCTCTGCACACCCCTAACACACACACACACACTCTCATACACACACTCACTCATGCACACACTCTCGCATACACACACACTTAAATAGGCTGCTGAAAATGTCTGGCACACCTACATTTCCTGGTTTTAAAATCTGGCCCAATTGAATTTGTAACTGAATAGCCCTGTCTTATGATCTCCATGCAGTACTGCCACAAGGCATCCACAATCACCATTGATCATTTGTCCACATCTGCATATGTGGAAGGCTCTGGAACAGTGTTCATCCTTTTCTTACCTTGTCCATACGGTCCTGCTGCACGCCGAACTTGCCCCCGTACCCATGGGAGGCCTTGGGCATGGTCTCCAGCTCCTGCTGCTTCAGGTGGCTGTGCTCAGTAGAGACGTTCTCACGTAGTGTGTGGATGCTGAGGAAGAGCAGGTTAATCTCATTTTAGACATGCATCAGAGCATTTACAGCACTGGGCCTGAGTAGGACAACCAGGGCATTTAGAGTGCCTGAGGAGGACGCAGCAGGGCATTTAGAGCACCTGAGGAGGACACAGCGGGGCATTTAGACTGCCTGAGGAGGACACAGCGGGGCATTTAGAGCACCTGAGGAGGGCACAGTAGGCATTTAGACTGCCTGAGGAGGACACAGCGGGGCATTTAGAGCTTCTGGCCTGAGGAGGACACAGCGGGGCATTTAGAGCTCCTGCCCTGAGGAGGACACAGCGGGGCATTTAGAGCACCTAAGGAGGGCACAGTAGGCATTCAGACTGCCTGAGGAGGACACAGCGGGGCATTTAGACTGCCTGAGGAGGGCACAGCGGGGCATTTAGAGCTCCTGCCCTGAGGAGGACACAGCGGGAATTTAGAGCACCTGAGGAGGACACAGCGGGGCATTTAGAGCACCTGAGGAGGGCACAGTAGGCATTTAGACTGCCTGAGGAGGACACAGCGGGGCATTTAGACTGCCTGAGGAGGACACAGCGAGGCATTAAGAGCTCCTGAGGAGGGCACAGTAGGCATTTAGACTGCCTGAGGAGGACACAGCGGGGCATTTAGACTGCCTGAGGAGGACACAGCGGGGCATTTAGAGCTCCTGCCCTGAGGAGGACACAGCGGGGCATTTAGAGCACCTGAGGAGGGCACAGTAGGCATTTAGACTGCCTGAGGAGGACACAGCGGGGCATTTAGACTGCCTGAGGAGGACACAGCGGGGCATTTAGAGCTCCTGCCCTGAGGAGGACACAGCGGGGCATTTAGACTGCCTGAGGAGGACACAGCGGGGCATTTAGAGCACCTGAGGAGGGCACAGCGGGGCATTTACAGCACCTGAGGAGGGCACAGTAGGCATTTAGACTGCCTGAGGAGGACACAGCGGGGCATTTAGACTGCCTGAGGAGGACACGGCGGGGCATTTAGAGCTCCTGAGGAGGGCACAGCAGGGCATTTAGAGCTCCTGGCCTGAGGAGGGCACAGCGGGCATTTAGAGCACCTGAGGAGGACACAGCGGGGCATTTAGAGCACCTGAGGAGGGCACAGTAGGCATTTAGACTGCCTGAGGAAGACACAGCAGGGCATTTAGAGCACCTGAGGAGGGCACAGCGGGGCATTTAGAGCACCTGAAGAGGGCACAGCGGGGCATTTAGAGCACCTGAGGAGGACACAGCGGGGCATTTAGAGCTCCTGGCCTGAGGAGGACACAACGGGCATTTAGAGCACCTGAAGAGGACACAGCGGGGCATTTAGAGCTCCTGAGGAGGGCACAGTAGGCATTTAGACTGCCTGAGGAGGACACAGCGGGGCATTTAGAGCACCTGAGGAGGACACAGCGGGGCATTTAGAGCTTCTGGCCTGAGGAGGACACAGCGGGGCATTTAGAGCTCCTGAGGAGGGCACAGTAGGCATTTAGACTGCCTGAGGAGGACACAGCGGGGCATTTAGACTGCCTGAGGAGGACACAGCGGGGCATTTAGAGCTCCTGCCCTGAGGAGGACACAGCGGGGCATTTAGAGCACCTGAGGAGGGCACAGTAGGCATTTAGACTGCCTGAGGAGGACACAGCGGGGCATTTAGACTGCCTGAGGAGGACACAGCGGGGCATTTAGAGCTCCTGCCCTGAGGAGGACACAGCGGGGCATTTAGACTGCCTGAGGAGGACACAGCGGGGCATTTAGAGCACCTGAGGAGGGCACAGCGGGGCATTTAGAGCACCTGAGGAGGGCACAGTAGGCATTTAGACTGCCTGAGGAGGACACAGCGGGGCATTTAGACTGCCTGAGGAGGACACAGCGGGGCATTTAGAGCTCCTGAGGAGGGCACAGCAGGGCATTTAGAGCTCCTGGCCTGAGGAGGGCACAGTAGGCATTTAGACTGCCTGAGGAGGACACAGCGGGGCATTTAGACTGCCTGAGGAGGACACAGCGGGCATTTAGAGCACCTGAGGAGGACACAACGGGGCATTTAGAGCACCTGAGGAGGACACAGCGGGGCATTTAGACTGCCTGAGGAGGACACAGCGGGGCATTTAGAGCACCTGAGGAGGGCACAGCGGGGCATTTAGAGCTCCTGAGGAGGGCACAGCGGGGCATTTAGAGCTCCTGGCCTGAGGAGGACACAACGGGCATTTAGAGCACCTGAAGAGGACACAGCGGGGCATTTAGAGCTCCTGAGGAGGGCACAGTAGGCATTTAGACTGCCTGAGGAGGACACAGCGGGGCATTTAGAGCTTCTGGCCTGAGGAGGACACAGCGGGGCATTTAGAGCTCCTGAGGAGGGCACAGCAGGCATTTAGAGCTCCTGCCCTGAGGAGGACACAGCGGGGCATTTAGAGCACCTGAGGAGGGCACAGTAGGCATTTAGACTGCCTGAGGAGGACACAGCGGGGCATTTAGACTGCCTGAGGAGGACACAGCGGGGCATTTAGAGCTCCTGCCCTGAGGAGGACACAGCGGGGCATTTAGACTGCCTGAGGAGGACACAGCGGGGCATTTAGAGCACCTGAGGAGGGCACAGCGGGGCATTTAGAGCACCTGAGGAGGGCACAGTAGGCATTTAGACTGCCTGAGGAGGACACAGCGGGGCATTTAGACTGCCTGAGGAGGACACAGCGGGGCATTTAGAGCTCCTGAGGAAGGCACAGCAGGGCATTTAGAGCTCCTGGCCTGAGGAGGGCACAGTAGGCATTTAGACTGCCTGAGGAGGACACAGCGGGGCATTTAGACTGCCTGAGGAGGACACAGCGGGGCATTTAGAGCTCCTGAGGAGGGCACAGCAGGGCATTTAGAGCTCCTGGCCTGAGGAGGGCACAGTAGGCATTTAGACTGCCTGAGGAGGACACAGCGGGGCATTTAGACTGCCTGAGGAGGACACAGCGGGCATTTAGAGCACCTGAGGAGGACACAACGGGGCATTTAGAGCACCTGAGGAGGGCACAGTAGGCATTTAGACTGCCTGAGGAGGACACAGCGGGGCATTTAGAGCACCTGAGGAGGACACAGCGGGGCATTTAGACTGCCTGAGGAGGACACAGCGGGGCATTTAGAGCACCTGAGGAGGGCACAGCGGGGCATTTAGAGCTCCTGAGGAGGGCACAGTAGGCATTTAGAGCACCTGAGGAGGACACAGCGGGGCATTTAGAGCTTCTGGCCTGAGGAGGACACAGCGGGGCATTTAGAGCTTCTGGCCTGAGGAGGACACAGCGGGGCATTTAGAGCACCTGAGGAGGGCACAGCGGGGCATTTAGAGCTCCTGAGGAGGGCACAGTAGGCATTTAGAGCACCTGAGGAGGACACAGCGGGGCATTTAGAGCTTCTGGCCTGAGGAGGACACAGCGGGGCATTTAGAGCACCTGAGGAGGACACAGCGGGGCATTTAGAGCTCCTGGCCTGAGGAGGACACAGCGGGCATTTAGACTGCCTGAGGAGGGCACAGCGGGGCATTTAGAGCACCTGAGGAGAGCACAGCGGGGCATTTAGAGCTCCTGAGGAGGGCACAGTAGGCATTTAGACTGCCTGAGGAGGACACAGCGGGGCATTTAGAGCACCTGAGGAGGGCACAGGGGGACATTTAGAGCTCCTGAGGAGGGCACAGTAGGCATTTAGACTGCCTGAGGAGGACACAGCGGGGCATTTAGAGCACCTGAGGAGGACACAGCGGGGCATTTAGAGCTCCTGGCCTGAGGAGGACACAGCGGGGCATTTAGAGCACCTGAGGAGGACACAGCGGGGCATTTAGAGCTCCTGGCCTGAGGAGGACACAGCGGGCATTTAGAGCACGTGAGGAGGACACAGCGGGGCATTTAGAGCACCTGAGGAGGGCACAGTAGACATTTAAACTGCCTGAGGAGGACACAGCGGGGCATTTAGAGTGCCTGAGGAGGGCACAGCGGGGCATTTAGAGTGCCTGAGGAGGACACAGCGCGGCATTTAGACTGGCTGAGGAGGACACAGCGGGGCATTTAGAGTGCTGAGGAGGACACAGCGGGGTAATTTAGACTGCCTGAGGAGGACAGAGTGGGGCATTTAGACTGCCTGAGGAGGACACAGCGGGGCATTCAGAGTGCCTGAGGAGGACACAGCGGGGCATTTAGAGCACCTGAGGAGGACACAGCGGGGCATTTAGAGCACCTGAGGAGGACACAGCGGAGCATTTAGACCACCCCGGCCTTTTACAGCATATGTTCATGAACCTCGTATCACACCCTGTTAACTCCCATAATTAATCATAAACAGTTAATGGAATGCCCAGTGTGAATTTTGATATGCATATAAATCAGTTTCTCATTCCATTCAATTGTTTGGGACAATGAAGACGTCAGACCACAAAACAAAGAAGAGAAAGTTCACGGAGTGTGGATTGGAGACACTCTGCCCAGACAGGTTGTACTGTGGGGTGCAGGGTTACAGCATGGGGCATTAAAGAGGACGCACAAAGTGCACTGCAGGCACTGGCAACACTGGGGGGCAAAACTGTGATTATTCACTCAATGCATTCCTGATTCATTTGAGCGATTACTCACTCAATGTGTTCCTAATGTTTTTCCATGCCACTGTTGCCCTAGGCTTGCTCTTTGGGGGCCGGTTCTCTGTAAAGCTGCTTTGTGACAAAGCTCCTTTTTTAAAAGCGAGATATACAAATAAAAATTGATTGATTGATTGATTGATTGATGCATTACAGTGATTAATCAGTCAATGTGTTCCTGATGCATTACAGCGATTACTCACTTAATGTGTTCCTGATGTCCAGAACCCGCCACAGTCTTGGCACCCCAGCGCTGTTCCTTTTCTGTTACATCGTTCTGCAGAGAGAGGAAAAAGAATATTTCAAGAGGAAGGAGATGGAGCCCGTTAGACCTTCTCACCAATATCACAAGAGGGTCCTGTCGGTTTTTGTCAGGCATTTTTGGCCACTGAGTGACAACTCCTTACCATAGTCTCCTTTTTCATTCAGCATCCACTGATCAACAAGCTGTGAATTCAACCAATATTGGGTATATATTTTATATTGTCATAAAAGAGATATAATCTAAACAAAAGTCACAGGCACCATGTCTCAGAGAAATAGCTTCTTACCACATCTGCAGTTAGGACAGCAAAGAACCCTATCTCAAGTGTGTTAATGTTGCATATGTAAAGTACATTGGGAAGAATTTATTTGTATGAACTGTGCTATAAAAATCAATAATTTCAGTTAACCCTCCTGCATTAGTAAAGAGGTTATTTCTCTTTCTAAGGCTTGGTGTGAAGTTGTTTCTTACCTCAAAGTCTGGATCCGTCTCCCAGTCGTCTCCACCGTCGGGAACGTCGACAGAGACGGGCTGGCCGGCCGCTGCTCGCCACATCTGAAGGACCCGTGTTAAAACGGAACTTTCGTTCAGAAATACACACGGCTACATCTTAAATAACCACACACAAGTGTCCTGTTTTGCCGTGTACGCATGGATACTGTATCACATACAAAACAATTAGATAGGTCCACAATTCTTCTCTGTAAATAAATAAATAAATAAATGGCTACAATAAAATGTGTCAAATTCGGGACCAATAATATACTTTATAATAACCAAAAATGCGTTCATAATTATATATTTTTTTTGTTTTTTACCAAAGACAATAATTTGCGTAAAATTATAATACTAGTATCTCAACATTTATCGGCAATACTGCATAGCCAAACTATGGTATGAACAGTATTACGCACAGGGATATGTTTAAAAAGTAGAAATCTGAGCAGTAGGCCTACGTGAAAACAGAATGTAATAAAAGTGCCGTTAACTTTGATCCTTTTCACAGATAAAATGATTTTCTGCCCCGGAAAAGCAGGTAGGGGTGCTTCGGACATGCAGGCTCCCGACTGAAACATGGGCGAATGGCCTGACTCAGCCAGATCCAAAAAAGCAGCATCTGTCTCCAATGACCGGCCTGTAATAGTTTCTACGTGGCCATGAGTAAGTGAAACTTTTGTCCACTGCTCCCTCTACAGTACCTTAACGCCGTTTTGTTTACCAAAAGGTCAGTGGTAGGGGATTTGAACACCTTCCGCCAAATAGTTGCCAAACACCACACCCTGTTACAACTACTCTCCACTTTTTGTCCCACGGAGAAAGCCGATTAGTGCGCTACAACCTTGGAAACACCATTACAGCTAAACCAGCGTAACACCGGATCCAAAATAAACATGTTCTTAAGTTTTGTAGTATCTATTGTCTCAGCTATAGGATTCAAAATACTTCTGCTTCAAGACAGAACAAAAAGCAATATTGTGGGGTTGATGCCCACTTAAAAAGCAAGCGAGCAAGTGATAGCAGCTAAGCAAGCAATATGAAAAATGGAGTCTCATATCAAGTTCAATGAAATAGTTTAAACGTAGCTATTAGTAATACTTTTGTGGTCCTATTTCACGTCACTCAATAAAAAAATAATGTCTCTTATGAAAGTGGTATAACTAGGGCATCAACGATGGATAAATCAGACACAGATATGAAAATCTAATTTGAAATTTGGCGACCATGCAGGTATTGATTCCATATCATAAGTAAGGCAACAACCGCATTAATAAAATCGCATCGAACATTTTTTTAATCGTCCAAACGCTTAACCTGCCACAGAATGCTGGTTTCCCAATAGTTTGCTAGCTACAACCCACCACACGTCCAGCAGAACATTATGAGAAAGGTCACAAACTGTAGCCATCAGGCCTCCTTTCACAGAAAGACAGACTAATTCAGAAGAGCTATAAAAAAATTCACACACACGAAACGAATAAAGACGTTCATCTACACATTTCCTGCTCCATATCCCAACCCCACTCTCGCTCATTCCCTTCCAGGATTCTCTGCCTGTTCAACGGAATTTTCTACGGAGAAGCGAACTCCATCGTGGTTTCTTATGTGTGCCAGTGATCAAATCCACTTACTTTATCTGCAAATTCTGTTCCGGTGAAGTTCAGTTAAAAATAATAACAATAAAATAGCGTCGACAGAAGCTCTGCACTTAGAAAACACTGCTGTTTTTACTCCTAACAGATCCTCTTCCGGCTCTCCCTACATTCCAACTTCCTGCTACAAACTCAACAGCACCACCTGGGACAGAGAAAGGAGTGCGGACGGTGGCCCGCTGGAGAACCGTCCACCCGTCAGTAGAGCGCAACGCTGCGCATTGCAGTCGAAGCATCCTTCGAGTAAAATCATAAAATTGCCTTAACAATTTGGCCTGTTATCAAGCGTTAAACATAAACCTATAGCGACTGTTCCCTTAACTGTTCTTTGTTGGTTTCACTCCTGTGAATGGAATACTGAAGGCAATTAATGTGACCGATGAAATTATGTCTATATCCATATCTCTTTCTGCTAGCATGTGCCAATATGTTATGGGTAGGAGTTAAAATATAATCCAATTTGATGGCATGTATTTCTATGCAATCTAATGACTTTTCTATGCAATGAAGTTATTAGGCTACATTAAATGCCAAACGCAAATGGCGGCAAGTGGTGAATCAGTCATGATAAATTCTGATGACCACGGGAGATCCAGAGTCTTGCAGTGGTCCGTAAAATGTTTGCCAAGAATGCTCAGAGGAGAGTGGCAGCTCTAAATGTGCAATTGTAACGGGTTGCAAATAGACAGTTCTATGGCAAGCCGTTTTACATTACATTACATTCCAGGCATTTAGCAGACGCTCTTATCCAGAGCGACTTACACAACTTTTACATAGCATTTTACATTGTATCCATGTATACGGCTGGATATATACTGAAGCAATTTCGGTTAAGTATCTTGCTCAAGGGTACAACGGCAGTGTCCTACCCGGGAATCTAACCTGCAACCTTTTGGTTACAAGTCCAGTTCCTTACCCACTGTGCTACACTCCGTTTTAGCTTTAATTCATTTCTTGAGGATATCGCAAATTCACATTCTAACTAGTTAGAATGCAAATTCTTGATATCAGATATCATAAATTCGATTTTAACTAGTTAAAATGGATATTATTGATATCGGAAATTAAATTTGAACTATTTAAAATTCCAATTCTTGATATCGGAAATTATTTTAACTAGTCAGATTTAGAACGTTTTTCTCATTCATTTCAATGGGATTTGGAATCCGACCTAGTTAAAATTCCAATTATCATTAATTCAATTTTAATTAGTTAAAATTAGAATTCTTGATATCAATAATATAATTTTAACTAGTTTTAATTAGAATGTCCAATTTTAACTAGTTAACATACAATTCTTGATATCAAGAATTCCTATTTTAACTAGTTGACATTCAATTCTTGATATCAAAAATGAAAGGTCCCATTGGAATGAGGAAAACGCTTGAATTATAACTAGTTAGAATTGTATTTGCGATATCCTCTAGAAATGAATTAAAGCTAAAACGGCTTGCCATATCAGCGACACCTATTGGTCTGGTAGAATATCTTATAGAAGCCGCTGAAAACCAGAAATCCACAGCTGATACGAAAATCCAGCGCTGTTGTAAGTCACGTTCCAGTAGTGCTCCGCAGAAGTAATATAATAACACATTTAAAATGAACCTCAACAAAGGACATTCCAACACATGATCAGCATAATTCACAACAGAAAATGCATGATGTCTCAACATAATTATGAATCAAGGCAAATATGCAAAATGGCTTCAACACTCCAGCCCCTAATTGACCATTATAAGGCAATTCATATATGTATACATTTGTAACATAGTCCTTGGTGACAACATTCAAGATTGTCAAGTGTCCATTTTTTCTCCTTCAAAGAAAAAAAGTCCTTCAAAATTTCAATAGTTCATTTTTGTCAAGAGTTCATAAAGAGTTCAACAACAAGCATATTCAAGACGGACATTAAAGAGTTAATTTCACAACTCATTTTCATTTCTTTTCAATTAATTTCATAAGTAAATCAGTGTCAACAATTCAAATAAATACACTTCATTCAATACTTCATACACCTTCATGAATATTTCATAGCTTTTATAGCTAGTCATTTAGAATCAAACTACCTTACAATTCAAAACAAAACAAAAAAAAGGGCTTAGGATTATCAAGGTAGGGATGTTAGGGTAGGAATGTTAGGGCAGTGGAAATGTACTGTAAGTACGTAGGTTAATAGGTTAGTAGGTCTGGTCCGTAGGTCAGGTCTGGCTTGTCAGGTCATGTCTTTCAGGAGACACAGCTATGTAATGGGCCTTTCAAATGTGCCATTTTTTGTCTTGATCTTGACGCGGTGTACATATCCTTTTTTGTCAGGAAAAGTATCTGTGATGCGTCCCATGGGCCAGGAGTTGCGTGGTGAGCTTTCATCAATGATCAGCACTATGTCTCCAGGCTTCAGATTTCCTTTTACCTCATTCCATTTCTGTACAGGAGTCTGTATCCAGGGAGTAGGCCATCTCCAGGTGTACAGCTCTACTGACAAGGCACGTAAACAAGGCTCCATACCTCTTCACTTTGCTGCGGCCACGCTTGACTTCAATGGGACCAAAGTAGTCTAAACCAGTATGGGTGAAGGGTGGCAAATCAGGTGTTATACAGATTAGAGGTAGGTCGACCATATTTTGTTTCATTGCAGTACCATGCCATCGCTTGTAGAGTACACAATCACGGGTTATCTTTCTCACAGCCAAGTTGGCTTTGATAATCCAGTATTTTGTTTGGAGTTTGGAGAGCATTTGGTTTCTTCCACAATGACCCACCAAGATGTGAGTGTGGTTCAAGAGTAGTCTTGAGAAGTGGTTGTCATTGGGCAGAATGGCCGGATGTTTGGCCTATTCTGGAGGATAGGGTCTAGTTTGTAGTTCCTACTGCTCCTTTTCACACGTTGGCTGTTTTGTAAAGAAGTCACCTCGTCTAAGAAGGATTGCTGTTGGATGTAGGACACGAGTGATTCTTCAGCCTCGGCAAGATCCCCCACCGACAATTGTTGTCCAGCAAGGTCTGATTTAACAGATGTGTGCAGGGAGTGACTTATATATGACCACTCGGTCTCAAAAAGGACATCTCTACGCGTAAAACCAATGGTAAGGTTATGTAGCCTATTCAATATTTAGTCCCAGATATTGACATTCTCCCAGAGAATGAAATGGTATCATTTTTTTAAAAAAAACTTTGTCCCGTTTATTCCGTTATTCAGTGAGCAGCATTTTCACTGCTGTATATCTTAAGGCTATTGTCAGGTTTATTTTGTTGCTATGACGGAATACGATTTTTGATTGGCATTTTTATTTATATTAGCTTCTCCACTGACCTAGCTTACAGAAGAGGACGTGAAGAGACTGTATGCGGAGTCAAAAAACTGACGTGAAACGTAACATGAAACCAGTCAGTGAATACGTCATTAAGCCTGCCCACACGAACGGTTCTCCTGCACTGAGCACGGTTGTCTAACCATGCTGAAAATATTGTGCTGGGTACGGTTTGTAATCGTTCCGCACCAAACCATTTCCAGGTGGAAACACCATTGGAATGGTTCCTCTCCATGCTCAGAACCGTTCGGCCCTGCAGTGGAAAAGGGGCTTAGGAGCGGTCAGTAAATCAACGCGCATTCTCTTGTTTTCAATGTCACGATTTGGTCTTTTATTGAACAACGAACAGAAAATAAATAAATAAGTTCAACTTCAAACAAAAAGATTCGTACTCTGTATAACACATGATTCGTAGTTGTGCGGTTGAAAATTGTTTGCCCTTCCACTCCTGTGAACACCTGTTCACCTGTCCTAAATCTAAGGGCACACCACGCCTACAGATCACGTCACCTTATCAGACATCAGGTCATCAAAATGATCACAATAATAGCAACAATAAACAAAACAACAAAAGCTCAACACAGGACATTCCAACACATGATCAGTGTAATTCACAACAGAAAATGCATAATTTCTCAACATAATTATGAATCAATAAAGCAAATCTGAAAATTGGCTTCAAGAACACCCTATTTTAAAGGATTCCAGATTCGTATCAGACGCACATGTTAGCTATGCTATTTCATTCGTAACGAATGTTTCCCCAAAGACGAATAGATGACCAGTGGATGACGCAATATCATCTTGTGCTGAACTCACGGTTGCAGATAATGTTAATGTTGTACAAAATTACTGAAAAGCGTACCGATGTTGATTCTACCGAGCGTTTTAATTGCTAAATGGTGTAAATAATTAGTGGGCTGGTGCTGACTATGTTCATGACAAAATGGCTGCCATGAAAGTAAGAAACGCCATTTTATGTTCACCTTTGTATGGTTTTCTTTCACATAAAAAAACGGATGCTGCTGGTTAATTAATAGCTATAAGCAGGGGTTAAATTGGGATTTGGGAGGTGGGTGGACCCTGAGATCCAGTGGGAGGTGGGTGAAAAAAGGTACAAACCAATGAATGTCTCACCTCAAAATAGTTGTATCTTTAATGTATTGTGCACATAATTGTAATTAAGGAAAGAAAAGTTTTAATCAGTTTAATCAGTTTTAATAACTAAGCAGTGGCGGAATCTTCCCCTGATTTTACTTGAGTATCAATACAATTAATCCACAAAATAGGCTACTCAATACTATCATATATAGCCAGCTCTCCCCAAATAGGCAGTTTTAGCAAGTAGCCTAGACCTTATAGCCTACATTTATTTTAATTTGCAGTACGTGCACATTTTTGATCAACATAGGGAGATGCTAATATTTAAGGGGCAACCCAGACAGGAATTGAGGTCACAGAAACAGGAAGGGACTACACTGTACATTTCCCGATATTCAAAATAAATAATTAAATAAATGAATACAATAAATAAAAATATAGCTGCAAGCAGCAATGCGGGGCCCTACGAACATGTCCAAATCGGGTAAATACTAGGCGAAGGAGAAAAGAGTCCAAGAGGCATAGATTTAAGGATTTTGAACAGTCTACATACATGTTCGTGAGATGATCTAACTTCCGGTTCATGAGAAACATTACTTTGAAACATGAATGTGAATTAGCATAAAGTGCTAACTTTGTCACGCCACAAATCACACAATTTTTAACGAAAGACTTGTCCTTATCACCCTTGATGGAGAGAATACCCAAGAGTACACATGTGCGATGGTGACAGAATCAGGTAAAGCGTTCATGAGAAGATGAGTTTTAAAGCATTATATTAGCTTTAGCTTGCCGCCAAAATTTCAAATGCCTGTAACCTCCTTGTTTTTTGAGATATCTGCAACTGTGCCGACATTGTACAACATGGTAGTGTCCTCTTCATGCCCAGTCTGTTTCAAGTCCCTAGATTATGGTTGTAAAAAGTGATAAGCATTTGAAATTTGTGGCCAAATTTTGTTTTTTTTAATTTTGCTTCTCCGCTATCTTGGAATGGATCGCTTAGCTGTTAACACCCTATAGGGAGACATGCACCATACACGTACATGGGCAATTTCGGATCAATCGGACTTATGGTTTATTAGAAGAAACTTTTTATAGGTTTTGCCAAATTTTCAATCTGTAGAAAAATCCATCATGGCGGACTTTATGGGTTCTTGAGGCATATTTGTTCCTCATGAGGAATGACACAAGTACACCTGGTTTCATGAATTTTCATCAAACGTTTTTGAATCGGTTACTATAGCGCCACCTATGGACGAATCATGGTCATTCTTTCTGGCATAGTTACTCGTGGTCTCTAGTTTCGACCTGGTAATTTATATCATTTTTGCTGAAGGACTTGAGCCCATAACAGCACAATACATACAACGGATACATAAGAACTCAGCAATATACGCTACCTACTAAAGGCTAATTCATACTTTCCGTGTCCGCGTGTCCGCGAGGGTCCGCGAGGGTCCGCTTTGGTCCGCGTGACGTAAATGTCGTCATCTGCCCATGTCCGCGAGGGTCCGCGCGTAGCCCAAAATTTGTGACCGTGTGGATTGTATGCATAGCAAGTGCGCCGACTGCGCATGCTCCAGATAACAAAAATTTATTGATGCTTGTTTTGAAGAGTGTTGTGCGAGGAGATCCGCTGTTACCCACATTTATATTGTCTATATGGGCATTCATAAAATTATTCTTTCACCACTCAAAAATCGTATTCCTTCATAGCAACAAGATAAACCGGACAATAGCCCTAAGATATGCCAATACGCCAGTGAAAACGCTGCTGACTGAATAACAAAATAAACATGACAAAGTTTTTAAAAAATGATAGCATGTCATTCTACAGTCAATACCTGGGACTAAATATTGAATAAATATACAACCTTCCCATTGGTTTTACGCGTAGAGATGGCCCTTTTGAGACTGAGTGGTCATATATTGTCTTGGACAATCCATTTGTGAAATACAGTCGCATTTGTGATGCCTGGGTACCTCCAAAAATAGCTGTGCGTAATACCACACCTGTTATTTACGGCATTGTCGGCCCTTTTTAGTACGGTCTGGCTTGATTAGCAATTCATTTATTCAGTAGGTGAGAGTATAAGCTTTTTAACGATGTATATCATGTCTAATTTTGCTTTTGGAATAACGTTTTATAGGTCAGCGTAACCGAAAATGTTCTTATCATCGCATTCACTTACGCATTTCATTCTGAGGTAATGGAACTAGAATGGAGTGTACATCGGAAAATGTGCATGCGTGGAACACCAGACTGATGCAGACCCAATTGTAGTATGAATGGAACCGGGTGCGCGTCCGCTCGACTGGTACGAGTCCACAGCTGTCTGTGGACGCGGAACGCAGAAAGTATGGAGCAGCCATAAGGTTAGGAGGGTCACAGACTGGCCTGGCGCCAAACCAAATCTGACAATCACTCCATGAACAAAATGAGGTGCCGTTTACCCCCCACAGAAACGGGCATAAATGGCAGGCAACCCACAAAACAAAAACAATGAGGAAAAAAAGAAAAGGAAAAAATACAGAAAACCCAGAGCAAGTTAATTCTCCACATACATTACGCTATGTGTATCACACCTGGACTACAACAGAGACGGACTGTGGAGCAACACCAAAACATGGCGTAAAATGTGCTATGGCTCCAATGAACGTATGAACTGGTCTCACTACCCTACCATACCTAGAGCGAACAGTGTTCTCAGTGACCTGAGGTGTAATATCAGTGCAAGGAAGGGCATGGGACAAGGGAACGAGAGACGATGTGGGAAGGGGAGCAACAGCAGTGGACATCCACTGCCGGGGAGGGAGCGCGATCAACGGGTAAGTCATCAACATTCCCCATCTCTGCCCTGCAGGACTGGTCACAGACCCATGAAGCAGTGCATTCGCATTCACCCGCATTCAATCAATCACAGAGTGCTCAGCCGTACTATCCGGTTCTGACACTGCCACCTCAAAATCAGGTGCGGTGGCATAGAGGGGTCATGGGTCAGTGCCCTGGAGAAGATCATCCTCAGCAAGCAGCTTGTTGTCAAGAGGGAGGAAGTTGACTGAGAGTAACAGATTTCTGTGGACAGTCCACACATGACCATCACAGTCTCTGATTCTGTATGTGTGGAACTGAGGCTGGGAAGCAATGACAGTGTAAACAGCCGGTTCCCACTTGTCAGCTAACTTGTATTTCCCTCTTCCACCCTTATTTGCCACAAGAACCCGGTCGCCAACAGAAAGAGGTAAACCCTTAACTTTCTTGTTATATTGATCCGACTGATGTTTCTGTTCGACAGACGAGTGCTTTTGAGCCAGCAGCATAGCAGATTGGAGAGCGGTCGCCAGGGACTTCATGTATGCATCGTAGTCACAGACCGACTCATCACGCAGGACATTCTTAAACAACAGATCAACAGGAAGGCGTGGGACTCTCCCAAACATCAAGTAGAAAGGGGCGCAACAAGTCGTTTTGTGCTGCGTGCAGTTGTAGGTAAAGTTCATCGTCTGGATCATCTGAGGCCATTTGTGCTTCGACCTTGGCGGCAGGGAGCGCAACATGCTACCCAAAGTGCAGCTGACTCTTTCCGTGCTGCCGTTGCCCATAGGGTGCAAAGGGGAGGGTTGAGACTTCTCGACTCCTGCCAATTTCAAGAGTTCTGTGATCAGCTCACTTTGGAAGTTAGCCCCCTGGTCAGAATGGATGTGCTGCGGGAAACTATACACGCAGAAAAAGTTGTCCCGCAGCTTCTTGGCCACTTTTCTTGCAGTTTGGTCTTGACAGGGGAAAGCGTGTGCTAGCTTTGTAAAATGGTCAGTGATCACACGGACATCCACAGATTTGTTGTGATTGTCCTCGGCGGACCAGAAGTCAGTGCACACCAGTTCCAATGGAGCTGAGGTTATGACACTCTCCAGGGGGGCTCTGGCAGCTGGCTCCGGAGTCTTACTGAGGACACACCTGGGACAGTAACTGACACAATTCCACACTTCTTTCTTCATATCGTGCCAGAGAAAGCACTGGCGAACAAGGGATAATGTACCCTGGTGACCAGCCAGGTCGTGAACGCCAGTCAAAGCCTGTGATTTCAGGGAGTCCGGCAGAACAAACTGGAACCTCTTGTGCTTAGTTACTGGGTCCCTCGCGACCCTGTAAAGAATCATATTCAGCACTGTGAGTCTCTCCTATTGTCTCAGAATCTGCAGAATTTGGCTCTCCTTATCCCACTCACGCCTAGAAGGCCACCGCTTCCTTTCAAAAAAGTGTAGAACTATATAGATGGTTGGATTCTGTTTCTGGTGGCTCTGCAATTCCACCAATGAGAGTGAGGAGAACATGTCCTGGCTCAGAGGAGCTAACTGGCTAAGGTCACTAGCCAAAGAAGCAGCCCTCTGAGCCGGGCCTGAGGCCCAGTTGCCACAATCTTTGACCGTCTGTGTGTGTGTGTGTGTATGTGCGCATGCGTGTAATTCCTTGTATGAGAGAGACAGAACAGGTACAGTAATCAAAACTAAGTACTAAAATGACACACCTCTGCAGACTACAATAGAACACCAGAGAAAGGAATGTGAGAGGACATCTAGCATACAAAAGGTATTGAGAAAAATAGGCAGTGAAATAATCGAAAAAACTCCTGCACACATACTGACCTCCAGAGGCCTCACCTACACACACTGAGCCCCAGAGGGAACACTTACACATACACTGACCTCGAGAGGGCCCTCCTGCACTCCTGCACACACACTTACGTCCAAAGGGAAAGTCTGCATACACACTGACCTCCAGAGGGCAAACCTACACAGACTGGCCTCCAGAGGGTACACATGGACACACACTGACCACCAGAGGGCCCTCCTGCACTCCTGCACACACACTGAGTTCCAGAGGGAACGTCTGCACTCCTGCACACACTGACCTCCAGAGGGCACACCTATACACATGCTGACCTCCAGAGGACACACCTACACACACTGACCTCCAAAAAACACTCCTGCACACACACTGACCTCCAGAAGGCACACCTGCACACACACTGACCTCCAAATTGTACTGCTGTGCAGACACTGACCTCCAGAGGGCACACCTACACACACTGACCTCCAGAGGGCACACCTACACACACACTGACCTCCAGAGGGCACACCTACACACACTGACCTCCAGAGGGCACACCTACACACACTGACCTCCTGAGGGCACACCTACACACACACTGACCTCCAGAGGGCACACCTACACACACTGACCTTCAGAGGGCACACCTACACACACTGACCTTCAGAGGGCACACCTACACACACTGACCTCCAGAGGGCACATCTGCACACACACTGACCTCCAGAGGGCACATCTGCACACACACTGACCTCCAGAGGGCACACCTACACACACTGACCTCCAGAGGGCACATCTGCACACACACTGACCTCCAGAGGGCACATCTGCACACACACTGACCTCCAGAGGGCACACTTTCACACACACTGACCTCCAGAGGGCACATCTGCACACACACTGACCTCCAGAGGGCACATCTGCACACACACTGACCTCCAGAGGGCACACTTTCACACACACTGACCTCCAGAGAGCACACCTACACACCCTGACCTCCAGAGGGCCCACCTACACACCCTGACCTCCAGAGGGCACACCTACACACACACTGACCTCCATAGGGTACATCTGCGCACACACTGACCTCCAGTGGGCAAAACTATACAGCCTAACCTCCAGTGGGCACAACTACACAGCCTAACCTCCAGAGGGCACTCCTGCACACACACATACATTCCATGCTCTACTAATTATGATGGCACCTCCCATCATAACAAGCACGAAACTGTCCAGACCCACAGCGCAACTTGAATTCTGACTGATATAGCCAGGGCAATATTTTCACTGGAGACTTGATACCGCCTTACAACTTCAAAGTCCCAGGTCATTTGTGAATGGTTGAAATGGATTTTGAAACGAAACACTTCATGCTACAATCATGATAAGTGAAATGACTGTGCTGTGAAGTTTAGGAAGCAAACAACAAGGCTGAATCCTTTTGACGGAATGTACATAAAGTATATGCTCAGATCGCATAGTTTCACTCACTGTGGCCAAGCGGAATCGATAACGTTTCAGAAAATATATGACGTAAAAAGATTTAATTCAATGTTGTACTGGGAGTTTTGGCGTTTATTGAGGGTGTGACAGAAAATTTTTGTGGCGCTGACTGTAAGCGAATGTTTTTCACATTTACCGATCGATTGAGGAAGTACTATGCGCGGTACATTTTTATCGGTTAGTGCTGTCAGATTGTGCTTGCTACTTTACATGAACCTTGTGCAGCGATCAATAAAGGGTATCAGCACAGTAGCAATTACTGCTTGTCACGTGTACCACCACTGTAATGAACAAAAGAAAGGCTACAAACTACCTTCACTATGAGAAATGTGTTGTCGAGCTGACGTGCATACACTGCTGGCGACATTCTAAAGCTCCATTTTGCCCTCCATACTATATAGGTAGCTAGCTATGGCACGACCTCCTCACCTTTGTAACGTTATTTGTTTTCCTCCATGTGTCCATACATCTGTATCGGCAGTTGTAGCTGTGTGTTCTTAGCTCCCTCTGATGCGTGCAGGATAGCATCCATATGCGCTAACTAGTTTAACTAAAGTATCTGTACATGCTAACTAGGCAAAATGCAAACATGTTAGGGTGGCTAAAGTAACGTTAGGTGATAAAGCTGTGCTTAAAAATGTCGTGCCGTACCACCTGAACGGCAGAACATTTTTAAGCACAGCTTTATCACCTAACGTTACTTTAGCTAACCCTAACATGTTCACGTTTTGCCTACTCTGACCATAGACCGCATAAAAATATGAACAAATTGCTTCATGACGTCACCCACTGATTTGCTCAGTGTTGCCAACTAATTTTCAGGGGAAGTTGCAACAGGCAGTTCGATTTGTTGCTAAAAGTTGCTAAATGACATTGTGATGTCATTGCGTGATGACGTAGAATACACAATGACCTTACTCAAATTTACTGGCCATCTCGGCAAAAAATATGATTTTAAATTTGTTAGTTTAGATTTGTTTGTTTAATATCACATATGTTTATTTGTAAAAGTAATAAACAAAAATAAAATGAAATTAAGTTTGTCTTGTTGAATGCATGCTACTTTTCAAATTGATTCTATTTCGATGTTACAATACATTGTATAGAAAAATATATATTACAGTTGATCACATTGAAAGATCAGTTGATCACATTGAAAGATCTTTAATTCATACATGAAACAATATCAGACATATGACGAAAGAAGAAAACAAAAAACAAATATAGCTGCAAGCAGCAATGCGGGGCCCTACGAACATGTCCAAGCCAGGTGAATACTTGGCGAAGGAGAAAAGAGTCCTAGCTGCATAGATTTCAGGATTTTGGACAATCTACATACCTGTGCATGAGACGATCCAACTTCCGGTTCATGAGAAACATTACTTCGAAATATGAATGTGCATTAGCATGAAGTGCTAACTTTGTCACGCCACAAATCACGCAATTTTTAACTTGTCCTTATCCCCCATGATGGAGAGAATACCCAAGAGTGCACATGTGCGATGGTGAGGGAATCAGGTAAAGTGTTCCTGAGAAGATGAGTTTTAAACTTTAGATTAACATTAGCTTCCTGCCAAAATTTCAAATGCCTGTAATTTCCTTGTTTTTTTAGATATCTGGAACTGCACCGACGAGGTGCAACATGGTAGTGCCCTCTTCATGCCCAGTCCGTTTCAAGTCGACAGATTATTGTTGTAAAAAGTTATAAGCCTGTTTTTATTTTAAGACCAGTTTCTCAGCCTTCTTGGAATGGATCTCTTAGTTGTTAACACCCTATAGGGAGACATGTACCATACATGTACATGGGCAATTTCAGAGCAATCGGACTTACGGTTTATTAGAAGAAACTTTATAGGTTTTGCCAAATTTTCAATCTGCAGAACAATCCATCACTGTGGACTTTATGGGCTCATAATTGCTCCTCATGAGGAATGACACAAGTACGCCTGGTTTCATAAACTTTCATCAAACGGGGTGGAAATACCAGCATTTTGAAATTTGCGTTTTGAATCGGTTACTATAGCGCCACCTATGGACGAACCATGGTCATTCTTTCTGGCATAGTTACTCATGGTCTCCAGTTTCGACCTGGTAATTTATATCATTTTTGGTCAAGGACTTTTTGAGTTATTTGACCAAGTCCAGGAAAAGAATAATAATAATAATAATAATAATAATACCAACAAAAACAATAGGGTTCCAACTTTGTAAGACCCCTAATAAGGACAACATCAAACTGTACAAGGGAAATGTAGATTAAGCATTATACAATTCATTAATTTTTTTACAGAGTATTTTTCCGATTATCTCAGAGGTCTTAATAGCTTTCTTGTTAGTTGTTATCTTAGAAACAGAGTCAAAGAGATATTGTAGTTCCACATAAAACAGACGGAGGAACGCATGCTACTGCTGCTGCAGTCAGCCAACAACGATTGCTGCTGCTGCCTGTGCCTGGCTATTGAGCTGAGCCGTCACTACTGCTGACGTCACTCACAATGCATTTTTGCAGCCAGGCAGACAGACCGTGAGTGTGTCACAAAGAAAATTGTTATGGTGTCATTTAGAGGGAAAATGTGTGCATTTTAGCATTTGAGTCACTTTTCAAAAGTTGCTAAAAGTTACAAATAAATTTTAAAAGTAGCTGAGTTTGTTGCTAGGTGCTTTTTGAAAAAAAGCTGCCAGGGTAGTCTGAAAAGTTGCTAGATCTAGCAACAAAATTGCTAAATTGGCATCACTAGATTTGCTATGGTTAGTGCTCACTGGCTCATGAAGCCCAAACTTGGGCTGTGTCACGACAAATGTCATCCCCCCTACAAATTTCATCCCCCTATTCTCTTCTGGGGTTACGTTTCCGGTTACGTTCCCTTAATGCGTCAGTCAGCGGCTGCATCCGAATAGTCAAAAAAATTACGTCATGAGATCAAGGAAAGACGTGAAGGAGAATTCATAAGGATTTAAGAAAAGACAATTGCGGTGCTAAGAGAATCCAACTGCACTCACACTAGGCTGCATAATTATGTGACGGTGGATGTTATTAACGTGGGTCTGCCATGGCGAAACTACAATGTTCCGAAGATGGACTACTAAAAGCGCATCTTAGATACTTAGCCCTGTGCATTCTTACTGTGTTGTTTCATGCAGGCTATATAAACATGGACAACCTGGTGAAAAATATTACTTAATTACCAAGGTTGGAATTGAAATAAAAAAAGGAATAAGCTATAGGCTACCAGTCACAAAAGTAAAACAAAATGGTTGTCACATTGAGAATGGTTGTTCACGCTCATATTTATCGACATGAATCCCAATTAGTGTGATTGTATGAAAATAACTGTTAGATTTATCGGTCATGTCGATCGTTTGTTTTTGTGAGCGGCCGAATGGTTTAAATGTTGCTGCCGCAAGGAATTGTGGGACGGCATTATCTCCTTTCCTTTCGTAAAGCATGCTCCAGTGTACCCTATGCTAAAGGGGATAAGAAAATAAGCATTGAAGCACCTTTCCTTAGCATTTAGAGAATTTGACCAGCTCTTATCATGGCTGCCACTTAAAATACTTCCGGGTCATTTCACTCAGTTAGGAACTGTGGGGGAAGAAAACAGGCCCCGGCCTGGGCCAGAAACGCCGGGGTCGCTCTCTTCCACACTGTTGAATACTTTTTCAAAGTATGCACAATTCACAGAGTCTGATGTAACTGGGTTTATTGTTAGTGAATCAAAGATTACATACAAGAACCCAGGCTGACCTGCGCAGTTCAATACAAACAATAGTCATTCACAAAATGAAGACAACACATCCAATCATTCCCCAAAACACTCTAAAATCCCCGGGGGCTAAACACTTCTTTTCATCCATGTTTGCTAGCCCCTCCTGTTGTGGAGCTTAAACTTGGTACTTCCCACTTATTTTCTTTGTTTCTCAGGTCTTATTCTTGACACCATTATCTCCCAATTCTCAGACACCATTATTTCAGAGCCCCCTCCTTCCTTTATTTTACAAAATAGGTACTCCCTTCTCCCATCTAAATCTCCCTCCCCTTTCTGTTGTAAAACAAGTATTCAGCTCCCCACCTTCCTGCTGGATTTGATCTCTTACAACACATTTGTGTGAAAGGCCTAGTTTGCATAGCAGAAGCTGTGTTTACATTACGTATAGGTTTTTACTGCATGTGTTTGGTATGTAGTGCTCACTGCTACAGATCATTAATATTTTGGCCAAGGTTCGGCCTTTGTTAGCTCTACACGCACTTCCTTTGTTAGTCGTATAATCCATCATGGTGGTGGTGGCTGGTGCCCTTAAATACATTTTTTTCCCCACATACATTGGGCTGGTGCTCTTGAATACATTTCTTTCCCACAGAACCTTCCTAAGCAAAAAAGACTATTCAGACGCAACCAGCGTCAGCTTGACTACCTTGCATGTGTGGTTTCCAAGCGTTCTCTGCTGGTTGCTAACGACAGAGAGCGATCGCTAGCTAGCTGGCTAGTTAGGAAGAGAAGCTTTTATAAAAATCTAAGAGAAACTCTTCCAGCTAGCTAGCTAGTGATCTGTCTCGCTGGCTATGTATTTATTTCTCTTGCTAGCTAGCTAGCGATCTATGAATCTTGCTAGAGAGAGATATTTTTTAAATATTAATTATTGTACTCACTGTTTCACCTAATTTACACACGCCATTACACAAGGTAAGATACAGAAATACCACACAAATACACACACATTTGTATTCTGTTCATATGTTTATTGTACTCGTTTTCCAATATGTATTTACATATATAGGTCATGCTAATAAAGCTTATTTGAATTTGAATCTTCGGACAGAGATATCTGACCAATCAGCACAATGTAATGGCACAGCGTAACCCCGGAAGTGGATAGGGGGGATGAAATTTGTTATGACAGCTGCGTCCAAATAGCCTTTTTTGGGTAGCACTTTACATTACAGCTCGGTAATAACTTGGTAATAGTAGGGTAATAGTTTGATAATAAATAATAATATTTAAGTAATACCATGTAATTACCAAAGTAATAATCAGGTAATAGTTTGGTATTAACAATGGGTATATCAGGGTAATATTAGACTTAAATTTATGTAACAGGATAATAAGGGGCCAAAAACAAAGGGTAACAATGGGGAAACACATTTAAAGATGGCAACGTGGCAAAACTATTTAGTAATAGTATAGTAATATTTTGGTAACAACATGGTAACCTGTTAGCAATAAAATGGTTATATCAGTGCAATATTTGGATTCAAAAATGGTAATATGGTGACATTAATGGGGTAATAACCTGATAATAATGAGGTAATATAGGTTGATGTTTTCACAATATATGCTACTATCAGTGTAATACCTTCACAATCACATGAAAATTCTTAGAAGCCAAAATTGGTAATTACCATATTATAATGCTGAAATTCATCCTCCCTTATGTTCAAAAAACTCTTTTGTTTCAAGATAATACTGTACAAATTATATGTTTAATGCTGTGACTTGTTACCTGGAAATACTTGTGGTAGTTTCTGTGTAATAACCATGAATCAGGGCTGCTAGATGCTAAACTACATGTTTCTATTTAATTTCATGATGATATTAGATTAAACCAAACATCAAGAGGCATAATGATTACCTAGAAACACTTGTGGTAGTTTCTGTGTAATAACCATGAATCAGGGCTCCAAAATGCTAAACTACCTGTTTCTACTACATTCATTTCCTAAAATTGAAAACCAAGGGCCAGAGAAACATATATGGTAATTGTAAATTTAATAACCATGAAACAAGCATGGGTGTTATGGCTATTTTCCTGTACACTGACACCACTAGGAAATGGTACTTCATAAAATTGTCCACTGCATCTTCATCGAAGCATCTGCATCATTAGAATGTGAGGTCAGATTGTTCAAACAGCAAGCTGCTAAATGTGAACAATGTACACTACTCCCTGATGGCTAACAATATTTTTAAAAATGGCAAACTTGCCTTGGTAAAAGATTATTTTTTGAAAAGATAAAGCAGGAGCAGGTGAGAGCTTTTGGGGGAGCATGCATGGCGTGAGAGGTCGGAAGGGGTAAGGGCTCCTGACGGCGTGTCAAACAATGGTCTAAAACTCATTAAAAAGTTCAAATTTATCAACTTATTTCTCTACATCCTAAAGTGAGAACAGCTATAGGTTGACTAGGTGAGATTATCTGGAGATAACGAACTTGTGTAACGGTGTGCAGTTACTTGACAAGGTGGGGTCTAAATTATTTTTTTTCAGGAGGGGCTGGGCCACTGCATGCTTGAAGTAGGTTGGAACGATACCTGTGGCTAAAGAGCTGTTGATTACATTACATTACATTACAGGCATTTGGCAGACGCTCTTATCCAGAGCGACGTACAACAAAGTGTATAACCATAACCAGGAACAAGTATGACGAAACCCCTAGAGAGAAGTACCGGTCCAAGTACAGGGAACAACCGCATAGTTCAACCTGGACCCTGGTGGTTAAACTGATTAACACTAGCAACGAGAACGGCAACAACGCAATCTAAGGAAAAATAAAAATAAATAAAAATACAAGTAGTCGTTAAGACTGGCGCATCAACTAAGTCACCTATTAAACAGCTGCCTAGTTACAACCCTAAGTTTAGTCATTTACAGGGGGGGAAGGGATGGGGAGAGGTGCAGCCTGAAGAGGTGGGTCTTCAGTCGTCGTTTGAAAATAGATAGGATGCTGGGACCGGCTATGTCAAAGACCTCCTTCAGGAGAGCAGTGGGGACAATATCAAGGGAGCAGGTTGCAGAATTCATGGAAGAAACAATCTCTGTAAGGGAGGGTAGCGTAATGGGTTGGAACCAGTTCAATTCAGATGAATGGGCCAGAGAGACAGCTAGGTCACGGGTGGAGGGGGAAATGTTCATTTTGATGTCCTCAACTTTGCTAATGAAAAACTAAAAAAATTCTTCGCACTTAATTGGAGGCACATCTAAGCTGGTACTGGGGGCGGGACGGATGACAGAGTTAATGGTACTGAATAGGACTTTGGGATTATGAGAGTTATTAGAGATGAGGTCAGAAAAGTATTCTGTTCTTGCAGCCTTAACTACTTCCTGATATTTGAGAAGATTGTTCCTCAAAATGTCAAAGGAAATTTGAAGTTTATCACGCTTCCACTTCCGCTCTGCTTTTCTACACTCCCTCCTTAGGGCTCTGGTGGTGTCATTAAGCCAAGGGAAACCTTTAGGCATGGGCTTTTTCAATTTAAGGGGGGCAACAGAATCCAGAATAGAAAAACAGGTGGTGTTAAATAAGGAAATAAGTTCCTCAGTGTCAGGAGGTCTGCCTGAGTTTCCGTTGTGTTCCTGTTTATTTTTATTTTTTATTTTATTCTTTTTATCCGTTTATTTTATTTTTTGTGTGTATGCTTTTTGTGTGTGTGTGTGAGTGCATAGGGTGTGCCTTGGTTTTTTTAGGTTCCTGGTTCCCGCAGACAGGCAGGACTGGGGGCGGAGCCTTGGTTTTTTTAGGTTCCTGGTTCCCGCCCCCAGTCCTGCCTGTCTGCCTCATTATTCTATCAAGCCTCGGCCGCCGTCTCCACCTGCAACTCCTCATCCACTCAGTTTCTGTTGCTATATATTTCTGTTAGCCCCATTAGCCTGTGCCAGATCGTGCCTCTGTTTTTTCTCAGTTGCCGTTCGAGCCTTAAACTCTGTAGCTCTGTGTTTCCCGGTTTTCAAATTTTGCCTGTTTGTCCGACTACGTCTTTAGCCTGCCTGCTCTGTTGCTTAGATTCTGATTTTTTTTACGGATTTTCGACCTGTGCCTGTATAGCGACTACGAGACTGTTGTTGTTCCTGTACCCTAATATAATCACCAAGAATCAGGATTCTATCAAAGTTAGGCATGGTATTTGAAAGAAAGTCAGCAAATTGTGGAATAAAGTCTTTATGTATTCCTGGCGGACGATACACAAGAGCAATTAAAAGGGGTTTGAGCAGGCCTACTTTAATTAATTGCACCTCGAAGCTGGAGAAATGATCAGAGTTTAAAAGGCGGAAATTAAAATGTTTCTTAAACACAACTGCTAGATCCCCACCGCGTCCGGAAGGTCTAGGCGTGCTCAAAAAGTTACAGTCATTAGGACAGAGTTCGACAAGTGGAGCAAACTCACCAGCGTTAAGCCAGGTTTCCGTCACCAGCAAGAAATCCAAATCATGGGCGGTGAAAAAATCATTAAGAATAAAAGTTTTATTGGATAGGGATCTCGCGTTTATCAGAGCCGGTTTGACTGGGGCAGCACCTGATTCATAATCCGACAACGGCATCCATGTCAGAGGGCGGAGATTCTGGACAACTACCCCACCGCGATTCGCAGATAGTCTAGCGGGGTACCTAGTTTTTTTTCTGCCAGTGATTCTGACAGGGATGTCCGCAGGTGTGGGAGTGGGCGGCTTAGACCTAGTAAAAACAGAGAGATGAGTGCGAACAGATAGGGGATTGAATGACAGGAGGCACCTGTGGGGGGAGCTCTCATGGGAAGGAGTATGCTGATGTTGTACCATAGAGGAAGAGGGAGGATCTGGGGCATGTGTGTGGGACATAAACAGTCAGTCGCATGGCAAAGACTGCACCACATGCCACATGTTCGCCGATAGCATTTGGCTACCCCGCTTGTTGGGATGGATCCCGTCTCTTTGGAAAAGAGAGGAACGATCACAGAACAAATTAAAGTAATCAATAAAGCCCATGTTGTGAGTCCTGTTGGCAGACTGGAGCCAAATGTGAAGGCTAAGGATTCTACTAAAGCGGCCCGCTCCGCGACCGAGAGTGGGGATGGGGCCTGATATAAAAACAGACTTTCCACAGGTCTTTAAAACGTTAAAAAGGAGGTTAAAATAGTTTTTGGTGCGCTCAGACTCCTGATGGGTGGTGTCATTTGTCCCCACATAAACTATTATTTTTTTAATAGAGGACGGGAATGAGGGCAGTAGATCCTGGAGCGTATCAAGGATATCAGGGACCGTGGCTCCAGGGAGGCAGTGCGTGATTGCGTTTGAGAAGCAAATGTTCCTGGTTATGGAATCTCCAATAATTAAGTGGGGGGGAAGAGTGGACAAGGAGATGGTGCGAGTGGGCTTCCCGAACAGGACAGCGGACGCTTAGCCACCTCCGTCCGTGCCGAGCCCGGTGAGCTAGGGCAGAGGGTCCACGCAGGCAGACGGGCGTGAGGAGAAAATATTTCTTTCTCGTGGTGGAGTGACAAACCGCCCGATCAACGCGGGTGACTGGTGGGGACGACGCAGCGGTGACAGGAGGCGCCATAGCCAGAGAGGGGTCTGGGTCGGGCAGAGCCGGGACCGACCGGCAGACCGAGGGGCGACGTGAAAACCGCGACCAGGGATTCACAGCAGCAGCTAAATACGAGCTGCTCGGACTCCGTGCTGGCACGGCCGGCATCGCAGGTGGAGACGACGGGACGACCACAGCGGAAACACCCGTCTCATCCAGAACAAGAAATGTGTTGCTCAGCTGGACGAAGTTTGGTGGAGGGAAAATGGAGGAGCGCTTGCAACCACATTTTGACCCACGGGCTACAGTCCAGGGATCAAATGCTTGCGGCGTGGAACACGCCATTGACTTGGGCCTTGCACCTAGATGCAGCCAGGACTCTGTTTGGGATGGGGCAGTGCATGGGCCAGGGTCCAGTGTAGTGGACCTAATCCTCCGGTGGTCGTGGAAGCAGCAGCCGCCACCCAGGAGTCAAGCAGCTGTTTGTTGTCCCATATTTGATGGAGGACAGATACTCTACCCTCGAGCTCAGCGATCTTTTGGCTCAGCTTGGAACAGTTCGCACATTCCGGAGGAGAGGTAAGTGTTGGAATGGCCGATATGCTTCTTCCCGGCAGAAAAGAGTGTTTTATCTGATGCAATCCGGTCTCTGCGCTTGTCTCTCTCATCGCTCTTGAGCCTGAAACCCGATCCACAGGTTTATGGCAGTCCGCAAATTTGGGAGTCCGTAAAAAGTATGAAAAAGGACTAAAATGGTTAAAAAGACTGATAAAATAAAATGGAATAAAATGCTAATAAAATAGTCAAATAGAATAGATAAAATAGATAAAACTGCAGAAGCTTACTGAGACACGACTGCGCTCTCTGACACGTCTATACCTCTGACACGTCTGCGCTCTCTGAAGCTACATATTTCAGACTATTTCTATTACCCCACCACAATTCTTCATTTATATATATCTCGCATCAAATTTAAGACCTTGGTGCTTGCATACCAGGCAGCTAAGGGGTCAGCACCAGGGTACATTCAGAGGATCATCAGACCCTACACACCAGCCAGACCTCTCCGTTCTGCCACCTCTGGACGCTTGGCACCTCCCCCTCTTCGTGTCTGCACTTCCCGCTCCCGTCTGCTGTCTGTCCTGGCCCTTCGCTGGTGGAATGACCTCCCCGTGATGGTCAGAACAGCAGAGAATCTCACCACTTTCAAACGCAGACTGAAGACTCATCTCTTCAGGCTGCACCTCTCCCCACCCCTCCCTAGCCTATAGTTCAGCTCACTGTACCTAGCTAGGATAATTTGATTATGTTAGTGTATCTGGCAGGATTGTTTTTGTATGATTAGGTGTGATTCCAGTGCTAGTTTGTACTTGGTAGGATTCTTGCTTGCTGAACAAGCTTACTCTACAGGGTTGGAGTCCTGATCGATGTGGTCACTTCTGGCACTACGATCCTTACTTCACTCTAGTGTTTCTTTTGCGCCTCTACATCATGAACCTATGCACTTGTTGTACGTCGCTCTGGATAAGAGCGTCTGCTAAATGCCTATAATGTAATGTAATATGTTCTAATAAAGCTCACAGATTAAGGAGAAAATTATTGCATTACTCCAGAGGGAAGCCTTAACCTTCCAAATCTGGAGCTTTATCACAATGCTGCTCAAATGTTTTATATTGACCATATAATTAACAATACAAATGAGGAACCGTGGATAGATATTGAAAATCATCAGTTACAGCCTAATAGTTTACTTCTAGTTCTTTTTTCCAAGCAAAAAATTAAAACAGAAATTTTGTAATTACTAGTACATTAAATGCTTGGAAAAAAAATACTGGGTCAAGACAGTAATCCCCAAACATATACAAATTTGGAATAACCCATCAATAACTATTCTAAACGCTCAGCTACACTGGGAGGCGTGGATAAACTGAAATCGGATATTATATATCATAACTCAGTACTTTAATTTCAGAACTAAAGAATAAATATAAACTAAAAGACATAGAATTTTTTAAGTATTTGCAATTGAAAAACTGAATAGCAGAAAACTTTGACCTCAGAAATAGAGTTTAAACTGAGACAGGGGAAATTCTAAATAAAAGGGATAAAAAGAGACGATTATTAGGTGCAGTTTACAATATCCTTAGCAAAGCTGAGGGCAATGAAGAATTACTACAAAACATATATAACAAATGAAATAAAGATCTTGGCATGGTAGATGCAAAAAGAAAATGGAAGGAATGTTTACAACTCACACATAAAATTACCACTAATGAAAATTTACGTCTAATTCACTATAAATTAATGACAAGAATATACTACAGTAGAGACAAAATGAATAAGTTCGATACCAGCTCCTCTGATAGATGTTTAAAATGTAGCACGCAGAGTGACTCCCTCCTACATGCCTTTTGGTATTGTGAGAAAATTAGAAAGACGTGGGAGAACACTGAAAGATGTAAAGGTAATTGGTAACTGGTAATTTTAAAGTTGCATTTTCACCAATGATCTATCTCTTTCAAAATGTTGAAAAAATAAGGTACCCAGCTGGATGGCAAATTCTCTTTTTGTCATTAGTTTATAAGAGTTTAATATTGCAAAACTGGAAAAATAAAGAAGCACCTACACTGCAATGGAAAACATTAATGAAATATTACTTGAGTAATGAAAGGACAATGTCGGAGGACAGTAACAAAGAGAAACAATTTCACAAGATATGGAGCTCAATTTACGAAGCTCTGTAGATTGAATGGAGCCGTAAAATCACCCAGCATCTATAGATTTTAAGGAACCCTGTGTTTCGTCTTTATTGTGTTTCATTTTGTTCTGTTTTGTTGTGTGTGTGTGTGGGAGTAATAAGGGTGTATATGTTTGTGTGGGTGGGGATACCTGTGATGACAACCGTATTTGATTGTATGGTACTTCTGGAGGAGCAATTCAAACAGGGTCAAACCATGTAACTTGATTTCTTCAAGAAATTATGATTATGTAACGTGAATTATTGTTTGTATTTGTAGACACCTCACAGCTAGACCAATGGGGGTTTGTAGGTGGAGGGGAAGGCACAGCGTGTTTCCCTTGGCTGGTGTGAGTCAAAATCAGAGATGTTATTTATTTTTCCTCTGTTCGTAAGAGCAGGGCACAATTATACTGCACTGGATCCATATCCCACTTAAGACTGGCCTGAAACGGACCAGTAACATTCTTGTTACTCTCCGATTGCACACAGGGATATGTTGTCAGCAGAGATATATCTGATCTGTCGCCGGACTGTTAATATTCCAATGGGAGCATCAGAATACTCACAAATGAGCAGAACAACACATCGTAAGCCGCGTTTCCACCAAAATTACCCGGAACTTTCAGTCCCAGGAACTACTTTACCAGGAACTAAAAGGTTCCTTCAGCCAATGGTTGTCTGCGTTTCCACCGGGGTCTAAAGTACCGCGAAGATTAGGCAAATTAGCCCACTGACGTTGTCGTCGGTCCATCTGTCATATGATTTCTTCTGTAACCCCATACTACCACCGAAGTAGCCTACATTATTTTCTAATAACCGGGACAGCCCGGAGGGGTTTATTCCACTTATATACAATGGGTTACCAACAATGACTATATATGGTTACTTTTGTATTTATTGATTTTCATATATCCTCTCAAACACATTTATTAACAGCAGAAAACATGCACACGTTGTAAACAATTTGCTGTTTTATTACTTTCTCGTCGTCAATTCCATATAGGCTAATCGCAAAATGACAAGAATAGAACGAAAACTCGGACTTGCGTGAAAATGTAAATTAGTAGTGGTACAGCCACCGTTTGCTTTCCTTCGAAGTTACTGCTAGCCGAGCAGCGAAGTGTGCCCTCCAGATGCGAACCATGCACCATAAATGAGTCCATAGTCTTCCTGGTCTTTTCGTGGAATTGAAAAATGGCAGTAAAATTGAGTAAAATTACGGCAGTCTGAAAAAGCTAAAGCGAAGATTACTAGAATTAACCTGTTATTTTACCCGGATAAAAAGTGCGGAAGGTGATTTCCAGTTTGCTTGTACTGTATCACCAATGTTAATTATGCAGAACTACCGCATACCTCACATAACTGTATCAAACGTTTTGAGTCAATTACAACGGGCTAACAAAGAAAATCCGGAAGAAAATATTCAGCAACCGAATTAATCCGTTTGAATGGTTTGGTAGCCTACGTAATATGCTGTCCCAGCACGAATGCTTAGCATTTTATAAAACGAATACTAAAGCAAGAAAAGAACAGAAGAGCACACGTTATAATTCCAAGACGTTGACAAGTTATAACCAAAAGTAGGCTACTGCGCCGCATAACATACAAGTTTGTTTTGAAGTTATTATGAAAATAAATTGGTTTGCCGCTGCATATTTTCAAACATGGCGGGTAATGGCGGGTAATGGCGGAAAATAAATACAACACAAATGCTACGAGTACTCGACCAATCAGAAATGTTCAACGCTGCAAGCTCCACCCAAAAGGTTCCTGTACTTTCGGAAAGTACTACCCCCCGAGCAGGAACGTTTTGGGGGGTAAAACAAAGCCCCCAGAACTAAATTTAGACCCTAGTTCCTGCGGTGGAAACGCACTGAGTTCCTCAAAAGGTTCCTAGTTCCGGGGTATAGTTCCTGCGGTGGAAACGCGGCTTATGTTAAAGATTTTCCCAGGTGTCCAGTCTTTCAGTCTGCCTTACAATTGCAAGCACAAGTCATTGCTTACAAGTACAAAATACTTTGTTTCAGTTTCAACTTGCAATGTACAAACCATAAGTTGCAAGCACAAGTCATTGCTTACAAATACAAAATACATTTGGCATTAATTTGAGCCCATAAAATTTGCCAATAATCAACCAAAACCGCTGTGACTAATAAAAGCGGTATTCATTCTATGAACTTGGAGGGTCTCGCAGGTGTATTTTGGACACGCAGCTTTGTAAATGCCCGGGGCGAATAACAGGGATGATTACGCTCCACGGTGACCTGCAATCGGCTGCAGGTGGGTGCGTCATCCGTTTTAAAAACAGTTCGTTACGTGTTTAGCTATGGCGTATTTCAGAATTCCTGACACAGAAATAATTAACCAGTCCTTCTAAAACGAACTTTGTGGAATTGGAAACAATTTACACGTGGGACACGTCCTCCGATTAGATCGCGTGGGCACCGGCCTGTGGCAGACGGCAGGGAGAGGTGAGGGGAGTGGTAATTGAGGGCAGATATGTTGCAGCCCGCTGGCTCCACCCCCGAGCCTTATATGGACTTCCTGCCCCAATGAGGCAAGCCTGGGCTTCATTAAGTCATTAAGTACATGGGGATAAAAGGGGACGCGGTTTGCACAAACAGCACAAAGTACCGAGAGGGAAATGCGTGTTGCGGAGAGTGAGAGAGAGCTGAGAAATATCTGTGTGATTACCTGTTGTGACCTGGACTGTTTGACTAACCCCGCTGTGTACCGAACTGTTTTGACTGAGGACCTGGTTTTTTGGATTACCCCTGGAATACGGAGAAAGGACAACGAGAACGGATTGTGGACTGTGAATTGGTTGCTGAATTTCCCCCTTTCCCTCCGTTTGTAAATTTCCCTAATAAATCCCCCAATTGCACTCTAGTTGTGTTTCGTGTGCGTGTTTAGTTATTGAATTGGTGACGTGGAAACCCCACACCGGTGAGCCTGCCACAGTATTAATAAGGTAGTGGTGCGTGGTTCAACACAGCCCTGTTCGGGACATGCAGTCGGCTTGCATGTCGCCAGTAAAGATGTTTAATACGCCAAATTTGTCAATAATCAATCATAACCGCTGTGACTAATAAAAATGACATTCATTCTATGAACTACGGTGCCGTCTTTAAAAACACTTCATTTTGTTACCAATCGCTAGCCTAATCATTGCATTAGAAGTCAGTATCCAAGACAGCAGCGCAGGTGGTCCCTGCAGCATACTATCACCTGTGCGATTAAAGGGATAGGTTTTTTAGATCCAGGTCCACTGAGTTTCTCACCACAATTACGTCATCATTTGGGGTACATAAAGGGCTCAAGCCTCTGAACTCGAGTACGCCTAGCTCACATTCTATTAGCCATTAGCTTTGTCAGCCAAATAATATTGATTTAAATGGGAGCTGAGAATCACCACCAGACAGCTATTTAACAAAGATACTACCAATAAAACAAAATTAAACACTTCATGTTTATTCGCTTGCATAAATACATATCTTGTAATTAAAACGTGCCAATATATTTTTCGACTGCCGTCTTATCATGAATAATCAGTTGCCCCCGACTGCTGATTCAGGATCAGTTTTGCTTTTTTATTGGACAATGGTTACAATTGGTGTAGGGAAATAAGATCCTCGATCTGCACCCAATGGCAGCTTGGCGTTGTTCATGAAGGCGCACCCAAATTCTCCCATGTTACTCCTCTGCTGAGGTCACTCCACTCGCTACTGGTCGCTGCCAGGATCAGGTTCAAAGTCCTGATCCTCGCCTGCACAGCAGCCGACAGGACAGCCCCTGTCCACTTACAGGACACGATTCGATTCTATACGCCTGCTCGACCACTCCGCTCTGCAGCAGCAGGGTGCCTTACGCCCCCTCCCACCCATCTAAAGGGATCACAGAGCTTCTCCACCCTAGCTCCCCAGTGGTGGAACGAACTCCCTGTCCCTCTTCGAACCTCTCCCTCACTACCCATCTTCCGCTGCGGTCTGAAGACGCATTTCTTCAGACTATACCTGGACTAACTGCCACCACTCTGTAAATCCCCCCTTTCATGGCACTCATCTTACATGTACCCCCAATTATGTCGAACATTGAAAATTTTCAATAGGCAACATCTTTTGTGTTAGGCTTGTATTATCAATGATGTAAGTACATTGAGCACATTCAACATTAGTGTAAGCCATAAAGTTACCTGATTCTAGCTGTATATGGTGTGCAAAATGTTTTCTTTCCCTGTGTGTGCTCCTAATATTCGTTCGCTGAGGAAGTAGGCATATATACATATATAGCACACAAAACTAGGTAAACTCCGATTTCGAAGACATGGGACCTTTAATATTACCCACATGGCAATGCTGGAATTACAGTGTTCTGACTATAGTGCATGTGGCCTGACAGTGCATACATTCTCTCAGTACATCCTGCAGCCAGAGCTTTGAACGCGTTAGGCACCAAAAAAATGTTTTTAAACAAATTATATTCTATTTAAAGTCACTCAGTTTCAAAAATAACATATATAACCAAAATATTTTGAACAGTAATATTTACATATCGACAAAAAAATCTTACCTGTGTTCAGTAGATATTGACAGAGAGAGAATCAATGCTGTTGTCCTCCTCTTCTGACTTGGTCCAGAAAACAGTATTAGCTGAGTCTATCAGCAAACATATGCCTTAGCCATGCTCAGAAGTTCTCAAGAATAAGAATATTTTCCAAGAAGTTACAAAAATCATCAATAACTTAGCCAGAAGCAGTGTCTTTTACTGCTGCCTCAGAATGAATGCGTGAGGGGAGCAATGATGGCGACAACTTTCGGGTATGCTGGACTATAAAACGCTATTCCAAAAGTAAAATTAGACATATATTGTTAGAAAGCTTATATGGTCACCTACTGGATAAATTAATTCTCAATCAAGCCAGGTTGTACTAAAAAGGGCGAGAATACCGTAAACAAAATGTATGGTATCTATTTGTGAGTGGGGGGAGTAGTTGCAGAAGATGCAGAAGTCCCATACTGGCAGTTATGTTTGTGATAAACGCTTGCAGAAGGGCTTTACACAAAACTCTGCATGACTTTCCCAGCCAGCAATGCAGCTCTCAGAACAGAGGAGTCTTTTTCGTTGGGCGGCGGTGTAGTATGTTGGGTGGCAGTGTAGTATAATGGCTAAGGAGTTGGTCTTTTGTAAAAGTTGCAGGTTCTATTCCCCGGTAGGACACTGCCGTTGTATCCTTGAGCAAGGAACTTAACCTGCATTGCTCCAGTATATATCCAGCTGTATAACTGGATACAATGTAAGTCGCTCTGGATAAGAGCATCTGCTAAATGCCTGTAATGTAATGTAATGTTTTAGACCAGCAACAGATGAGGAGCAGCAGCTCACTCTGTCCACTGTCAGATGTTGGTCCAATCAAGAAATCATCAAAAAGCAGATGTACCCTTGTGAAAGTGGTTTACGATTTAAGGGGTGCCCATGAACATACTAAAATTTTTCCTCAATATATGTTTCCAGTTTCTACCCTTCAGCAGTTGCTGGGGCTGGAGAGACAACTCCAGCAGGATTATGATCTTAAGAAAGTCCTGGTAAGGATTATATTATATTGAGATGAACACATCATTCTATGCAAAGTAGTCTGGAAAACTAAGGGGCGATTATGTGGATGCATGTGAAAGTGTCCACCTTCTTTTCTTTATTTAGGTGGATACACAACTCTCTCCAAGGTGAAGCAACAGTCAAGAAAAGTATTTGGAGGATCATGAGAAGCCTTCTTAGTAATGGCCTTGCTAAACAGATTAATTGGAGAGACATCAATGAAAAAGCAGCATTCAAAGATCATACACTCAATGATATTGTCAATAGTGAGTGGCAAATGTTAAAATAAATAAATAAAATAAAAATGAAGATATATTTTTTTCATACTTATAGTGTGGATGAATCCGTCCTTTCTTTTGTGGAAAATGACAAAGACGACTTGTTTTGAGTGTGTATATTTATGTCTAGTTTTCTTAGTTTACAAGCTGCCCAACATATAGCTTGGGTATGTTGTCAAATATGTAACCTCCCATTTTTCCTTAGTTCCCTTAGAGTAAGATGTATTGTTGTTCCTTATCTTTGGAAGAACTATACGTCTCTCTAGACAGTTGAATAAACTGTATTCTTCAAAGAACTACACAGATCCACAGACAGTGTATTTCTCTCCATGATATGTATTAAATATGTATTAAACATGTATTAAAGCACTGGTTCCCAAATTTACCCTCTTTGGGTAACCAAAGATGGTAAGTAATCCCTCTAAACATAAAGAGCACCCAATTAAGAAAAATTTACAACTTGTTATAATTCTGGAATTGCACTTGTGGCTGGAACGAAAACCAGCATGTACAGGGGTACTCCAAGACCGAGTTTGGGAACCACTGTATTAAAGCTTCTCAACCTTGATTGAAGTCTCCACGTAGAGCTGAGTTATTCCTCGACATATAGTAATTGCTTACAAGTTTATGTATATTTCTGCCTTAAGGTGTTCTCCATGGAAAGCAGCTCACCTCCAGCACTGGGAACAGTGGGTAAAGCGATGCACCGCAGCAGCTTGCTGGTGACAGGGAGGGGGGCGTAGAGCAGGCATCACAGACCAGTGTAGAGCACGACATCACAGACCAGTGCAGAGCAGGCATCACAGACCAGTGCAGAGCAGGCATCACAGACCAGTGTAGAGCACGCCATCACAGACCAGTGTAGAGCACGGCATCACAGACCAGTGCAGAGCAGGCATCACAGACCAGTGTAGAGCACGACATCACAGACCAGTGCAGAGCAGGCATCACAGACCAGTGTAGAGCACGGCATCACAGACCAGTGGAGAGCAGGCATCACAGACCAGTGTATAGCACGACATCACAGACCAGTGCAGAGCAGGCATCACAGACCAGTGTAGAGCACGACATCACAGACCAGTGCAGAGCATCCATCACAGACCAGTGTAGAGCACGCCATCACAGACCAGTGTAGAGCACGGCATCGCAGACCAGTGCAGAGCAGGCATCACAGACCAGTGCAGAGTAGGCTTCACAGACCAGTGCAGAGTAGGCATCGCAGACCAGTGCAGAGTAGGCATCGCAGACCAGTGCAGAGTAGGCATCGCAGACCAGTGCAAAGCAGGCATCGCAGACCAGTGCAGAGTAGGCTTCACAGACCAGTGCAGAGTAGGCATCGCAGACCAGTGCAGAGTAGGCATCGCAGACCAGTGCAGAGTAGGCATCGCAGACCAGTGCAAAGCAGGCATCACAGACCAGTGCAGAGTAGGCTGTACAGACCAGTGCAGAGTAGGCATCGCAGACCAGTGCAGAGTAGGCATCGCAGACCAGTGCAGAGTAGGCATCGCAGACCAGTGCAGAGCAGGCATCGCAGACCAGTGCAGAGTAGGCATCGCAGACCAGTGCAGAGTAGGCATCGCAGACCAGTGCAGAGTAGGCATCGCAGACCAGTGCAAAGCAGGCATCGCAGACCAGTGCAGAGTAGGGTTCACAGACCAGTGCAGAGTAGGCATCGCAGACCAGTGCAGAGTAGGCATCGCAGACCAGTGCAGAGTAGGCATCGCAGACCAGTGCAAAGCAGGCATCGCAGACTAGTGCAGAGTAGGCTGTACAGACCAGTGCAGAGTAGGCATCGCAGACCAGTGCAGAGTAGGCATCACAGACCAGTGCAGAGTAGGAATCACAGACCAGTGCAGAGCAGGCATCACAGACCAGTGTAGAGCACGGCATCACAGACCAGTGCAGAGTAGGCTTCACAGACCAGTGCAGAGCAGGCATCGCAGACCAGTGCAGAGCAGGCATCGCAGACCAGTGCAGAGTAGGCATCGCAGACCAGTGCAGAGCAGGCATCACAGACCAGTGTAGAGCAGGCATCACAGACCAGTGTAGAGCACGGCATCGCAGACCAGTGTAGAGCACGGCATCGCAGACCAGTGTAGAGCACGGCATCGCAGACCAGTGCAGAGTAGGCATCGCAGACCAGTGCAGAGCAGGCATCGCAGACCAGTGTAGAGCACGACATCACAGACCAGTGCAGAGCAGGCATCACAGACCAGTGTAGAGCACGGCATCACAGACCAGTGCAGAGTAGGCATCACAGACCAGTGCAGAGCACGGCATCACAGACCAGTGCAGAGCACGGCATCGCAGACCAGTGCAGAGTAGGCATCACAGACCAGTGCAGAGCAGGCATCACAGACCAGTGCAGAGCCATGCAGAGTAGGCATCACAGACCAGTGCAGAGCCATGCAGAGTAGGCATCACAGACCAGTGCAGAGCAGGCATCACAGACCAGTGCAGAGCAGGCATCACAGACCAGTGCAGAGTAGGCATCACAGACCAGTGCAGAGCAGGCATCACAGACTGACTAGTGCAGAGCAGGAATCACAGACCAGTGCAGAGTAGGCATCACAGACTAGTGCAGAGCAGGAATCACAGACCAGTGCAGAGTAGGCATCATAGACTAGTGCAGAGGGATATTTCACCCACTTAATTCTGTTGTTTCTAGTCTCTATCACAGGTGAAACTGATCCTTCCAGGTTTGTTTGATTGTTCTTTTAGATATGGTTGTAATGATCTTTTAGATGTGGCTGTAATTTTTAGTTTGGGTGTGTGTTCATTTAGATATGGCTTTTTGTAAAGAATTTTGCTTTTACTTGATTTTTGACACTGCCCAAGCAGCTGTATTATTTACAAGACTATTACAAAATTGCAGAGGCTGCACCACATTTTGTTCTAAATCCAAGTTCTGTGCAGAAGTCTCATCTCTAAACTAACACAATGGCGCTTTCTTTTCAGCATTGAATATTTATATTCATGCCATATTTTCAGGATGCATTCAGTATTTTCACCCATTTCTGGGATACCACCTCCACATCCTTTGTATTCTCCGTTCATACAATGTCAAATCATCCATCCATCCATTATCTATACCTGCTTATCCTGAGCAGGGTCGCGGGGGGTGCTGGAGCCTATCCCAGCGTGCATTGGACGAGAGGTAGAAATACACCCTGGACAGGCCACCAATCTATCGCAGGACACACACACCATTCACTCAGACACTCATTCCTATGGGCAATTTAGAGTCTCCAATTAGCCTACCTGCATGTCTTTGGACTGTGGGAGGACACCGGAGTACTCAGAGGAAACCCACGCGGACACAGGGAGAACTTGCAAACTGCACACAGAAAGGCCCCAAGCCGAGATTCAAACCCACAATCTTCTTGTGATGCAACAGTGTTACCCACCACCACGCCGCCCCAATGTCGGACTGGTCTTTGAGAAATAAAATGGTGATTATCATGTTCTAATATTTGGAATAGCGCTTTGTTGCCGTTCTTGGGTAGGCTGTTTTTTTAATGAGAATGTTAATGTGGATAAAGATATAAAGGGGATAAAGGGGAATATTTCATGATGTTTTTTTTTCTTTTCATGCCTGTAAAAAAAAAGGCAAGTTGTGGTGCTTTGTTGCTCAATTTTAACCTGAGTTATGAGCTGTTTGGCTATCCTATTTCATGCCTGAGATATGAAAATAAGTATTGAGTTGTGGCCCAAATAATGCTTGAGACATGGTCTCATTAATGGTAAATGGTAAATGGACTGCATTTATATAGCGCTCTTATCCAAACAACTTTAAAATGGATGCCTCTGATTCAGATATTCATGCACACTCACACACCAACGATGAAAGGCTGCCATGCAAGGTATCAATCAGCTCATTGGGAGCAATTAGGGGTTAGGTGTCTTGCTCAGGGACACTTCAACACGCCCAGGGCGGGGGATCGAACCGACAACCCTCCGACTCCCAGACAACTACGCTTACCTCCTGGCTGGCTTCCTTTTACATTACACACTGTACATTACCAAACTATTCTGCCATTCCTCTACCCCAAGGTCACTGAGGTCCTCCAACCAGTGGCTTATGGCTGCTCCATGGTACCAGTTAAAAGCTCAAGGGTGACCATGCTTCCGCGGGCTTTGCTCCAAGACTGTGGAACAGCTTAACACTCAACACGAGGGCTACCCCTTCAATCTCTCTTTTTAAATCAAGACTTAAGACACAAATCTATGCCCCAGCATTTTCAAATGTTTAAGGCTTTTCATTTTTCGTCCTGTGTATTTGTGTTTGCATATATTTATATATTTCACATGCACATATTTTTTACAGCACTAAAGCTTCAAAAGCACTTCGTATCTTGCACTTTTTCTATCTTGATATGCCCCATAGATCCCATTGTGCAGCTAGTGACATGGATTAAAAAAAACCTCTACATAAACTAAAACTATTTAAACTAAACCATTAATAAGACCATGTCTCAAGCATAAGTTAGTCCAGACCACAGCCACAACTAAAAAACTTTTCAGTGAAGCAGGCATGTAAAATACTGTCAGAAGCGACAGGAATGATGGAAAATACGATGAAAATGAGACCCAGGTTGAAAAAAACTGAATTATCCTTTAAGATTTTAAAAGTCCTATGCCCGAACGACCTTTGCTAGTTTAAAATGGAAACAAGCAAGTCAAACATACGTATTCAGTTTTAGATTGAGTGAAAGAGCTCAGTTGTGAAAATGTTCATGAAGATGTTGGAATTACTCTTTTGCACCAACTGTAACCTCTGTCTGGAGGACACACAGAAGGGAGTGTATTAAAACCTCACTTTGGTGAGAGGAAATGGACAAAGTGTGTGCAATAGGGAGAAGCTAGTTCCTGGTCTTTTTAGAAGGCGTCAGAAAGCAAGAACAGCTGCAATTTGGCTACTATGGGGTTAGTCAGGTCAATCTCATGTTCCAACAAACCCCTGAATAAACCAAACCCGCCAAAGTAGAGAAACTGCAGTGTGCTGACCTGGATTTGAAAGCAGGAACACAGCTGCAATCACACTTGACACTAAAAGTACCTTGAACATGGGAAACTGGCATTTTAATAACTTGGCAAGATTCCCTTTACACAGGTATTACACCCCCCCCCCCCCCCCCCCCCCAATGTTCACCACAAAATTTAATATACAGATTGAGTTTTACTCTTTGTAATAGATGGGGACTGGATGGGTTCTGGGTGACACCCTCCCCCTAAACACACATATACCACACACACACACACATACACTTGACAACCAATTTGAACAGATACACAAATCAAAACAATTCAAAGTTTTCTCTCATAGCATGTCTGCAGTTCAAATTAATATTCCACCGCAACAAAATCACCTCTCCTCTAGGATATCAAACTATTTTATCCACTCTAACTCTTGAGTTCCATTTCTGATGACAGTTGTTTTTTGTAAAAACACAAATTAAAAGATGACAGTTCTATGTTATCTTGAACGAAAAAGGAATGTAAGAGAATATTTCTGTTTATTCCAAGACATTTCAGAAAAAGGTTGAATATCCTTGTTGTCATTGGAGGGACTGTATGGGCATGGCAGGTAACTTATACACAGAATAATACAAAAACCATTTTTTTTTACCAGTATGATTTGTAAATAATTATTATTAAAGACAATGAGCGTTGAAGTTTAAGCTTCCAAGAAGGGCAAAGAGACAGGGCGAGCATGTAGACATCAGCCGTATCCAGGCTGTATCATATTGTGTCTGTTGATCTGTGCAGGTTGTGGCCAACATGATGTCACAGGGTCTATCTTCTGCCACCTAATGGTGGGTGGAGGAAGGGCATGTCATACTGTTAGGCTGGCAGTTTATCCGGTAATGACTCAGGATTAAAGCCTGGCTCGGGTTCCCATTACCCTCACACATCTGAACCATGCACTCACATCAGGGGCACAGCAGAACAACAATCTGATTGATGAGCCACTCCAGTGTTATTGGCTAAACTGCTCAGGAGCCAGCCCATCAGGATCCAACGACCTCCACGTAATTAGCAGGGTAGAGTCCGATCTGCCCATCGTCCAGCTGACCCTTGCACCAGCCCTGCTCGTCCTCCTCCCCGAGCTTCATCAGCAGGTCACCTGCGGAGTGGGTGGGTGGGTGGGGGGGCATGGGGTTAAAAAGGCTCACTGATCTGTGCATAAAGAAGTGTGCCATTAATGTGCAGGTGAGTAAATGAGTGGCATTAATGTGCAGGTGAGTAAATGTGTGGCATTAACGTGCAGGTGAGTAAATGAGTGGCATTAACGTGCAGGTGAGTAAATTAATGGCATTAATCTGCATTAGGAGAATCTCACACCTGCTTTGAAACTCAGCTCATCCTCCTCCTCTCCCTCGTAATCATACAACGCCTTAACAGGGACTCCTGTTATCTTTTCGTCCTCTTCAATCCCATTTGCTGTGATGTAATTCTTGCCACTCTCATCTGACCAGTCAGAGGCATTATCCTTGCCATCTCTATTTGTGAAGGGAGAGTGAGACAGCAAGCAAGAATAGTCCATTACATTGTGTTATTAAAAAAATTGAGCAGACAAATCAATTTCCTTGTTATTAACACACAATATGTCAAAAACATGTATACACTCACTTGTCACTGATGTGCTTTCTGTAGAAATAAAATTAAAAAATAAAAAGTTTTGTACAAAGAGGATTCTAAGAACTCATTGGCTAAGAACTACTACTGATTGCTGCTGGCCACTTCAGCTGTTTCAAACATGAATACTTAACATTTGTATGGATGTTCAGTATTCATGTGTGTGTGGGATAGCTGAGGATTTAGGCAGTTTAAAGATGGCACAAATGAAACTTCATGAGTTCTAGGTTATCTGGTATCTGTTAAGGCATTGTTCCAGTGTGCAGATGGACCCCATGGTCTGGTATCTGTTAAGGCTCTCTTCCAGTCTGTGGATGGGTCCCATGGTCTGGTATCTGTTAAGGCTCTGTTCCAGTCCGTGGATGGGTCCCGTGGTCTGATATCTGTTAAGACTCTGTTCCATTGTGTAGATTGGCCCCATGGTCTGGTATCTGTTAAGGCTCTGTTCCAGTCTGTGGATGGGTCCCATGGTCTGATATCTGTTAAGACTCTGTTCCAGTGTGTAGATGGGCCCCCTGGTCTGATATCTGAGCATCTTGAATCTTGCAGATTCAAGGTTAGAACTTCAAAACTTAATTGTCTTTCAAAGGATGCATTTGCACAAAGAAACACTCCCACAATTCTGACGGCTGCTATTATAAAGCATCTTCTTACGGATAGCCGAAATCCACCCATGTTAAGCAACTTAAGACTAATCTTTAAATTTTCCTTTTTGCACAACATTATGGAAAACGTAGTTTTCAGACAATTGAATGAATATGTCGGCAGAAACAGTCTGGTCAGGTTTTTAATGAGGGGGTTTGGGTGGATGCATGATCACTGTTACCTTGGAGACTCCGGGGGCATTTCAGGGGCCTCATCTCCTGCGGAGAAAGAGACATCCTCCACCTGACTGTCCGTCTCCTTGGGGCTGATAGAGCAAGTGTCCTCTGGAGACCACGCCTAGTGCACACACGCACAAGTACACACACGCACGCGCACACACACGCACACATGCAAGCACACGGACGTGCACACATACACAAACACGCACGCGCACGCACACGCACACATGCAAGCACACAGACGTGCACACATACACAAACACACACATGCACGCGCACGCACACGCACACATGCAAGCACACGGACGTGCACACATACACAAACACACACATGCAAGCACGCACCCGCACGCACACATGCACACACACGTACGCACACACAGACGCACACACATACACACGCACACACGCAAACACACACACGCACACACACACACATGTACACACACATGCAGATGCACACACACACACACGCACACACACAGACACAAAAGAAACACACAAATGCATGAAGAACATCATCACTAAAAGAAATGAAACCCTGAATCAACTGAAACATAAGTTTAGTTCATAATTTTATTGAATCCTCACAAACATATTTGATTTTCATGTTCTCTTTGCAAGCATAAGATATTCCCACAGAATCAGATAATTTCTTGGCTGACACACCAGGGTCAATTACACATCTAAAGGATTAAAGGTACTGATGTTTGCATTACAACATTATTCTGATGATTGGCAATGGCTTGCACATGTTTCAGATTGAAAATCATTTCCCTAATCAGCATATCATCATTGCCATGCGTGCGTTGGGTCCAAGTGGTATTAACCAGGTACCTGGTGTATCTTGACTGTTGAATTATTACAGTCAGTCAAAAGTCACCAGTATTAATTATAGCAATTCATGTGTGGATTATGTTGTCTTTTGCTATAATTATCAAATTCATTTAATGGATGACACCGAAGTTGGCTTTCGATTCGCAGTTCTTGATTCAAAATTTCCGGTCCACCTGAAGCTGGGGATGATTTTCAAGCCTGATTTGCCAGTGATTTTAGATCAGGTAGAGTATAAGTCATTCATTCAAATCTAGACCTGCCATTAAAAGTATTGATATCAAAATTGCTCCAAGTTACATGAAACAATATTGGCTATCTTGGCTTACACAAATTAAACAAGCTGTATTCCAAAGCAGTGCTATCCAGTGTTTCCTAAATTGTTTCCAGTAACATGGCCTTATATGTTTTCATAGGACCTACAATGAGGTTTACTTTGAGCTAATGTTCCTTATTACATATTGATTAGTGTCAGGCTCATGTTTGTACAGGTTGTAGCCTACTTGAACCTTAAAGCTATTTTGCAGCTTTAAATGGGTTGGCCATGTGTAAGATCTGTGATTGGCTATGGGACTATTCGACAGAGTGCTGCAAAATACAGCAGTTATGACAGGGCCATTTCTTCAATAGTCAACGTCGACATTAATGATGGAGAAGCAGATAAGCGGTCCCAATTGTCTTCACGCCTCCTTGTTTTCTCCTTTCCTTCACTCGTCTCCTCCTTTCTTTTCCTCCACATACTTTCAGGTAGGAGACGAGTGGTAGCGGGGGAGTGGAGGAGAAAAATGTTAACAGTATGCACCCCTTATAATTTTAGACCCTTGCAAAAGTCCTTATTGTTGCCAGCTTCATACTGCCAGTAAGATTGTAAAATAAAATGTCTTCTTAATTATAAGGTAGAGTGCTGCCAAAGTGATTGACTATAAACTCCAGATAACGCAAAACAAGGTGCTCTTCAAGGGGAAGTAGCCAAAAAAAAATTCAGCTTACTTGAAACTTCAGGCACTCTTGCTGTCACGGTTTCTGTGCAGGTAGATCATTTTTCTGTGCCTGCACCGGCTCAGTGGTTAGCATTCCGATTAGCCACTCGGCTAATCGTTATTTTGGGGTGTGGGGACGACTAGTTCGAGCTTGCAGATTAGCCACTCGGCTAATCGTTATTTTTGGTTCCTGTGGGAGGATTGTTCCTGCTTGAACATTCCATGCATTCCTGCAGGGTTACCTCTGATCGGTTTCACCTGTGGGTTGCTCACATCTTCCGCTGATTACCAGCCACACCTGTGGCTGGGTATTTAAAGCGTCAGTAGGCAGTGGAACGGTGCTTGAGTGTAACGTGTTTTGCTCTAGCCAGTTCCCTGTCGTATTCCTGAGAAAGGTATAAGGAATTTAAGAACAAAGAGATTTAAAAAAGAATTCTGACGTCAGTTTGTTTGTTTTTTGGAAAGAGGTATTAGGACGGTATAGGTCCCGATTCTGAGGCCGGCGGTTTTAAGGGGTTATTGTGTCACCGTTGGGGCACAAACCTTTCTACCCTTTACTAACCAGTTTTTCCCCCTGGTTTTAGTTGGCCTCAGAACTTCTTCTGTTTGTTTTTGAAAAGACATTTTCTTTTTCTCAGCTTCGGTTCGAAGTTGTTTATTTTTCATTTCTCTTTTCCCTATTCCTTTATTTTCCTTATATACTCCTTCTTCCTCAGTTACCTGTTTAGGGGTTTATTATTCATTATTTGGGATACGTCCCCTAGGAGTATAGCACCCCCTTATTTCGTCTCTCACGAGACTCAGTGGTTACTGGAGTGCCCTTTGGTAACTTATAGATCCCCTGTTTGGTCGCGTCTGGTCTTCACCCTTCCCCGCCCTCACACTTGCGCGGAGGAATTGGTATTTTTTAAAGAAGCCTTTATTGTTGCGGCATATCCAGGAACGGGAGAAATACCACCGACCAGTTTCGACCACGCAGGGCCTACATCAGGGCACCCTGAAGTTTCAAGTAAGCTGAATTTTTTTTTATTTTGGCTACTTTCCCTGCAAATCTAAAATTTCTTCTTACCATGAAGAATGCCCAACTTGTTTACAGATGTGACTGTTAAGAAAATCTATCTCTGTTTCCATCGCAGCACTTTCGACACAAGCAATATCGAAAGCAAAGTCCTAAAATGTCTCCTTACAATGAAGTGTCTGACCAGCAAGTGTAGAAATGTGTTACCATGGCAACACAATATATTTTGAGAAATACCATCTCTGGAGAAAAGAATATATGATGTCACTGCATTTAGATCCAACCTACCAAGCATAAATACACCTAAATACATTAAATACACCAAAAAAAAAAAAAAAACTGGAGGCTTCACGTGTACTTTAAATATAAACCCACTTGTTTGACTTTGACAACTTTGAGATGAAACTGGCTCACTTTTAGTAAATAAAACTCAAAAGTAACTTAAACATTCAGAGGGAACTTGGGGCTTCCTACTAGTTCAGTATTTTAGCATGGTTGCGGCCTACTTGAGTATACTTGCACTAAAAGTTGCAAAGAAGTTCAAGTATAAACTTAAGTATTTTTCCTACATTGCCAATGTGTACTAATTATCAGCTTGTAATTTACCTAAATTTATTTGGCAGGCACAGACACAGGTTAGTATATTCTCATTAAACAATAGAGATTAGCTGAGAGAGTTGATTGAGTCCTAGTTTCTCGGAACAGGCGACGTCATTGCCTGGGCCATCCAGACCAAGCATCGAGATGCCTGTGCTATCATTTACTGCGGACATGGCGATTCAGGGTCTGGATTTAGGTTAACAATGTCCACAGTTGTCGCAATATTGTTTAGTTGCTAACGCAACGTCATATCAGTGTCTCGTCTCAGCTCCCACTCCTGCTAATTTTTAGCTCAGGTCAAATCATATAACTATTATGTTATTATAGCTGAAATATTATTTAAGCGTTATTTTTGGTGTGGCTGATAATCTTACTGGTGGGCCACCACAGGAAAATACACATGGTAGCTGGGCTATGGGAAACACTGGCCGCTGATCATCTTCTGGTATAAGAAAAAAAATATTAGCATTTTATTTATGTCTATTCTTGATATCGAGAATTGAATTTTAACTAGTTAAAACCAGAATTCTTGATATCAACAACTGAATTTTAACTATTTAAAATTAAAATATTCAATTTTAACTAGTCAAAATACAATTATTGATATCAAGAATTCAGATTTTAACGTTAAAATTCAATTCCTGATATCAAAAATGAAAGGTCCCTTTGAAATAAATGGGGAAAACGCTTGAATTATAACTAGTTAAAATTAAATTACTGATATCAAGAATTCCAATTATAACTAGTTCAAATGTAATTCCTGATATCAGAAATGATTATTTTAACTAGCTAAAATAGAATCAAATTAAGAATCTGAATCATAACTAGTTAAAAAATTTTTTTTTGCCATTTTCTCCCCCATTTTAGTCGTTATACCAATTCCCCGTGTGTATCACACAGTCCTGGTCGATGTGCAAGGATACTCTGTCAGTCTGGGGAGGATGTAGAATACCACATGCCTCCTCCAATACATGTGGAGTTGCCAGATGCTTCTTTTCACCTGACAGCGAGGAGTTTCACTGGGAAACTCCAAGTCGGAAGTACCACTGCCGGGCAATGAACCCGGGTCGCTGCGGTGGTAGGTGAGTGTTTATACCTCTACACTACCCAGACGGCCCTGAATGCATTTTCAATGGTTTCTCAATCTGTGAAATTACGCTACAAAGAGCGTACACTCAGCTCATTAACTAACCATAACCCTATAGGGATGGTCATTATTTTTGTATAAAATATTAAAACAAATATATAAAATCTTCATCTAAACCCCTATTTGTAATAAAGACATTCCAGATAAAAGACAGAAACAAAAATGATATATTTTCATAGTGTATTTCACAAAAGTGGTTTGTTGAAATAACAAAAATACGTGAACCCCTTCAGTCAATAGCTTATGGCACCTCCATTATCTGTGATAACTTGGAGTAATCGTCTCCTACTAATCAGTCTCTGACATCTGTTTTGAGGGATTTTTTTGTGCCCGGCTTTAGCTCCTTGACTGATGGCATGATGTTCTGTTCAAGAATCTCCTGGTCTGCCTCAGAACTCATGATTCCCTTAATGATGTGGAGTCATCCAGGTCCAGAGGAGAAAAAGCAACCCCAGAGTTTTGACGTTCTCACCACCATGCTTGACTTGGGATAAGGTAGGAGGTGCCAAAAACCTCAATTTTGGACCCATCTGTCCAGAGAATGGACTTCCAGAAACCTTCAGGTTTGTCCAGGTGGTCTCTGGTAAAGTTAAGATTTTGTTCTTTTTTTGACAGCTGAGGCTTCTTCCTAGCAACTCTCACACGAATGCCATTCTGATTCAGTGTTCTTTTTGTTGAAGCATGTCAGTTACCTGATGCTGCAAGGGAGGTCTGCAAATCTCTAGATGTTATGTTTCGGTTGGCTTTGACCTGATCAATATTTTTCAAGGATGTCCAAGTTGCTCTCATGGTAAATGTTCTACATTTGTAAATTATTTGCCTCACAGTGGACTGATGGAGCTCAAATCTTTTAGAGATGATTTTATGGCCTTCCCCAGACTGATGTGCTCTCTCTACCCTCTTCCTGATCCTGACCTTCCTCTCGGAATGGTGTGTTTTGCATCCAGCCGAATGGGTAAGACCAAACTGACCAGGTTTATTATCTCTGTTTATCCCAGTCCCACCAAAACTCTGTCCTAAAGATCTCTCCTTTGACTGGATAATTTGGCACCCAGGTTTACCCTGATTCTACATATCTACTTGATTTAACCAGTGCAACTTGGGGTTCACTTAGTTGTACACTTGCAAGTTGCACCAATTCCTTTTTAATTTTGTTTTTCTTCTAAATGCATGATTTAATCTAAACCAACATATGGGATTGGTAAATATAAACCTATTATGCCAGAAAAAAGACTCTGATTGCGTACTGTACATTTAGGCAATGTTCTAATTCTGATGGAAGAAAATGTGAACAAATTCCAACAAATTTCTCTTATCTATGAGATTTGTTTTAATTGTTTCTGAAACAAAAGAGATAGCCCAACTCTGCACCTCCTACAGAAGAATGTTTTGTGAGAAACATCTGATTAGTATATCCTTATCCTGGTCTTCCATTGCAGCCATAGACTGTGGAAAAATTTGCAGCAAACTCAAACTCAATTTTTCACAACTCCACACATTTCATGTTACCATACATTTCCTGTGTCTCACCTCCTCAGAACAGACAAACCAGATGAAACAAGACACCATATCGGGGGTCGGAGACCCGGCATGCATTTCCCATTACTTTAAGTTTGAATGCAATCTTTAGGTAGGACAGTCCTTGTCATAAATTAGTTTTACCCCCCTTCCCTTCTCTCTTTAACCTTAACCCAGCATCACCCAATCAGGCCAAACATTCTGAAACCATGCTGGGTAAGGTATTTAAGATGGCCACAGGAAAAAGTAGTGTGTTGCGTTTGGTTTCGGAGCCTGGAAGAAGAATTTTCCTCTTTTTATTTTGGTGGTGGTCCCTTGGTTGCATGTGTATTTAGCTGGTTTCCATTCATCCTGTGGCACTTATACTGGAACTGGGTGATACTCTGGTAAGGCCTGGCTTATCCGTCTCTCTCTCTTTTCTGGTATTTCTAGATGAATTGTTTAATGTTTTGTATTATGTCTTCTGTTGTGTAATTTAGAAGTAGTGTGCCTGCATTCGATAAAGAATGTATGTTTTCAATTCATTAATATAATTGACTGCTTCTTACTGAATTCAGTTATTAATCTTAAAACCTGGTATAGAGCTTGTTTTGACTTGTTGGTTGATTTGACCAGTGCACTGTAGACTAAATTAAATCACATAAAATATATTTTACTGTCATGGGTCTGGGGTGCAGTGGCCTTCTGCTGCGTCTGGGAATTTCTTAATTTGTTTCAGTTGTTTGATTCCCTATTATTTTCACCTGGGGAGGTGCCTTTATAAGCGCTGACAGAACAGCAATCAGCGCTTCTGTGTTAAACCCCTTTTTCACTATCAGGTAAGGTATAGGTGCTCGGTGGACTCTGTACAGAATTGTGTTTGTGGGTGATTTTGTGTCCTCTTTTAAAGGCGTTCAGTCTCTTAGCGCAGTGTGCGCATTCTGACGCCGTAGGGTATTTATACTTTTATTTTGAACTTGTGTGAGCTGTTTGGTATTGGGACGTTGTCCCTGGTATTGTATTTTGTTTGTCTCTTTCTGAGCTGCGTCTCAGGTATTTTTTCTACTCAGTTGTCCTTTTCTTTTTTAAGACCAGTTTTGGGTTTGGTACCAGAGCATCGCCTCTGTACCACTGTACCCTTGCTTTTTGGCCCTGGTGTGTACACACGGCTGGACAAGGTTGTCCTTCGGAGTCGTTTTTTACTCAGTGTTTTCTTTTGGTTCATGATCCTGTGTGTGCGGGAGTTGCTCTCCCAAGGATCTTATTTTGTGTTTTAGTTTCTGGTGTTCCCTTTCCTTTGTCCTTCGGGACTTTGTGGTTAACGCTTCCTGTAGCGTTAGCTTTTCGTTCCCCTGTATTAGTCGCTTCTGGTTCTCCGACACCCCCCTCCATTATATTTACAGGTAGGTTAAGTGAGGGGTTCTAGCCCGCAGTATCACTTGAGTTCAGTATTCAGAGTGCTGAACATCTTAACAAGTAGGGGTGTGCAGAGACATCATTATCTGTATCTGTTCAACCAACAAAATTATGTGTATCTGTTACATTACATTACAGGCATTTGGCAGACGCTCTTATCCAGAGCGACGTACAACAAAGTATCTGTATCTGTATTCGGATAGAACACCAGAAGTGGGTGTGGTTTATACCGGGCAAATAAATTTATAAATCGGGCAAATGTTGTATTTTCTAACCAAATATTTATTGGCAATGCAATTGTTGTGCCTTCAAAGCATCAAATTGATTTAATATTGGCATATAATTAATTATGAAATATATTTCCACATCCTCATACTGTAGGCCTACTTTTCATCTCTCTTTTCTCTCAGTTTTATGAACTGTCTGAACCCCACCACCACCCCCCCTTTAACTGGGGGACATTGAACAATCAGAAACTGAAAGAAAGTTTTATAAATCAAAAGATTCTGCTTTGCATTGGAAATAGAAACTATTTACAGTAAAGATATATAGAAAAATATCTTCAATAAAATTTTTTTGCCTGTTTTATTTTAATTTTATTTTTCCCTACTGAACTAAATTTGGATAGACTGCAAACCACCTGAACCCCACCACCACCCCCGCCCCTAAACTAGCTGGGGGACACTGACCAGTCAGTTTGAACTAGGAAAATGAAGCTTTATAAATCAAAACAGTCTTTTAAACATTTTCTAACTGAGCTCTTTTTGTAAGGCTATACCTCCCTAACATGGGTCAATGAATAATCAGTTAGCCAAGACCTATGGCTGATACATACAGCATACATCTTAAACGGATGAATATCAACTGAAATACAAGGTAAAACATTTTTTTCTTCAATATTTCGGCTGGGTTTTTTTTTAATGGAGAAAATCACTTTTCAATAAGGTGTAGTAAATGAAATGACGAGATAGTGAAATCAAAGTCCTATGTTGCAAACAGAATGGGCATTATCTTTTAATTAGCGGTCATCTAAATGAATCCGATCTCTTTAGCTAGCTAACTTTGTGCACATAGCTGCTGCAGTAGGCTAATAATGGTAGGCCTATAATATAGCCTACTGCAGCTGCTATGTGCCGGAGTTCAAGATTCCAGATACTGCTAGCAGCCGTGCGCAACTGGTGCCCGTGTAACGTTAGATAGAGGCTATGAGAACTTGACATGGAGCTGACTTTTTTTTTCCCCAAATCCGAATAATAACGAGCAAGAAGAAATATCCGTTTCCATCGCATTATTTGTGCTTTCCCATATACCGTATTCGGATTCGGATACATCCCTGTTTTACAAGGGCGCTGACTGTTGGAACAGCTGGATTCAGAAAATAAACATTCTTAATTAATCCTTGCTTGTCCGACACAGCGCACACCGAATGCTAGGCCAACTAATCACGACGAGCTCCAGGAAGAAGACACTTTCCGACGACCGACCGGGGGGGGGGGAGAACAACATTGCGATCACCGGAGGACAGACAAGGTACGGACAGTAAGACTGGTTCCTTCTTAGGAGCAATTTCAATAAAACTGAAGGTACCATGAGCAAAATCTTGGGACCACACAGACACTGCATCGTTCAGGAAGGAGGCACAAATTAACTCCCAGGGCGGAGTGTAGCACAGTGGGTAAGGAACTGGGCTGGTAACCGAAAGGTCGCAGGTTCGATTCCCGGGTAGGACACTGCCGTTGTGCCCTTGAGCAAGGTACTTAACCGAAATTGCTTCAGTATATATCCAGCTGTATAAATGGATACAATGTAAAAATGCTATGTAAAAGTTGTGTAAGTCGCTCTGGATAAGAGCGTCTGCTAAATGCCTGTAATGTAATGTAATGGGCTGAATGAATTTTGAACCAAAAGGTTAAACTGAACCCCAAGACAACAACAAGGGAACTGGTGAAGGAGTTGGAGGCACCAGGCACCAAAGTATCCAGTGTTCGAATTACGGGCGGAATTGAGGGGGTCAGACCCCCCTAATTAAGACTTGGACCCCCCAAGAGAGGTAAAAACAACAGGTTGGGGGTGTTGAAAGATTTATATATTTTTCTTACCTGTAATCGTAAATATTACAATATATTTCCCATCAGTGGTGTCACCAGGGTTGGTGTCTAATGACGCCAGGAGGAATGGGCAGAAATTCCGGCAAAGTGTTGTGAGAAGCTTGTGGAAGGCTACCCCAAGTGATTTATTCAAGTTGAGCAATTTAAAGGCAATGCCACCAAACACTAAGTGTATGTAAGCTTTTGACCCACCGAAAATCTGATATAGTACATAAAAGCTGAAATAAATCTGTCTCTTAGTTATTTTGAAATGACCTCTTATGGAAATATAGTAGATACCCTAATTGACTTAACACAGGAAATGTATGGTAACTTGTATTGTGTGGAGTTGTGAAAAATTGAGTTTGAATGTCTTTAGCCTAGGCGTATGTAAACTTTTGGCCTCAACCGTAACTGATAGTCTGGGAAGAGTGTCTTGTTCACCAATTTACATGTGTAAAAAATATTTCACTAACGTTAGCTATCACAAACTATTAAGTAGATGGCCAACTTCAGACTAGCTAGTGAGCTTAGCAAAGCCATCCCTTCATTAGCTTTCTAACAAACTGAATGGAAAGTGCTTTATTTTGCGTTATTGGTAACCTCTGCAACAATGAAAAAGATTCTGTTGTACTTGAATTCTTGGAGCTGACATTTTTAATGTAGCTGTGCAAGTCTGTAATCTGGTAACAATACAAAATCTTTTCAAAACCTGTTGCCTTCTGCTTCCGGTTGAACCTTTATTGGATAAAATGCATGATTGTTTTGCGCATATGTACGTACAAATCACTGGTACATTAGTTCACTTACAGTGCCTTCGGAAAGTATTCAGACCCCTCCACTTTTTCCACATTTTGTTACGTTACAGTCTTATTCTAAAATTGATTAAATTCATTTTTATTCTCATCGATCTACACACAATACCCCATAATGACAAAGTGAAAACAGGTTTTTAGAAATTCTTGCTAATTTATTAAAAATAAAAAAAATAAAATATCACATTTACATAAGTAATCAGGCCTTTTGCTATGACACTCAAAATTAAGCTCAGGTGCATCCTGTTTCCAATGATCATACTTGAGATGCTTCTACCACTTGATTTGAGTCTACCTGTGGCCACCCTGACAGAGCTCCAGAGTTCCTCTGGAAATGGGAGAAGGTTCCAAAGGCCAACCATCTCTGCAGCACTCCGCCAATCAGGCCTTTATGGTAGAGTTGCCAGACAGAAGCCACTCCTCAGTAAAAGGCACATGACAGCCTGCTTGGAGTTTGACAAAAGGCACCTAAAGGAATCTCAGACCATGAGAAACAAGATTCTCTGGTCTGATGAAATCAAGATTCAACCCTTTGGCCATAGTGCCAAGCATCACGCCTGGAGGAAACCAGGCACCACTATCATCTGGCCAATACCAGCCCTATGGTGAAGCATGGTGGTGGCAGCATCATGCTGTGGGGATGTTTTTCAGTAGCAGGAACTGGGAGACTAGTCAGGATTGAGGGAAAGATGAATGGAGCAAAGTACAGAGAGATCCTTGATGAAAACCTGTGCCAGAGCACTCAGGACCTCAGACTGGGGCGAAGGTTCACCTTCTAACAGGACAACGACCCTAAGCACACAGCCAAGACAACGCAGGAGTGGCTTTGGGAAAAGTCTGTGAATGTCCTTGAGTGGCCCAGCTAGAGCCCGGACTTGAACCTGATTGAACATCTCTGGAGAGACCTGAAAATAGCTGTGCAGCAACACTCCCCATCAAACCTGACAGAGCTTGATAGGATCTGCAGAAGGGAATGGGAGAAATATCCCAAATACAGGTGTGTCAAGCTTGTAGCGTCATACCCAAGAAGACTTGAGGCTGTAATCACTGACAAGGGTGCCTTAACAAAGTATTGAGTAAAGGGTCTGAATACTTATGTAAATGTGATATTACAGTTTTAAATTTTTAATAAATTAGCAAAAATTTCTAACATGTTTTCACTTTGTTATTATGGGGTATTGTGAGTAGATTGAGAATAAAAATGAATTTAATCCATTTTATAATAAGGCTCTAACATAACAAAATGTGTAAAAAGTGAAGGGGTCTGAATACTTTCCAAAGTCACTGTAGTAGCCTGTGTGTAGCTGTATTAGCTATGAAGGTATAATATCTAGTGCCAGATAGTGAAGCGTGATTCATCACTCCAGAGAAAGCATTTCCACTGCTACAGAGTCCAATGGTGGTGTGCTTTACAGCATGCCAGCCAACAGATAGCATTATGCATTGGAATCTTAGGCTTTTGTTAAACCCATTTCATGAAGCTCCTGACAAGCAGTTGCTAACGTTGCTTCCAGAAGCAGTCTGGAACTCAGCAATGACTATTGCAACTGAAGACAGGCGATTTTTGCGTGCTTTCAGCCCTCTGCGGTCCCATTCTGTGAGCTTGTGTGGCCTACCGTTTCACAGCTGAGCTGTTGCTCCTAGACGTTTCCACTAGACAATAACAGCACTTACAGTTGACCAGGCGAGGTCTAACAGGGCAGAAATTTGACAAGCTGAATTGCTGGATAGTGGCATCCTAAGACAGCGCTGTGTTGAAAGTCACAGAGCTCTTCAGTATGACCCATTCCACTGCAATGTTTGTCTATGGAGATTGCATGGCTGTATGCTTGCTTTCATGCACCTGTTAGCAATGGGTTTGGCTGAAGAAGCCAAACTAATTAGAAGGGGCGGTCACATACTTTTGGACATGTAGTATAGCTAACAAGATTGTGTTGCTGGCTAGCTAGCTGCTAACCTGTGAGTCCTAATCCCATCCTACCCAGACCCCACTGGGACACCAAAGGTGGTAAGTAGCACCCGTTACCCGCGAATCCAGTTCATTATAACCCTAAATATAAAGAATACATTATTTTCAGAAAAAAATATCTCTACAATTTCCATACGCAAGAAAAAGTCAGTAGAGCAATTTGCATGTCGATACAATGTGCATACACAATTATTTCAGTGTTACCCTTACCTGAAGCTATAATTCATTGCAAAGTCATGGCCTATGATGTCTATGAGATGCTAGATACAGCCCATAGTGTGGGCAACTCTGAAGCCATACAAGTCCTCCTAGCTGGGTGGGAGTTTGATCCCCACTATGGCACCACTTCAGCTATGATTTGCTCTCTTTGCTTTATACCCGTCTGAATAAAGCAAAAACACCAGAAATGCCAAAGCAGCGAACCAGTTTTTCCACACATGACAAACTTATTTTAAAAGGTACATTTTACAAAACATTTGGATAATAATTATGCAATAGTAGTTTGATTATTACCAGGGGTTAAATTGGGATTTGGGAGGTGGGTGGACCCTGAGATCCGGTGGGAGGTGGGTGAAAAAAGGTACAAACCAATGATTGTCTCAGCCCAAAATAGTTGTATCTTTAATGTATTGTGCACATAATTGTAATTAAGGAAAACAATGTTTTAAAAAGAATGTATACTATTGATGCAAGCTTTTACATAAAATATTTCAAGTTTATTGAGCGTCATTAATGCTGAGAATTTTTTTTACCCACAAAAATAATCGGTCATCCTCCTCTTTTGCCCTCCCTTTCTTCCTCCTTTATCCATCTTTCTGGTGAGGTGCAAAACCTTCCACAAAATAAGCTATACTCACTACTATCATATATAGCCAGCTCTCCCAAAATAGGCAGTTTTAGCGAGCCTAGACCTTATAGCCTACATTTATTTTCATTTGCAGTATGACGGAGTGTAGCACAGTGGGTAAGGAACTGGGCTTGTAACCGAAAGGTCGCAGGTTCGATTCCCGGGTAAGGACACTGCCGTTGTACCCTTGAGCAAGGTACTTAATCTGCATTGCTTCAGTATACATACAGCTGTACAAATGGATGCTGAATAAATGCTATGTAAAAGTTGTGTAAGTCGCTCTGGATAAGAGCGTCTGCTAAATGCCTGTAATGTAATGTAATGAAATTGTGCACATTTTTAATCAATATTATTTGCAGATACATACAGTTCTTTCTCACTCCTATTCATGGCAAATATCTGCAATGCGTAGATTGCAAACAAAATTTAAGTGCAGGTTTTGTTTTTGCTGGTTATTCTGAAAGTTAACACAGTAGATAAAAAACGTGTATCTTTTTTATTAAGTGTAGACTACTTTGTGATTTAAAACAAATTTTTAACCGACAAATTGAATTTATAATTTAATCCCCCTAACACGGTATGAAGACGCTGTGTGTTAGGCTACTTGCTATTTGATTAGCCCGATCATTGGCCCACTTGACAATGAAAACAGGTTGAGATCAATGATTAGTTTAAAGGAAAGTTTTGCACCCCACAATTTTCAGCTCACCAGTCGCAGCTGAATAAAACGTTATGTATGTAGGAAATATTCAGTCCTAGCTCTGCTGACCAGCAATCAGCTGATTTGGCTCAGACAATCAAAGTTGCCATTAATAATAGCCGACGTTCGTGGGGGCTGTTTATTCAACTCTCTTTAAAGTAATAATCTCAAAGATTTTAATTAAAATAAATGTCTGTTAAGTCACTATCTATCGCTGAATTAGGTAACACAATGGTGATTCAGCCTATTATTATACTAATTTATATTATTATAATAATAATAATTTATGATTAAAGAACTGTGTGTCTGTGGCAACATTCCCGGGGGAAAAAATCACAAGCGGCACACAGTTAGTGACGTGCTTTCCATCACCCATCAGTGGTTGGTCCGCCAGAGAGGGTAGGCGGAGCTTAACGCAACAGGCTTGCTCTTCAACTCACTTGTGTTTTGAGCGGCGTACTGTTTTTTTCCGGTGTCTGTTAGCGTTACAATAACAGAGAAAGTTATGAAACCCTAAAAAGTTTTTCTGTAACATGAGAGGTCATATTATTTGTTAATGTAGATTTCTTATTTGTAACGTTACTAAATTACATAGCTGTTTGCACAGCTAACGCTACCTACTGGACGTGTCAAGAAAGGCAACATTAGACAACGTTGTGCACAGTAGCCATCTCTCATATCAGGTAACGTTGTGTTAGCTAGCTAGCTAATGTAATTACCATAATCTAATGTCAGCTAACAATTTGAAAAAATGCTAGCTAACGCTGCCAACCGGTACCGACCTTGCAAACAGTTTCTCAAATGCAACGCTACTTTGTTGCAACTTTGCAATGTAGATAAATAAAGGTCAGTTCTGATCAATGATTCGCAACGAGACTGGATGAAACTTGCAAAATTCCAAGACGTCTGATTGTAAACTTTCTAAAACTGCACTTGGCGATTTGACAAGGTGGATCTTTTGAGACCCCAGGGCAGACAATGGCTTCAGACCATAGACCGTATAAAAGCTTCAGACGCTCTGCAACTAACCAGTTCACACCGCTGCAATTTTCTCTGCAACATCTTAAAACCGTTTCGTCTCGTTGCGAATCATTGACCTGAACTGGCCTTAACGTTACCGTTATTTACATTGCCATTAATATATTTATATAATTTATAATGATCGGAATAAAGCCGTCTTTAGATGGAGCATTAACCTCGGGGTATAGGTGGAGCAGAGCCGGGTCTGATTTCTGTGTAAAGATGTCAAGCCGCAGAAAACTAAATAAAAATATATGGCAGTGTGGATTAGCGTTGTTATTATCTTATTACGCTTCCTTATATGTTCCTTCAGCCTTGATGTCCTTTTTTTGATGAAATCTGTTTTGTTTTTGTTTTATTCTTCTTGTTCTGATTGATAATTTAACACCCAGCTCCGCTTTATTCTCGAACAGTTTAGCTAGCAAAACCAGAAACACCGGGGGTAACATTTTGCAAGGCAGTTGATATATCACACAACAATCATTCGCAAGAAAGACAATGTTTATTGTGCACGAGATACACAATTGCACAAGCCACAGTGAATCCTGTGGATTCTCCTCTGCAGTGTAAAGATACCAGTTATTTCAGTGTTACCCTTGCCTTCATACCAAGCAAAAGGTGGATAAAGAACGTCAGTGGAAATTGATCATCACTAATTCTACCCCAGGTCTGCTACAGCATTTTAACCCGGCTTGGCAGTGTAAATACAGCTTAAGTTAGCCTAATGTTAGACAATGAATAAGTATGTATATAACGTTACTTTTAACAACCATTTTTTATTCAGTCGATAGTAAGTTTTACAGTTACCGTGGCCAACGTGCCAAAAACACACCTGCAATTACCGCTTCTCGCCATTGGTACCGCCAAAGAGAACGAAACTGAGATATTCTTGTAACTTTAAAATGTTGCATAGATATAATTACATGTTAATGAAATTACCTACCGCGTCCGCTTCAAAACAATCAAGACAATCAACGATATTTTACTTCCTGTGCCTGTCTATATAAACTACTGTTCCTCATGAGTTTTTTTTTTTTCATCGGATTTTTGATTGGTTGAGGGAGTAACTGGCTAGACGGAACACATGGACTGTAGCACACGAAAAATGGACTGGATTGTCATAGTTATTGGTAAAACTGCCGGTCAAAATTATTTATTTATTTACCAAAGGTGGGTGGACACCGTCCACCCACGTCCACCCCCCATTTAACCCGATTATTACCACAGTAAACATAAGTAATTAAAGTAAAATTTGACTAATATAATGTTGATGTTTTTGCAATAAACCCTGAAGGCCCTCATCTTAATAATTTGTACATTTTTCTACAGAAGTACTTGAGTATGATTTGCACTTTGGTATTACCTCAAACTGCGGCCAGTTCATATGCATGCCGGGCCCGTGAGTGTTCCTCCACCACCTCAGGTCCTCTACATCGCTGGCTGCTGCGATGGCCTGGCTCAACTCACGGAAAATGGACGTGACACTGTAAGAAGGCGGAGCTCTTGGTTACCAATCAATCATGATCAGGCTGGCCATGTTCACTGTACTGCAGTATTGAATACTCTCCAGGGATTCCGTTTCCCACCCATCTAATAAAGGGGTCCCCAAGTTTTTTTGTCTCTGTGCCCCAAAAATGACCATACTATGGGTAAGGATACAGCTCAATATAGGGGTCAGTATGTGACACATTTATTTACAACTTTCTACAGCTGACCAGGGCCTCTAAAAGACAAGTAGTAGGACGGAGTGTGGCACAGTGGGTAAGGAACTGGGCTTGTAACCGAAAGGTCGCAGGTTCGATTCCAGGGTAAGGACACTGTCGTTGTACCCTTGAGCAAGGTACTTAACCTGCATTGCTTCAGCATATATATCCAGCTGTATAAATGGATACAATGTAAAATGCTATGTAAAAAGTTGTGTAAGTCGCTCTGGATAAGAGCGTCTGCTAAATGCCTGTAATGTAATGTAATGTAATGTAACAACCAAATTGAACTGTGTCTGCATCATGATGTGATTATACCCTGCTATAGCCCTCTGGCATACTAGCACACTGAACTGTGTCTAAACCATGATGTGATTATACCCTGCTATAGCCCTCTAACACACAAGCAAATTGAACTGTCTGCATCATGATGTGATTATACCCTGCTATAGCCCTCTGGCATACTAGCACATTGAACTGTGTCTAAACCATGATGTGATTATACCCTGCTATAGCCCTCTAACACACAAGCACATTGAACTGTGTCTAAATCATGATGTGCTTATACTCTGCTATAGCCCTCTAACACACAAGCACATTGAACTGTGTCTAAATCATGATGTGATTACATTACGTTACATTACAGGCATTTAGCAGACGCTCTTATCCAGAGCGACTTACACAACTTTTTTTTTTTTCTTTGTTGGGTTGGGAATTGAGTGGGAATTAGGTAGGTGTTTTTTCTTATTACTGTCACTGTTAATAGTTTCACTTGTGTATATATATATATAGATAAGGGCCTGTACCACCCTTGTATGTTTTTGTTCAGTTTATCGTAGTGTAGTTAGTTAGGTTCAGAAGATTTTCAGGTTTCAGTCAGTTAGTTTCTTTCATTTCTAGAATTGTTAGTATATTTTTGTTTTTGGTTATTTTCTTTTGCTTGGTACCGCCCAGTGTTTCCCCTCCTGTTTGTGTTCTCTGTATATAAAAATAATTGTGTAAATAAATTAAGGACTAAAATGCAGACATTGTGTTTTCCCTGTTAATTAAATTTAATCAATAATAGTCAATCCCTTTGTTACACCCCTGTACCCCTAGACCATCTTGGGGACGTAACATGTTTCTAAACTAATACCAATACCATTTCACAGGTGGACTAAACTCACTAAGGGCTCACCAAATACTGATTTTGGTATAGCTATATTAAGCCATTACTGTGTTGTGTATACTCCCTAAAATAATTACATTAAAAATAATTTTTTTTTTTTTGCACCAACATAACTCAATTTAAATCCAACAGATCCTGAAGCAGCACCACTCTTTATGTAGATCATCTTGAGACATGCATGATTTTTATAATTTAATGGTTGTAGACTTAACTAAAATTTTAATGCAAAATTTTGACAATGAATTGTCCATAGACTTAACATGGGGAGACACAAAGCTAACTTATCCCGCGTTCACACAGCGAGCAACTCAGCTGACCAGTTGCCGGAAGTCCACTCATTCTCTATGTAGCTGAGCGACGTCCAGCAACTCAAGCAACTGGGAAACTGAGCAACCAAAATTGCCCGAAAAGCGTTGAACTTTTCGTGGGCATTGCCCGTCAACAGCCAATCAGATTTTCGGGCTTCCTATTTCTCCAACCCATATGATACAATTTTGTGAATTATTGTTCCACTCAGCGAGAAAAAATGTAAGAACAACTTATCAGGGTTTCCGCCAGTGTATTGCAAGCCTGGCGGCCCGCCGGGCCTAAGTTGACCCCCCGCTGGGCCTAAGCATCGGGGAATTTTATTTTATTTTATTTTAATTTTTAATGTATTTTTAATGTGTTTTTTAAAATTACAGTTACAGTGGGGCGGCTCGGTTGGAAAGCTCCCCAGCGACATCTGTTGGTTAAAACGTGAACGCACTATAGGAAAACAGCAGGCCTGAGACATAGACGTATGTCTGTGGTCTGAGATCAGTGTTTTTTACCCTCATTGTGCGTAGAGTGACATTCAACACTTGACGCTTCCAGCTATCACAAGCTAACGTTACCTAGCAAGCCACCATTTCTTATTTAGTAGGCTAACTAACCTTGTTACAAACTGCGTTATCGCTTCATCTCGTCGGTAAGTACATTCTTTTTATATTAACTTAAGCAGTGTGTAGGTAACGTTAAACTAATAGCATGAATTTAACGTTCGATACATTGTAACATTACATTACATGACTAATCGCCATAGAAATAACGACTTCACTTGTTTATTAATAACGTTAGCTTGATGACATTTGTGCACGACAACGTGGTCATTCAGCTAACTTAGCTAGCTAGCCAAACAGTCAGTAACACAGATATAGGTATTTTGCTGTTGTTGAAATGTGCCCAGCATTCCAATGTTGTACATTCAGTAGCCAATAAGTAGGCAGTGTTGTGCATATCCCACTCTTACAGCTTGTTTCCAGCCCAAACCACTGCAAAGTGAGCAAACTTTTTTCTTTTTTGTCAGTGACATTTCCTTCTGACATCTACGACAGCAATCGCAACCACAACATTTATTTAGCCTTTTTTGTATAGCTATTTCCATGGATAAAATCGAATTTATTATTGTTATTTATTGGTAAAACATTTACTTCATATCCAGGGAGATAGCCAACTACTTGCATGTTACATGACATGTGTAGCCATTTAGTAATATGATCGCATTTCAGGCTAGAAAATAACCCGTTAATCCAGAGAAATTGCTGAGTTGTCTTAGAATCGTTATGGCAACAGAGTGTATCAAGGCTGGCTTCCCGGATCAAATTTGTTGTGACAGCTGCCGTCGAAAACAAGCACCTGGGAGCGGCTGCCTGCGTGCGTGCCTCCCCCAAGGCGTTACGTCATTGTTTTGCAATGGGCAGCTGTTGTAAAAACATGCTGGCTTCAATAAGCGATATCAATAAACTCTTTTGTAGAGTGCAAAAACTTTCATATTATTTATTTTAATTTATTTTGTTGTCGTTGAAATGTGCCCAGCATTCCAAGGCTGTAAGTATCAGTAGCCAATCAGGACTTTTTTCAAGTTTTTTGTAGAGTGCAAAAACTTTGATATTATTTATTTTATTTTATTTTATTTTATTTTATTTTAATTTAATTTAATTTAATTTAATTTAATTTAATTTTGTTGTTGTTGAAAACACAGCATTCCAAGACTGTACATTGTTGTCAGATTCTTTGTAAGCTGTAAATATGCTATGCTGTAAATAGTTGTCGATTTTTTAAAAATGTGTGTTGAATAAATGACTTATTTATAACAACATTCACATTACGTAGTCATATTTTCAAATCTCCAGTCAGCTTTTAGCACTGACTTAATGTAGGGCTATCTGTGATATAGCTTTTTTAAATTCTCAATTCCGCGATTCCGTCCGTGATTCTGTTATCACAGTAACTATAGGGCCCTACCTTAATACTGCCACAGTCTGTCGCTGGTCAACGCCGGGCCCCCGTTAAAAAAGACACTCGGCCACCGGGCCGCCGGCCCCCGTCGAAAGATACTTGCCACCGGGCCTAACAACTTTTCTGGGGGAAACCCTGACTTATCATTATGGTACCATCACACCCGGTGTTATACATTTTTATAAGAGTACAGGAACAAGCGTATAAAAAATGACACTTGAGCAGCAGTTTCAACTTGGTTCCTACCTAGCTAGTGAGATGGATAGAGATGTCGCTAGCTGGGTGGCTAACTAGTGAGAGAGATAGAGCGATATATGGCTAGTGAGATAGCAGTAACAAATCATATTTATCAGTGTCCTGACATAACTATAGAAACAAAAGGAGATGATATGTGGCTATATGGCAAATATATGTCTTTGATGATGCTATTATTTCAATGATAATGTATGTGGCTGCACAAGACCACTAAGAGGATACAACAGCCTAATATACTTGAGCAACTCATCAACAGAGTTGCTTGCTGTCTGAACATAGGGTCAGGCTAGCTTCTCCAAGTTTGAATAATTCCATCTTTCTAAAGTTATAAAAGAAGGAACTGCGGGAAACCATTATGTCTAGCGCACATGCAGCAGATAGACACACCAACAGTAGCCAAGTACCCCTCGCTGCAGCCTGTGGGAAGGGCTGGGATCAGGTATTCGGAGTCAGGGGGGCAGGAAGATCAGGGGGGCAATGATGGAAGGATCTCTACCTCACTCACACTGGGTGTCTGTTAGATGCTTTCCATTCTTTGCCAGCTTTGTTTGACAAGAGGCGATCTTAAGGTTGAAGTAACATCAAATTTGTCTTTTTCATTTATTTTATAGAATTTAACACACGTGCTGGCTAGCATGCCTTCAATGTGAAATCATTAACCAATAGTTGTTACGGTTTGAAATGTGGAAGATTTTATTAGGGACACAATGTGATTGGGGACGTTTTTATTTTAAGATATTCCCAAAAATGCCTATAGAAATGACTTGTTAGACCATCCGAACCCGGATATTCGTCTAAGTATAAGCATTTCATGGCTTTTTCCACTTCATCCATACTGATGTCTGCATCACATACACTTTTGAAACTCTCATCCACTTTAGGTATCCATTAGTGTCAGCATCTATGCATGAATAAGAGGAAGAGTACAGTTTACTGTAGAATTGGAAGATTTCCTTAGAAATCAGGGTCCGTACATTCTTGATAATCGATTAGCAGTGGCTTTACAGCATTCCGCTGTAAAGTCTCTTTTTTTCCAATCTACAAAAATATGCTGAGCTCCTTTCACCCTCTTCTATCCACTTCGCCCTTGATCTTATATATGCTCCTTTGGCTTTAGTAATGTAAATGTTGTCTAGCGAGGATTGCAGGAGAATAAGTTTTTGTTTGTTATTCTCACTTAATGAAGATTTATTACAGATACAGTGTATTTCTTTAATGATTTCCATTTCTTCTTTTTTACTAGCCCTACTTAATAATTTGCTATTTGATATGGAAATCTGACGTACCGTATATTTTAAATACTCCCATTTATCTCTATAAGTTGTAAAATTTCTTAATAATTTCTTGACAAAAGGGTTCACTTTTTAGGAGGTTTGAGTTAAATTTCCAGTATCCTTTTTTCCTTAGACACGTGTTTGTAGGTTTAAGAATAAGTTTAACCATACAGTGATCTGTTAGAGGTGCTACAGAAATTGTAGAGTTTGACTCCAGTCTAGGCCTGTTTTCTGACACTAACCAAAAATCTATTCTGGATTTGACTGAACCATCAGGTTTAAACCATGTGAAAATTTGGGTACCAGGATTTTCAGTGCGCCATGCATCTTTCAATTTGAACAAACCACAAAAATCAAGCAATACAGGATTGTAATGGTGTCCCTGATATTTTGAAGGAGTTCTATAAAGCCATTCATCCATCACCATCCTTTATAGCCTTTGTAATTTCACTAATCATAGTTTTGTTTTGGTTATGCTTGTTATATCCATATATATTTCCTAGGATCAGAAAGTTATCATTTACTTCAGAGACACAAATTATCCAGTGACCAAAAGTATCCCTGTTAGTGGTTAAAATCTTCCCAGGGAAATTGTTTAAAAGTACAGCAATGCCTGCTGACCTATTTGTACCGTGACTAAAAAGTATTTTGTCTCCCCACTGGTTTGGCCAGAATTTTTCATCCACATCATTAGAATGAGTTTCTTGAAGAAAACATTGTGCTTCTTCATTTTTACAAAACAGGAAGGTTGATTTTCTTTTTATAGAATCTCTTAGACCCCTAGTATTATGTGAAATATAAAAGAACGTAGGATTAAAGGAAGACATATACAAAAAGGAGTATAAATTTAAAGTAAAAATTTAAGGATGCTAGTTTTTTGGAGCTAAACACCGTTGCAAAGCCCCTATCTAGCACTATTGAATACAATAAAATTTTACTACAAAACAAACATTATTGTCCTCATATTATAAAAAGTATCTAAAGTGAACATATATTTTTATATCTTAGTATCACCTTGTTCTACCTGTTAGATGTGTGAAAAACAGGATCTCGGGAAAGCTGACTTTTAAAGTGCAAATCTTTGTGTGAAACGAGGTAAGTAGTTGAATGATCTAATGTAAAGTTAGCGCAAATAGAAATTTTATCTGTTTCCCTCTTTGTTGAGCATCAAACTGAGATCCCTTTAAAGTACAACAAAAATTATTTTAACTACAACACAGAATAACAACCTTAGGAAATTGTTACGGTTTCAAAAGAGAACATCTAAGATGTGAGTATTAACACAGAACCTCTGAGGTAGGACTCTCAAACGTCTGAGTGCGCGAAATAAATGACACGTTGTTACCTTTAACATATCTAATCCGGAGTAACCCTGTTTCCATTGATGTAGCCCACATGTCCTCTGTAGTACACATTCTTTCCTGCCGCCCTGGCTTGCTCCATCCTCGGCCAGAGCCTCTCTGTCGGCTTTGCAGAAGTCTTGCTTGAAGTGAATCCCCAAGACTTTGCAGATCTTGGAGGTTTTGGACAGCTTCCAGATGGCATCCTGATGGTATCTCATAGTGAACTGCATGATGATCTGACGGTGTCTCCCCTCCTCTCTCCTTCCGAGGCGGTGAACAGTAGCAACCACTGTTTCCATCGATGTAGCCCACTGCGGTGCTATTTTGGACAGGATATCTATGACAATGTCTCGGATGTGTTTGTCGTCTTTTTCTTTCAGACCATGTATTTTGAGGTTCCAGCATCTCTTGTACTGCCGCAACTCCATTACTTTCAGCTGGTCACCAAAGTTGTCTATTTTTGAGGTTAGCTTTTCTATAACGAGAGTCGCATTTGGGACTACAATCGGTTCCTGTGAGGTTTTTATCTTTGAAGGTGGGGCCGTAATCTTTGTTGGAGTAACAGAAGTTTTTCTCTTCATACAGCTGTTGGTTGTAATATCAATGTGCTAGCAGTCGTGATCACTCGTGTTTGCTTGGCCTGAGGCTGCACCTAGCCTAGCTTCAGTCTTTCTGCTTGGCATGTTAGGTTAAAAGTAGCCTACTTCTAGGTTCAAATTTGTCCTTTGAGGTGGTCCAATCACTTAATCAAACGTTCACTTTACAGTTTACATTTTTTTTAAATAACTTGTAAACTGTAAAGTTTGAAGTTTTCATGTAAATTTCGGGGCATTTGAGCATAATTCACCGTTTTACGAATTATGCAGTGTCGGGAAAAATACAGCATTTTGTTTAAGTTGCGTTGAATTCCGAAAATTCTGAATCGCGAAAAACTGGAGGGACCTCTTATTTACTATTATCAGCTTTAAGACAAGCAACAAGCTCGGAATTATCTCATCGCGACCCATTAAATCCAATGGCACAGACGTTCCTTCATAATTTCAAACTGCTTTCCTAATGGCTATTTTGTGTCCTGCGACTTGGGTTACAACAGTGAATACCAGATTCCTAGACGTAGGCTACTGATAGTGACCACGTTGCAAGACAGGACACTTAAATTGTATGCTATCCTTCTCCCACTACATTTCTAAGCTGCAGTCTAAGGTCAAGGCCAAACTCCTTTCCTTTATAGAAATCATTTCGCTTTTACCTCTGCTGCCAAACTCACCCTCATACAAATGACTATTGTCCCCATATTCGATTACAGCAACATAATATACAGGTCTGCATGCAAAGGTACACTTTGCAAGCTTGATACTCTTTACCATTCTGCTATCCAGTTTGCCACAAATGCCCCCTTCAAAACACACCACTGCACCCTTTACTCTCAGGTCAACTGGCCCTCCCTTCACACCCATCGTAACATTCACTGGCTTACTCTCATTTACAAGACCCTTCTCTGTCTATCACCTCCCTACCTGTGTCACCTGCTGCACCCTAAGTTTGTCACACACAACACCCGGTCCTCACTCCATATCCAATTAAAAATACCTCCCTCAGTCTTGCATCATTTCAATCCGCTGCTGTCTGCGACTGGAATGCTCTCCAAAAAACGTAAAACTGGGTACATTTATTACCATTTCTGCCTTCAAACATGCATCTCAGACATTTTCACTGATTCCTGCAACTGTTTTTCCGCCATGTAATATCCCCATAACACTCTGTTTTTTTTTTCTTCTCCCCATGTCTCATTTGTTGACTGTTGTTTGCTTGCCTGTGTTTTCATGTGCCTATGTTTAGTTTGTTATTATTGATGTATTTTGTGCTTTTAACATGCTTTTATCTTCTAGCCCACCTCCTCTTTCCTTAAGTGGCTTTTGCCGCTTGCCAGGCCGACATTGTGCAATAAGAATTTGTTCTTAATGACTTGCCTGGTGAAATAAAGGTGAAATAAAAAAATAAAATATCAGACCCAGGGCAGACATTACAAGGGATGGGATTAACTAGTTAAACCATCATTTCTTGTGTAAAAAATGTATTGACTTTATATTTCCTCTGAGAAAATTGGTCTCTTTTCAGGCTTTCCCCATTGACTTAACATTGGGTGGGCAGGGTTTCTTTTTGCAACCAGGCGATACAGTTCACTCTCTAGCCACTGGGGAGAAAGGATTCATTAAAAGAGGCGAGTTGTTGGCGCTTGGTTTGCACTCCCTGCACTAAATAAAAACAGTAACTGGCTGATCTACTGCACTCTGGTACGGTCAGGCAAGGAATGGACTCCCCTTTGTCAGATCATTGGCCGATATTGTCATTTTTAGGGGGCGTGGCTTAGAATGCCTACTTTTTACTGCATTTCTGCCCATATGGCCTGTAATTTATTTAAAAAAGAACAGTTTTTCAAACCATCCTCTCTCTGAGCCCAGAATTGTGAATCCATTAAAAACAATTTCCCTCCCTTAAGATTCAAACCTTCCCTCAAAGAGCCTTTCATACTCTTCAGAGTAGTGATCACCATATAAATGTTTGCTCTGTGAAGAATTAACACTGATATCAAAAGTGTTAAAGATAGCATTCCCAAGATGGTCATTATTGCATTTGTACACTGTACAAGGAATAAATAAATGTTAATTTTATATTTAGTTAGTGTAGAACAAGACTTAAATATTTTATACCTAGTAATTTGCATGGTATTTAAATGGCAGCATATGAATTAAGCAGATAAAAGATATATTGGACCAGTGCAATATAATACATTCCTGTGTACACATTACATTAAAATTTGTTCCTTTAAAAAGTTCTTTGTGGGTGACTATCATTGAGTGACTGTGCACAGTACTTATTCATGGCTTAATTTTGTTCAATCGGTAAATTTTGTCAATCGTTAAATTTGTTTTAATCTGTAAATTACATTTGGGAAAATATGAATAATTATGTATATTTAGGCCCATATATCTACATACTGCATATATACTTATTAAGAGACAATTTTATCCAGAGTATATGAATACATATATTTTCCAGTAAATGTAGTCCCCTGTTCAATCCCACCAGTACCTTTGTGTTTTTAAGTGCAATGCTCTACCAACTTAGCCATAGGACTACTATTATGATGGTTATAACGTAATGATGCCATTACAATATGCTCTGGCGTGATGAGTTGAAAATTAGATTCATATCTGTAAGAGATCATAGCCATACTTACTCCAAACTCTATAATTTACACTCTAATGCAGGATCTATCAATTAATCACACTAGTTTAAAAATGACGTGCTATGTACCAGTAAAGTTTGTGGATAAGCTCAGCTGAAACACTGATACAAGACATGGGCATGTTGAAAGCATGCTTTATAAAAGTGCAACATCTGTTAGTATATTGCCTCTGGCTTTAATATCCAAAATAGCCAATACACTGTACAGAGCACTACTCTAAGAGTATGAAAGCTCTTAGGCTCTTTGAGAGAAGGTTTGAATCTGAAGCTATCTGCCCAGCGGTGAGTACATTGAAGTACAGTCGACATGAAGTGCAGATGCCAAAGGTCTGTGCTGATACACCTTGATGGAGAGCAGGCTGATGTTAGCATTAGGGTTGGTCAATTTAATATCCTGCCTTTTGAGGCTTTCAGTGAATACAAACATTTCACTTAAAATGTAGGTTTTTTGTGATTAATAAATATTATATATTTATATTTGATGCCAAGGAGTCCCAGGGTCTAAGTTATGAGAACCCATGAGTACTCGGTCTATCTAATGTTCAGAAACCTGAAAAGAATAGAAACTGATTTTATGATGATGAGATATTTTCTCCATCTAATTGAAACCACATGTATGCAAGATCATGACCAGTCAAGCAAAGTAGGTTCAGTAGCAAGATAAATTTGTGCAGATTTATCTCAGTCTCAGGCTTGTGGTACTATATGGGTAAAAGCAGCCTGGTCGGACTCACAGTGCCATAATAGGAGCTACTTGTTTTGGTTTGTAGCATCATAAGGTTGTGAGCAGCCTGGTCAGGCTCATAGTGCTGTAAGGTTATGAGCAGCCTAGTCAGGCTCATAGTGCTGTAAGGTTATGAACGGCCTGGTCAGGCTCATAATACTACATGACTATGAGCAGCCTGGTCAGGCTCATACTGCAGGAAGGCTATAAGCAGCCTGGTCAGGCTCATAGTGCTGTAAGGTTATGAGCAGCCTGGTCAGGCTCATGGTGCTGTAAGTTTATGAGCAGCCTGGTCAGGCTCATGGTGCTGTAAGTTTATGAGCAGCCTGGTCAGGCTCATAGTACTGTAAGGTTATGAACAGTCTGGTCAGGCTCAGAGTACTGTACGGTTATGAGCAGCCTGGTCAGGCTCATAATACTGTAAGGTTATGGGCAGCCTGGTCAGGCTCACAATACTCTAAGGTTATGAACAGCCTGGTTAGGCTCATGGTTTTGTAAGGTTATGAGCAGCCTGGTCAGGCTCATGGTGCTGTAAGTTTATGAGCAGCCTGATCAGGCTCATAGTGCTGGTAATGTTTCAACACTGAGAGTGAGAAGTGAGGCTAGGGGTGAAATGAAAATAAAAAGCAAGGCTCTTCCACTTCCATGTTTGGGAGGGGGGTGGGGAGGTGTACCTGTCATTGCTGGACAGGTCCATGTGTTTGTGGATGTCCTGCAACACCTAGAAGAAGAATACATAAGAACATAAGAATGCATAATAATGAAAACAGGCCATTAAGCCCATATATAACATGCAGCTAAGCCAATATAGGTTCCTCATTTACCTACAGACTACAGAGCATCTAGCACTATGTCAATGCCTGGACCTGAACACTGCAAGGGTCCCTGGCTCTATTATATGACCTAGCAAATCTGGTCTCAACACTAAGGGCAAAACCTTTCTACCTTGTGCCCCTTGTTCTGCTAAGAGAATAGCCTGAGAAAACTCTTTTCTAGACCACTTTGTCATCCCTTTTATGAATTTAAAAACCTGGATCAAAGCCCCCATAGTTTCCTTTTGCTAAGCCTGAATAGACTGCATGTATCAGGTCTTCGCCACTTTTACACTTCATAGCAGAGCTTGTGCGTGAAGAATGGAGTGTGAGTGAAGAGTGTGAGCGAGGAGAGGAGCATGAGTGAGGAGCGGAGTGTGAGCAAGGAGCGGAGTGTGGGCGAGGAGCAGAGTGTGAGCGAGGAGCAGAGTGTGAGCGAGGAGTGGAGCGTGATCGAGGAGCGGAGCGTGATCGAGGCGAGGAGTGGAGTGTGTGAGCGGAGTGTGTGAGCTGAGTGTGTGAGCTGAGCGTGATCGAGGAGCGGAGTGTGTGAGCGGAGCGAGGAGCTGAGCGTGATCGAGGAGCGGAGTGTGTGAGCGGAGCGAGGAGCAGTGTGAGCGAGGAGCGGAGTGTGTGAGCGGAGCGAGGAGCAGTGTGAGCGAGGAGCGGAGTGTGTGAGCGGAGCGAGGAGCAGTGTGAGCGAGGAGCGGAGTGTGTGAGCGGAGCGAGGAGCAGTGTGAGCGAGGAGCGGAGTGTGCGAGCACAGCGTGAGCGAGGAGCGGAGTGTGTGAGCGGAGCGAGGAGCAGTGTGTGTGAGCAGAGCGAGGAGCGGAGTGTGTGAGCGGAGTGTGTGAGCGGAGCGAGGAGCGGAGTGTGTGAGCGGAGCGAGGAGCGGAGTGTGTGAGCGGAGTGTGTGAGCGGAGCGAGGAGCGGAGTGTGTGAGCGGAGCGAGGAGCGGAGTGTGTGAGCGGAGTGTGAGCAAGGAGCGGAGTGTGTGAGCAGAGCGAGGAGCGGTGTGTGTGAGCGGAGCGAGGAGCGGAGTGTGTGAGCGGAGCGAGGAGCGGAGTGTGTGAGCGGAGCGAGGAGCGGAGTGTGTGAGCGGAGCGAGGAGCGGAGTGTGAGCGAGGAGTGGAGTGTGTGAGCAGAGCGAGGAGCAGAGCGAGGAGCAGAGTGTGAGTGAGGAGCGGAGTGTGTGAGCTGAGCGAGGAGCGGAGTGTGTGAGCAGAGCGAGGAGCGGAGTGTGTGAGCAGAGCGAGGAGCGGAGCGTGAGCGAGGAGCGGAGTGTGTGAGCAGAGCGAGGAGCAGAGTGTGAGCGAGGAGCGGAGTGTGTGAGCTGAGCGAGGAGCGGAGTGTGTGAGCAGAGCGAGGAGCGGAGTGTGTGAGCTGAGCGAGGAGCGGAGCGTGTGAGCAGAGCGAGGAGCGGAGCGTGTGAGCTGAGCGAGGAGCGGAGTGTGTGAGCAGAGCGAGGAGCGGAGCGTGTGAGCAGAGCGAGGAGCGGAGCGTGTGAGCTGAGCGAGGAGCGGAGCGGAGTGTGTGAGCAGAGCGAGGAGCGCAGCGTGAGCGAGGAGCGGAGTGTGTGAGCTGAGCGAGGAGCGGAGCGGAGTGTGTGAGCTGAGCGAGGAGCGGAGCGGAGTGTGTGAGCAGAGCGAGGAGCGCAGCGTGAGCGAGGAGCGGAGTGTGTGAGCAGAGCGAGGAGCGCAGCGTGAGCGAGGAGCGGAGTGTGTGAGCAGAGCGAGGAGTGCAGCGTGAGCGAGGAGCGGAGTGTGTGAGCAGAGCGAGGAGCGCAGCGTGAGCAAGGAGCGGAGTGTGTGAGCAGAGCGAGGAGCGCAGCGTGTGAGCAGAGCGAGGAGTGCAGCGTGAGCGAGGAGCGGAGTGTGTGAGCAGAGCGAGGAGCGCAGCGTGAGCGAGGAGCGGAGTGTGTGAGCAGAGCGAGGAGCGCAGCGTGAGCAAGGAGCGGAGTGTGTGAGCAGAGCGAGGAGCGCAGCGTGTGAGCAGAGCGAGGAGCGGAGCGTGAGCGAGGAGCGCAGCGTGAGCGAGGAGCGCAGCGTGAGCGAGGAGCGGAGTGTGTGAGCAGAGCGAGGAGCGCAGCGTGTGAGCAGAGCGAGGAGCGGAGCGTGAGCGAGGAGCGGAGTGTGTGAGCAGAGCGAGGAGCGCAGCGTGAGCGAGGAGCGCAGCGTGAGCGAGGAGCGCAGCGTGAGCGAGGAGCGGAGTGTGTGAGCAGAGCGAGGAGCGCAGCGTGAGCGAGGAGCGGAGTGTGAGTGAGGAGAGGAGAGTGATGTGATGGAGCATCTGTATTCTCTCTCTCCAGCTTCACTCGCAAGCTTTGTCCAAAAGCAGACAGAATACTCTCCCCAGTAGGCCTGTGCTGCTTCCCTCTTTACCCAACTCCTACCCCTCAGCAAGAAATTAGCCAAATTTGCTAAGCGGTTTGTTAAAAATTTTCACGAAGAGACTGACAAATAGGTATAAAAGCATGTTCAAAAGAGAAAGGAGAGAGAATATGATCCCGTACTTAGCTTACAATTTCCATGTCTAGTTCACAATTCCTCATATATTTAATGTATTAGGCAGCCTCAAATCTCATCAAAGTGAGCATTCTTCAAAGTCAATTCAAATACTCTACTGTAAATCTTACTTTAATTTTAACTGTAGCCCAACTGTAGTGTTACTGATTGTCTTTGTCAAGGCTATCTATCATTTCACACACACAGTACACTACTTCAGAATCAATATAGAAATAGTTTTTAAAAATGAAGTATCGTGTAGTTCTGGCAGGCCACGAGAGTCAAGCGCTCCGGCTGAATCAGCTGATGGCTCAGCTGAGTGATGTTCGCCTATCACAGTACATTCACTTAACAGGGCGGTCTACTTAAACAGCCTCCCTCTACTCATTCGGCTGCTCCTCCTGCATGCAAGCTGCTGCACCTTGCTTTGTAAATCCCCTCCACCACCCAAGCACCATCACTTAGAGTGTCAAGAATTTGCATTTCTCCATTCCTATGTGTTAAGAATTTGTATTGCTCCATCCCTATGTGTTAAGAACTTGCTTTGCTCCATCCCTATGTGTTAAGAACTTGCTTTGCTGCTGGATCTGTTGTGTGTACCCCTCTAAGGGGGTTTACCTGCTGGCCTCCTGGCCTTATCCACACGGGCTGCGTGGTTGGCGGGAAAGCTCCAGAACAGAGCCATACCGCCAAACATAACTGTATTGCCTCATTGTCAATAAAGATCTACTTTGATGACAGTGGTCCTGACAGAAAGAAGAAAAACAGAGTTTGAGCAATACTTTTCTTTCTCGGCGTGTTGAGCGATTTTGGTGCGGAGCTGGGAAAAGGACATGGAGCGGGGGAGCACACTTATGAGCACGGAGCGGCATTTCCTCCAACTCCGCTCACATGCTCTGTTTCATAACAGGAACCAGCGCAGCTCTTTCCTTTGTACGTTCTCCTATTTGTACCTCCTTAAAGAAGCACAGTCGCTTCTTTTCAGCATCTTGCGTAATCTCGAACACCTGCTCCATATCCTCCATATAACGCGGGTTGCAGCGGTTCAGCTCCTCCAGGGCTTTCTCATAGCGAGCCTTTGCCTGAGGGAACACGACAGCCACCACTCAACCAGACATATCACTCAGTTCACTGTGTTACATCTGTATATGTGATGTGAAGAACATAGGAATACGTAATGAGGAGAACAGGCCATTCAGGCCATCTAGAACATAAGAACATAAGAATACATAATGAAGAAAACATCATTCAGCCCATCTAGAACATAAGAATTCCTACACAATAATTAAATTCCCCACAGACTAGAGAGCATCCAGCACTGCATTGAACACTCCGATGGTCTCTGCCTCTACTACAGTTGAGGCCAAAAGTTTACATACACCAAGGCTAAGGATAGTCACACTCAGTTTATCACAACTCTGCACATTTCATGTTGCCATACTTTTCTTTTGGCAAGTCAATTAGGGCATCTACTTTGTTCTCATCAGAGGTAATTTTAAAATAATCGATTAGAGACAGATTTATTTCAGCTTTAATTCACTATATCAGAATTCCAGAGGGTCAAAAGTTTACATACACTTTGTTAGTATTTGGTGCCATTACCTTTTAATTGCTTAACTTGAATCAAACGCTTGGGGTAGCCTTCCACAAGCTTCTCACAATACTTTGCCAAAATGTTTGCCCATTCCTCCTGACAGAACCGGTGTAACTCAGTCAGGAAATTGGGGCTCCTTTCTCAGACACGCTTTTTCAGTTCAGTTCACAAATTTTCTATAGGATTCAGGTCAGGGCTTTGTGATGGACACTCCAATACTTTCACTTTGTTGTCTTAAAGCCATTTTGTTACAACTTTGGAGGTATGCTTAGGATCATTGTCCTGCTGGAAAACCCAAATGCGACCAAGTTTTAGCTTTCTAGCTGATGCCTTGAGGTGTTGCTTCAGTATTACTAGATAATCCTCCTTCCTCATGATGCCATCTATTTTCTGAAGTGCACCAGTCCCTTTTCCTGCAAATCACCCCCACAACACGATGTTGCCACACCCATGCTTCACAGTTGGGATGGTGTTCTTCGGATGAAAAGCCTCACCCTTTTTCCTTCATACATAGTACTGATCATTATAGCCAAACAGTTACATTTTTCTTTAATCTAACCAGAGAACACTGTCTCGATCTTCTTCCTGGTGATCATCTGCAAACTTCATTCTGGCTTTTTTTTTTTTAACTTTCTATTTATTTATTTTTCAACACATCAATAATAACTATACAACAATAACAAAAAACAGGAACAAAAAAATTAATAAATAAAAAGAAAAAAAAGGAAAGGTGGGGCCTGGACTCACTTTATAACCTTTGATTCATTCTTTTCAGATCAGCTCAGAAGATGATCCATCTTTTTTCCTGTATACATTCCATTTTCTCCAGCGTTGTTCATGAGACTGTGCTTTAGTCTTTAGATAGCGAGTCAGTTTTTCCATGGAGCATATTTCCTCAACAATGTCCAGCTATTGTCCTGGTTTTGGAGGGTCACATTTCAACCAGCTCCTTGTGATGGCCTTTTTACATGCAAGTATCAGGATTTTGAAGAGATAGATGTCCTTCTTTTGAATTATGTCACCGGGAATCAATCCCAGGTACAAAATGCGGGGGTCCCTGGGGATCTTGTAACATAAAATCTCCTCAAGAATTTGAATAACTCTGTCCCAGAGTGTTTGTATTTTTATACATGACCAGAAAACATGAGTGATTGGCATTCAACTGCCCACACGGTCTCCAGCATTGCTGCTGGATACCCAATTGTTTATTTTTAATGTGTGGTGTAGTAAAGAAGCAAATTAAATTCTTCCATACAAATTCCCTCCATCTTTTAGGGCTAGTGGACATGTGCTGCGTTCTACACATGTAATGCCGATCACTCTCAGACAGTGTAATGTTCAGTTCTAGTTCCCATTTCAGTTTTATGTATAGTGAATTTCTTCCATTTCGTTTTTGTAAACTACAATCTTCGAGGGGGTTTGTTTGTATGCACCTGTGAACACTTTAATCACTTCATTACCTTCTGCTGAATTTTTTTAAAATTTCTGTGTCATAGAAATGTCTGAGTTGTAGATATCTGAACAGGTCCCCATTTTCTAAATTAAATTCTCTTTTTGAGTTTTTCGAAAGTTTTAAAAGTTTTTCCCTCTATGAGTGTACATATAGCTGTTATTCCTTTTTCTCTCCACCTTACGAATGTATTATCCATCTCTCCAACTCCAAACCTGGGGGTCTGAGAAGGCCAAATCAGAAGTTTTCTGTCTCCTTCCAATTTGTATTCTTTGACAACCTCGTTCCATATTTTCAGTGATTCTTCTAGAATGGAAGTTTCACCCTTTTGGTTGGTATATTCCTTTCCACCTAGCCTGGCCTGAGGTTGAATCTGACCCAGATTTAACTCAATGTGTTTCCATCTAGCTTGATACTCTGAGGAGCACCAATAGATAATGTATCCCATTTGGGCAGGGTAATAGTATTCTCTGAGATTTGGCAGCGCTAGCCTCCTTTTCCCTTGTCCAACTGAAGAGTCTTAAATTTTACCTTTGGCCTAGCTCCTGCCCAGATAAACCAGGATATCTGTTTTTCCCATGTAGTAAACAGAGTCTGGTATTCTGACTGGTAGAGACAAAAAAAGGTATAGCAACCTTGGCAGCACGTTCATTTTCACCACCTCAATTCTTGAACTGAGGTCCAGTACAAATGTTGATCATTTTGTTAAATCTTTCTGTATTTGATTATTCATTATGTTATAGTTTATTTCATATATTTTGTTCAAATCCTGAGTGATTCGTACTCCTAGATATTTTATTGATTTTGCTTTCCACTTCAATTTATATTTCTGCCTGATTTTCTTACTTGGTGTTTAATTAAGAGAGAGTACCTGTGTTTACATGATGTTCAATCTATAGCCCGACATCAGACTGTAATCATCCAGTATTGTCATGAGTTTAGGAAGGGTAGAGATTGGGCTGTGGAGAAAGGCAATAACGTCATCAGCAAAAAGTCCTATTTTATGTTACTCTTTTGCTATGTTGATTCCTTTCATCTTTGTTTTGTCTGATAGCTTGGACCAAAGGCTCTATGAATATTGAAAATAGGGCAGGGCTAAGGCAGCAGTCTTAGCTAGTGCCTCTAAACAGCTTAAAGCTGCCTGTCAGATGGTCATTAATCTTTATTCTGGCGGTTGGGTCTCTATATAGAGATTGTATGCACCTAATGAATTGGTTATTAAAACCCAGCCCCTCTAGTACTCTATACAGAAAAGGCCAGCTCACTTGTTCAAACGCCTTTTTTCCATTGAGACTGACCAGAGCGGCACTTAGATGTTGTCTATTAGCCTGTTCTATAATGTGCAGGGTTTGTCTGATGTTATCCTGTGTTTGTCAGCCTTTTATGAACCCTGTCTGATGTTCATTTATTAAGTCGGGTAAAAAGTGTTCAATTCTTTTTGAGATTATAGATGTAAGCAATTTATAATCTACATTCAATAAGGAAATTGGACGAAAAGATTGACAGCATTCTTTATTTTTACCTTCTTTTTCACTGATATTACTGCCTCTCTCCATGATGGTGGAGCCACAGCTTTGTCGAGTGTCCAATTTAAGGATTCTAGTAATACAGGGACGAGTTCTTCTTTAAAGGTTTTATACCATCAGGGTTCATACACTTTTTCACCAATGATTTTCAATGACTTTTCCATGACTTCTCCACAACCTTTAACTGAATTTCCATGACCAAAACAAATAACTTTATCTCAGTGGGACGATTTAGAATTATTTATTGTAACAGCTCCAATTACCCTGGACCCTCCATGTAATGTAAGTTTTACATGTCACCCACATGAGGCATCCACCCGCCCTGCCGACTCTCTCCATTGACCAGAACATCCTGGAAGTCTGTGACACTGTCAAGGTCCTGGGGGTCACCATCCAGAGTAATTTGCATTGGGACAGTCAGGTGGACCACATGCTGACCTCAGCGAACAGGAAGCTTTTTGCTCTGCGTCGCCTGAAGAAATTTGGTGTCCAAGACCCAGAACTGGTTTCCATCTACACAGGCTACTTACGCCCAGTGCTGGAGTATGCAGTCCCTGTCTGGCACAGTTCCCTGACTACAGACCAGGCTAAAAGGCTGGAAAGCACGCAGAAACGGGCTTGTAAAATCATACTTGGCCAGAGGTACTCAGGGTACCCAGAGGCTCTCTGCACTCTCGGATTGTGCACTCTATCAGAGAGATGAACTCAACTGTGTCTTGGCTTTGCCAGAAAGCTGCTAAAGTCCAACTTCAGTGACTGGCTACCCCCCCTCAGGGAGGAGCTCACAGGTCGTCAGACAAGGAACTCAAACAAACTGGCCATCCCAAGATGTCGAACTGAGAGATACAGGAGATCACGAATCCCCTATATGTGCAGACTCCTAAATGACAGCGGATTTTAAATTTTAATTTTGGATACGAGATTAGATCTTAACTTAGATAATTGCAATATTTAAAATCTTTTGTCTACTTAGTATTGATGTTTTATTGTAACAGCAAAATAATTCAGTGTTTTTAATGACAACTGTCTTTATGAACCTGTAATCATGCTGAAAGGTCAATAAATAAATAAATAACATTAAGTAAAATTAGGTCTGCATCTGAAACATATGGTGCCTCTCTAAAACAAATACAGTTTTTCTCGATTGCTAACACACTAAAACTGGTTCTTTTAGCAAAAACTCCCAAATTATTACTTCAGTTCTCAGAGGACCAACACATCTCTCAAAACTATAAACACTTTTCACTTGTTTTAACACATGCTGCAAATTGTTGAACTTTTTCTGCAAATCTCTACAAACAAATGCTCTCATGAATCACTGGTTACACACTGTGCTCATGCAAAAAACACTAGTAGTCAAAACAGTTAACTCAAGTCATCACAACCTAAACTCAGGTAACACACCTTTCTCTAGGTGCAAACACTTGGCAGCAAAATTGTTTACACACCGGTCACAATCTCTGGATCAATAAATAGGGCCACAGTTTGTGTCTGTGTGCTTTTGAACAATGGATCCTCAAAATGGACAAGCTGTCCAAAGATCAGGAAGACAAAGGAGACGAAGAGGCAGGAGACAATTTGTCCCAGACGAAATACGTGCCACCTTGATTGACCATGTGCTGGTACATGGTATGATGATGAGGGAAGCTGGACAGAGAGTTCAGCCAAACTTGAATCATTTCACAGGGGCATCCATTGTCCATACTTTCAGACAAGAAAACAGGTACTATAATTTACTGTAATGTTACATATTGTATCTGCTGTACTACTGTGAGAGGATATGCTATGTAATGTTGAAGTGTATTTACAGACTATATGTTCTTTAGATTTTATTGCTATTTTTGTTTATAGTGCTGCATATACATTATTTTTTTGCATATGCATTATTTTTATGAATGCTACTCTCCTTTGAAAATACTACTTTTTTTGTTCCTTCAACTGTGTTGTGGTTACTGTACAGTACTTTTCACTCAGCATCACTTTTCAGTACTACAAATAAAATATTTGGAAATTTGCACACTCCCTCATTTGTTAGGAGTGTAGCATTACAAAGATCAAAATCTGAAAACCATAAAATAAGTAGAATAACAGGAGAAAATAACTCCTGACGCACTGCTATAAAAGGTTTTTGCATTAGTGCTTTGAATTTATCTCACTGGTGTGTTATGGGTAATCTACATTGTCTGTGTTTTCGATGGCTTGTGTGTGCCATTTGAAGGCAAAGTTTAATTTTGATGGAAGAGTATATGTTTTTGAGAAGATAATTTGAGTTTGGCATGGATGTTTGAGGTTTGTGCTGATTGATGTGTAGTTTTGGGATTGTGTTAATAGTTCTGAGAAAAAGGGGAATTGTTTCATTAAATGTGTCTTAGCAATACAAAAAAAACTAAACACCAGACTTAGATACAGGTCTCAAACAAGGATCGAAATTGCTCCCGAAATTTAATCTGTGCGACCTCAAAATATAATTGGGAGCATTTGTGCGAGTGCAAATAATTGTTCTGGTGCGACCTTTTTTTTTTCTTTTTTTTTTCCAGTCGAACATCTCTTTCTCTGTACATTCGCTAGTTAGTACACTCAGCATGTCCCTTGTGAGCTGACGGTGACCCTTCTAACCAATCGCGAGCTTGACATTCTTACCTTTAATGCTGATTTAAAATTGGTTAATATTAGCCTTCAATCACTCCCTTTCGCTGCACTCCACTGTCACGCGACACAGAGAGCTAACGCGTTAACTAATGTTACCTGAAGACAAAAGTGTATTTTCAATTTATTGGCGTTATCGAAAGCTGAAAAGTTGAAGCGGACGTTTTGTGTAGCGACCCAGCTAATTTCTCCGATGCAGTTTACTGGCGGTTGATTTAATTAGCGGTATTAATGTGACGCGCTTTGTCGTTTGAATGCATAACACGCAATTCCTTGAAGAGTCGACACATTTTATGCGTGACAGTTTAACTGTTACTTGTAAACCGTACTGTTATATTGTCGTTTTTTATCAATAAAAAATCTATTGCGTATATTGTTGGTGCTCCTTACAATTCGGTGGGTGTTCCTAAGTTTTTGAAGTTGGGAGCACCAGTGCTACCAAGTAAAAAAGTTAATTTCGAGCCCTGATATATTATTGAAGCTGCACTTCCCTGGCATATTGTCGGCACAGTAGGGACTACGTTTACTAACTGCTTCTTCAGCAGAGGCGTGCCTGTAAACAGACTGAGCCGGACCAAATTAACTTCTCACACCACCAAAATACCGCGAAGGTTACTGGTCAATTTACGTTTTATTACTATACACACTATGATGCAACTTTAGCTATATTTCCATTACTTTTCCAAAACCTTTCAAAAATATATTATTTTCCATAACTTTTCAAGGGCCTGGAAATTGCATTTTAAATTTCAATGACTTTTCCAGGTTTTTCATGACCGTACGAACCCTGTACCATTCATTCGGAAAACTGTTGCTCCCTGGGCTTTTACTTGTTTTCAGTTTACTAATCACTATGTACAGTTCTTTTTTTGTGATGGGGCAGTTAATTCATCGTTTTGTATTTTACCTATGGAAGGAAGGTCTAACGATGACAGGTATTGTGTTATCTAATCTTCATCGACAGTCTCAGGCCATGGGTTTAATAGTAATCTTTATGAATTTATGATTTTATGAATTTCTTCCGGTTCGTAGGTTATTTTATTAGTTAATAGGTCTCTAATATTGTGTATTGAATTAATAATTTGTTGTGTCCTGAGGCATCTTGTTAAAATTTTTGTTGCTTTTGGATCAGATTCATAAAAGGTTTGTTTTGTGAATCTCAATTTATTTTCTAATTCATCGTCCAGGATACTTTCTATTTGTTTTTTGAGTTTTTATCTGATTAGTCAATCCTTTGTTCTCATGTTTTTTTGTTGTTTCTCTAGTTTTCTCAATGCTTTCTCTAATTTATCATATTTTGTCCTCTTTATCTTATTTAAGTATGCCATTCTTGAAATGAGTCTCCCTCACATTATTGCTTTTACCGTGTCCCATACAATGGTTGGGTCTACTTGATCATTTTTGTTATCGTTTTTACAGTCATTCGTTTCTTTCTTAATTTCCTTTACAACAGTTTCATTGTTTAGAGTACTGATATTTAGTCTCCATAGCGTGCTCTTCGGTCTGTTATTCAAGTGGTTAAGTAAATTACACTGTGATCTGATGCATCAGCTGTTGAGCACTTGAGCACTCTTTCACCCTCTGTCTATCTGTAATGTTCATTAAGAAATCGTCTAATCTAGAGTGCACCTTATGAGTAGCTGAATAGTGAGTAAAGTCTTTTTCTAGTGCATGAAGATTCCTCCACACATCATACATAACCATATCTTTAATTAACATATTGAGGTCTTTTGACCTATGGGATTTATATATTTTTGTACTTGTCGTATTAATAGAGTAGTTTAGAATAATGTTCCAGTCTCCCGCCCAGACCAAAATTCCCTCACTTTCAGAAATGATTGTGTCAAAGAGAAATTTTAAAGATTTTCTATCACTCTCCGGGGGGGGGCGTATATATTAGCAAGAGTGGCCAGAGCCTTATCTATCCTCCCTTTGATAAATATCTTCCCTCTTTATCTCCCTTTCAACTGATTAAGGAAAAGGGAGATAAAGAGGGAAGATATATATTTTTTATGATTTTATCAACTGTGAAGCATGGGGGTGGCAGCTATTATTTTTAAATGACCTAATTGACTTAACACAGGAAATGTATGGCAACATGAAATGTGTGGAGTTGTGAAAAATTGAGTTTGAATGTCTTTAGCCTATGTGTATGTAAACTCTTGGCCTCAACTGTATATGACCTGGCAAGCCGTGCATTCACGTCAAGGTCATATGAGCAACTTTTTTAAAAAACAACTTTGACTGTGAATCATGCCTTTTTGCTTTAGAAATAGAGGCAGATCATGGGAACCTAAATGCAATAAATCCATAACATATTTAAAACATGAAATTTAAAATTGACCCAAAAAGACAAAAATTAAAACTTCGCAACATTTGTCATTTGGTTTTAGGCACTGAGCTTTTCACCTTGAACTTTGAAGGGGAGCTTCTAAACCATCCATTACGAAGCTGATAATTCTGAGTTAAATACTTTTTTTGCAAAGGTATTTGCATTAAAACAGACTGGAAATATAATCTTTCATTCACAGTTCAGACCAGATCTGTTCTGACATGAACAGCAATTGGCACTTGGGCACTCTTTAGCCTATTCTCTGTAGTCTCTCAGCTATAGCTCAATTCTGCACTCCCCAAAGGCTTCAGAAACAACTGTGGTAGGTACAGGGTGAACTGTCTGCCTCCCTCACTGACAGCACACTTGGCAGAGCCTGTCGCCAGACATCAGAAGCAAGAGAGCAGCAGCTCCACCGATGGGCAGGAATGCAGAAATCTGACAGGCTTCATCCTGCCCCAGCCCTGGGTCTGTCTGGCCCTCCCTGTCGCTGTGGCTGGAAACCCTATACCCTGCGCCATGCCGCGCCCCGCCTCCATCCCACCGAACACGCACCCATTCAGAAAAAACTATCCTACAGACTAACCGGAACACAGGGAATACTGGTGGAGTGAAACACGTCCTGTGTGAAAATAACAAAATACTCGCATGAGTGGTATTGCCATAGAGCAGGATGTACAAATTGAGACTTTTCTACATTGATTCAAGGGATTACAGCTTTTTAAATCTGAATTGATTGAAACTTTTTCAATAAAAACTTTGCAACTTCTTGTTCGGCAATAATTCTTCCTGTTTAAATACCAGGAAATCCAGTATTGCAGTTTTACCTGTTTAACAACTCCTTCCTTCTGCAGGCCTGTGCAGAAATGCACCACCTCCTCTCATGTTTCAACAGCCACACAATGAACTTCACACAAACCACACTCGAAACCAATTTTGCAGTTTATGAAAATTAAAAATGACAACCAGGCTGCCCTTCAACATGCAAGCACTGTGTATGATATTTGTTCATATTTAGTGGTATTGGATCACGCAGTGGTATTTAGTCAGGAGGGGTGCGTTTGGCCATGCAGTAGTGTTTAGTCATGGGGAGTGTGTTTTGCCATGCAGTAGTGTTTAGTCATGAGGATTGTGTTTGGCCATGCAGTAGTGTTTAGTCATGAGGATTGTGTTTGGCTGTGTAGTGGTGTTTAGTCATGAGGAGTGCGTTTGGCCATGCAGTAGTGTTTAGTCATGAGGATTGTGTTTGGCTGTGTAGTAGTGTTTAGTCATGGGGAGTGTGTTTGGCTGTGTAGCGGTGTTAAGTCATGGGGAGTGTGTTTGGCTGTGTAGTAGTGTTTAGTCAGGAGGAGTGTGTTTGGCCATGCAGTAGTGTTTAGTCATGAGGAGTGTGTTTGGCCATGTAGTGGTGTTTAGTCATTGGGAGTGTGTTTGGCCATGCAGTAGTGTTTAGTCATGAGGAGTGTGTTTGGCCATGTAGTGGTGTTTAGTCATGAGGAGTGTGTTTGGCTGTGTAGTAGTGTTTAGTCATGGGGAGTGTGTTTGGCCATGCAGTAGTGTTTAGTCATGAGGATTGTGTTTGGCCATGCAGTAGTGTTTAGTCATGAGGATTGTGTTTGGCTGTGTAGTGGTGTTTAGTCAGGAGGAGTATGTTTGGCCATGTAGTGGTGTTTAGTCATGAGGAGTGCGTTTGGCCATGCAGTAGTGTTTAGTCATGAGGATTGTGTTTGGCCGTGTAGTAGTGTTTAGTCATGGGGAGTGTGTTTGGCTGTGTAGCGGTGTTAAGTCATGGGGAGTGTGTTTGGCTGTGTAGTAGTGTTTAGTCAGGAGGAGTGTGTTTGGCCATGCAGTAGTGTTTAGTCATGAGGAGTGTGTTTGGCCATGTAGTGGTGTTTAGTCATGAGGAGTGCGTTTGGCCATGCAGTAGTGTTTAGTCATGAGGATTGTGTTTGGCTGTGTAGTAGTGTTTAGTCATGGGGAGTGTGTTTGGCTGTGTAGCGGTGTTAAGTCATGGGGAGTGTGTTTGGCTGTGTAGTAGTGTTTAGTCAGGAGGAGTGTGTTTGGCCATGCAGTAGTGTTTAGTCATGAGGAGTGTGTTTGGCCATGTAGTGGTGTTTAGTCATGGGGAGTGTGTTTGGCCATGCAGTAGTGTTTAGTCATGAGGAGTGTGTTTGGCCATGTAGTGGTGTTTAGTCATGAGGAGTGTGTTTGGCTGTGTAGCGGTGTTTAGTCATGGGGAGTGTGTTTGGCTGTGTAGTAGTGTTTAGTCATGGGGAGTGTGTTTGGCCATGCAGTAGTGTTTAGTCATGAGGATTGTGTTTGGCCATGCAGTAGTGTTTAGTCATGAGGATTGTGTTTGGCTGTGTAGTGGTGTTTAGTCAGGAGGAGTATGTTTGGCCATGTAGTGGTGTTTAGTCATGAGGAGTGCGTTTGGCCATGCAGTAGTGTTTAGTCATGAGGATTGTGTTTGGCCGTGTAGTAGTGTTTAGTCATGGGGAGTGTGTTTGGCTGTGTAGCGGTGTTAAGTCATGGGGAGTGTGTTTGGCTGTGTAGTAGTGTTTAGTCAGGAGGAGTGTGTTTGGCCGTGCAGTAGTGTTTAGTCATGAGGAGTGTGTTTGGCCATGTAGTGGTGTTTAGTCATGGGGAGTGTGTTTGGCCATGCAGTAGTGTTTAGTCATGAGGACTGTGTTTGGCCATGTAGTGGTGTTTAGTCATGAGGAGTGTGTTTGGCTGTGTAGTAGTGTTTAGTCATTGGGAGTGTGTTTGGCCATGCAGTAGTGTTTAGTCATGAGGAGTGTGTTTGGCTGTGTAGTGGTGTTTAGTCATGGGGAGTGTGTTTGGCCATGCAGTAGTGTTTAGTCAGGAGGAGTGTGTTTGGCCATGCAGTAGTGTTTAGTCATGAGGATTGTGTTCGGCCATGTAGCGGTGTTTAGTCATGGGGAGTGTGTTTGGCCATGCAGTAGTGTTTAGTCATGGGGAGTGTGTTTGGCCATGCAGTAGTGTTTAGTCAGGAGGAGTGTGTTTGGCCATGCAGTAGTGTTTAGTCATGAGGATTGTGTTTGGCCATGTAGCGGTGTTTAGTCATGGGGAGTGTGTTTGGCTGTGTAGCGGTGTTAAGTCATGGGAAGTGTGTTTGGCTGTGTAGCGGTGTTAAGTCATGGGGAGTGTGTTTGGCCATGCAGTAGTGTTTAGTCATGAGGAGTGTGTTTGGCCATGTAGTGGTGTTTAGTCATGGGGAGTGTGTTTGGCCATGTAGGGGTGTTTAGTCATGGGGAGTGTGTTTGGCCATGTAGGGGTGTTTAGTCATGGGGAGTGTGTTTGGCCATGCAGTAGTGTTTAGTCATGAGGATTGTGTTTGGCCATGTAGCGGTGTTTAGTCATGGGGAGTGTGTTTGGCTGTGTAGCGGTGTTAAGTCATGGGAAGTGTGTTTGGCTGTGTAGTAGTGTTTAGTCATGGGGAGTGTGTTTGGCCATGCAGTAGTGTTTAGTCATGAGGAGTGTGTTTGGCTGTGTAGTAGTGTTTAGTCAGGAGGAGTGTGTTTGGCCATGCAGTAGTGTTTAGTCATGAGGAGTGTGTTTGGCCGTGTAGTAGTGTTTAGTCATGAGGAGTGTGTTTGGCCGTGTAGTGGTGTTTAGTCATGGGGAGTGTGTTTGGCTGTGTAGTAGTGTTTAGTCATGGGGAGTGTGTTTGGCCATGCAGTAGTGTTTAGTCATGAGGAGTGTGTTTGGCTGTGTAGTAGTGTTTAGTCAGGAGGAGTGTGTTTGGCCATGCAGTAGTGTTTAGTCATGAGGAGTGTGTTTGGCCATGTAGTGGTGTTTAGTCATGGGGAGTGTGTTTGGTTGTGTAGTGGTGTTTAGTCATGAGGAGTGTGTTTGGCCATGTAGTGGTGTTTAGTCATGGGGAGTGTGTTTGCCCATGCAGTAGTGTTTAGTCATGAGGAGTGTGTTTGGCCATGTAGTGGTGTTTAGTCATGGGGAGTGTGTTTGGCCATGTAGGGGTGTTTAGTCATGGGGAGTGTGTTTGGCCCTGTAGTAGTGTTTAGTCATGGGGAGTGTGTTTGGCTGTGTAGTGGTGTTTCATCAGGAGGAGTGGGTTTGGCAATGCAGTGGTGTTTAGTCAGGAAGAGTGGGTTTGGCAAAGTGGTCCTGTTTTTTCATGAGGATTATTCTGTACCAGGTACCTTTTCAGCCTCGATGTTGCACTTTTCCACACGGACCTGCAGTTTGCGGACCTCATCCTGAGACTTAGTTGTGTCGGCTTTGGCGATGGTCTCACGGTCCACAGCGGCCTGCTCTGCTTTTCGTGCTTGGTGGTACCTCGTCCTAGAGGACTCCACCTTGGTCAGATGACACAGGCAGTCAGGAAACAGGAAATAGATCTTTCTATCATGTGATCTTCGGTGGGATGACAAATCAGACCACTATTATTTGCTAATGCAACTCCAGTGCTCTTCAAAATCAAATTTAATATCAACAAATATACTATAAATATTTGCTCTTTCGGAGATGAATCATTTAGTAAGAAAAATAAAATGTGTGATTTGCAGGGTCCCAGCAGGAAACCTGAGCTGAGGTAGAATTCAGTAAGGGGTAGCCATTAAAATGATGTGTATACATTGCTGGAATGGTCCCAACATAACATGACATTGCACAATAACGAGAACAGGCCATACAGCCCAACAATGCCTACCATTTTTCTAACTAAATTCTACCTAGTGCTATGATTACAAACAGACTAGATGGTATCTAACACCATATCATGCCTAGTCTTGAAAATCTCCCTGGGCGTGTCGAAGTGTCCTTGAGCAAGACACCTAACCCCTAACCCCTAACTGCTCTGGCGAATGAGAGGCATCAATTGTAAAGCGCTTTGGATAAAAGCGCTATATAAATGCAGTCCATTTACCATTTACCATGTGAAAACATTTTCAAAATCATCAACAACTGGCCTTGCTGATGCTCAGGTTGAATACAAAATGAAATGGGCATGCTGAGGCTGAGGCTGAATACAGAATGAAATGTGCATGCTGAGGCTGAGGTTGAATGCAGAACTAAATGGGCATGCTGAGGCTGAGATTGAATACAGAATGAAATGGGCATGCTGAGGCTGAGGTTGAATGCAGAACTAAATGGGCATGCTGAGGCTGAGGTTGAATACAGAACTAAATGAGCATGCTGAGGCTGAGGTTGAATACAGAACTAAATGGGCATGCTGAGGCTGAGGTTGAATACAGAACTAAATGAGCATGCTGAGGCTGAGGTTGAATACAGAATGAAATGGGCATGCTGAGGCTGAGATTGAATACAGAACTAAATGGGCATGCTGAGGCTGAGGTTGAATACAGAACTAAATGGGCATGCTGAGGCTGAGGTTGAATACAGAACTAAATGAGCATGCTGAGGCTGAGGTTGAATACAGAATGAAATGGGCATGCTGAGGCTGAGGTTGAATACAGAATTAAATGGGCATGCTGAGGCTGAAGTTGAATGCAGAATTAAATGGGCATTCTGAGGCTGAGGTTGAATGCAGAATTAAATGGCATGCTGAGGCTGAGGTTGAATACAGAATGAAATGGGCATGCTGAGGTTGAGGTTGAATACAGAACTAAATGAGCATGCTGAGGCTGAGGTTGAATACAGAATTAAATGGGCATGCTGAGGCTGAATACAGAATGAAATGGGCATGCTGAGGTTGAATACAGAACTAAATGGGCATGCTGAGGCTGAGGCTGAATACAGAACTAAATGGGCATGCTGAGGCTGAGGTTGTCATGGTCCTGCGTTCCTGTCTGCGTTTTCCCTGTTGGGCCGCCAGATGGCGGCACTCCTGTTTTGTGTCCTGCTCCCCCTGTGTTAATTGTATGATTGTTTCCAATTGTCTAATCATTGTTTTCTGGCTGTCTCGTTTTCCCTTCCCCTTCCGTGGCCTGATTGTTCATGGTGCCCTCCTGTGTCTCGTCAGTGTGGTCTATTTAAGTTGCCCTCTTCCTTGACTCAGGTGCTGGATTCTTGCGGTATGTCTGCTTGTTCTGTGCTCCCCTCCTCAAATCTGCTCCATGCGTTCCTGTCTATGTTCTGGTTTCCTTGTGTTTGTTCCCTACTTGCGTATGTTTCAGACCCTTTGTACCTGCCTGCGTTTTTTACCCGCTTGTGTGTTTCTGTGCGTTTCTGCCGTTTGTTTTCTGTACTAGTGTAGTTCTGTTGTTTATTTTTTTGTTCCTAAGAATATTTTGAGTTTGTTGTTTTGCCCTTTGTGGCCTTGCCTGTTCCCTGTTTGTGTTTGCCTTTTTGTGTTAGTAAAATCTTTGTTAATTTTCCCTTTTTGAGTTTCGTGTTTTCCTTCCCCCACTCTGCGCCTGGGTCCCAGCACCCGCTTTGTCACAGAAGAATCCAGCCAGTTTGGGACCCAGCAGAGTTTTTTTTTTTTTTTTTTTTTTTTTTTTTTATCATGCCACCGGGGTGGTGGAGTGACCCGGAGGACTCGCCACCCAGCGACTGGGAGTCCCTCGCCCTTGAGCTTCCCAGCGCCCGGGGCGGGCGGTCACGGAGGCGCCGTGGTCGGGCTGCCTCCCGGTCGGCCAGACCTCCAGCTGCCCAGCCGGCGGATCCTGACCCTTTTGAGGGGTCTCGGCTTGCGATCTTCCCAGGGTCCGGCCCGCGGGGGTCCCGCCGGTCCCGTCCGGCTGCCCAGCCGGGTTCCCTACAGCTGTGGTCTGTGTTCCTGTCCCCTGCCCAGCCCAGTCGGCAGGGCCCTCGGCCTGCTCCACCCCAAGTCCAGGAAGGGCCTTCACGGCCTGCTCTGCCCCAAGTCCCGGAGGGGCCTTCACGGCCTGCTCTGCCTCAAGTCCCGGAGGGGCCTTCACGGCCTGCTCTGCCTCAAGTCCCGGAGCGGCCTTCACGGCCTGCTCTGCCTCAAGTCCCGGAGCGGCCTTCACGGCCTGCTCTGCCTCAAGTCCCGGAGCGGCCTTCACGGCCTGCTCTGCCTCAAGTCCCGGAGCGGCCTTCACGGCCTGCTCTGCCTCAAGTCCCGGAGCGGCCTTCACGGCCTGCTCTGCCTCAAGTCCCGGAGCGGCCTTCACGGCCTGCTCTGCCTCAAGTCCCGGAGCGGCCTTCACGGCCTGCTCTGCCTCAAGTCTCGGAGGGGCCTCCGGAGCCGCCTCAAGCCCCAGGGGAGCCTCCGCAGCTGCCTCGAGTCCCGGGGGGGCCTCCGGAGCCGTCCAGAGCTCCGGAGAGGCTTCCGGAGCCGTCCAGAGCTCCGGAGAGGCTTCCGGAGCCGTCCAGAGCTCCGGAGAGGCTTCCGGAGCCGTCCAGAGCTCCGGAGAGGCTTCCGGAGCCGTCCAGAGCTCCGGAGAGGCTTCCGGAGCCGTCCAGAACCCCGGAGAGGACAACGGTCCCTTCTGTTGTCCCGCAGGGGCCGCCGCAGACTGCTCTGGCCGCCCCGCAGGCTAAGCCACCTGCCTTGCCCCCTAGCGTTCGTGCTCCCCCTGGCGTTCGTGCTCCCCCTGGCGTTCGTGCTCCCCCTGGCGTTCGTGCTCCCCCTGGCGTTCGTGCTCCCCCTGGCGTTCGTGCTCCCCCTGGCATTCGTGCTCCCCCTGGCGTTTGTGCTCCCCCTGGCGTTCGTTCTCCCCCTAGCGTTCGTGCTCCCCCTAGTGTTCTCGCGCCCCCCAGTGTCCGTTCTTCCCCTAGTGTTCTTGCTCTCCCTAGTGTCCACACCTTGCCCCCTGGCGTTCGTGCTCCCCCTGGCATTCGTGCTCCCCCTAGTGTTCTCGCGCCCCCCAGTGTCCGTTCTTTCCCTAGTGTTCTCGCTCCCCCTAGTGTCCACACCTTGCCCTCTGGCGTTCGTGCTTCCCCTGGCATTCGTGCTTCCCCTGGCGTTCGTGCTTCCCCTGGCGTTCGTGCTTCCCCTGGTTTCGTCGCTCCCCCCAGTGGTCGTCCCTCCCCTGGTGTCCGTCCTTCCCCCAGTGGTCGTCCCTCCCCCGGTCTCGTCGCTCCCCCCAGTGGTCGTCCCTCCCCCGGTCTCGTCGCTCCCCCCAGTGGTCGTCCCTCCCCCGGTCTCGTCGCTCCCCCTGGTGTCCATTCTCCCTTTGGTGTCTGTCCTCCCAACCGTGTGTCCGTGTGTTCCCCGGCCCCCCTGTCTAATTGTCTGCCCGCCTGTTTGTCTGTTAGTCTACCCGTATGTGTGTCAGCCAGTTTGTTGGCCTGTTTGTCTGCCCCCCAGGCCGTCAGCCCATCGGCCAACGTGTTTGCCCGCCTGTCTGCCTGTCTGTCTGTGTGCCAGTCCGCGTGTGTTTTGTCTTGTTTGCCTGTGTGTCAGTCCCTATGTCAGTTGTTGGGTTCCCCCCTCGCCTTCCCTGTCTGCCTGTCCCTTTGTGTGTCCATCGGTGTCGCCGTGTGCCTCCCCGCCTGCTTGTCCCTGTGTCTGTCTTTTTAGGTCTCCCTATTGTGCCAGTATCTGGCAGTCTGTTTCCCCCTCAGTCTTGTCCAACCCAGTCCAGTGTTGTCGTGCCCCGTCTCGTTGCTGTCCTGTGTCCACCTCGCCCCAGTCCTGTCCTGTATGTCTGCCTTGCCCCTGTCCTAGTCCCCCCTGGTTTCCTGAGTCCCCCCTGGTTTCCTGAGTCCCCGTGTCGCCCGAGTGCGGGCCCTGAATTTCCCCGTGTCGCCCGGAGTGCGGGCCCTGAATTTCCCCGTGTCGCCCGGAGTGCGGGCCCTGAATTTCCCCGTGTCGCCCGGAGTGCGGGCCCTGAATTTCCCCGTGTCGCCCGGAGTGCGGGCCCTGAGTTTCCCCCGTGTCGCCCGGAGTGCGGGCCCTGAGTTTCCCCCGTGTCGCCCGATGTGCGGGCCCTGAGTTTCCCCCGTGTCGCCCGATGTGCGGGCCCTGAATTTCCCCGTGTCGCCCGATGTGCGGGCCCTGAGTTTCCCCGAGTTCCTGTCCGTTCCTGGCCAGCCCCGAGTTCCTGTCCGTTCCTGGCCAGCCCCGAGTTCCTGTCCGTTCCTGGCCAGCCCCGAGTTCCTGTCCGTTCCTGGCCAGCCCCGAGTTCCTGTCCGTTCCTGGCCAGCCCCGAGTTCCTGTCCGTTCCTGGCCAGCCCTGTCTAGTCCAGCCCCGAGTTCTTGTCCTGTCCAGCCCTGTCTAGTCCAGCCCTGAGTCTTGTTCTTGTCTTGTTCCTGTCCTGCCCAGTCCAGCCCTGAATCTTGTTCTTGTCTTGTTCCTGTCCTGCCCAGTCCAGCCCTGAGTCTTGTCCTGTCCAGTCCTGAGTCCAGTTCTGTCCCTGTTCTTGTCAAGTCCAGTCCTGAGTCCTGTCTCCAGCCCCCACCCTCTGTTCACTCCCTCCCCGGGTCGGCCTCCTGGGACGTCAGGAGCCGTCCCTTGGGGGGGGGGTACTGTCATGGTCCTGCGTTCCTGTCTGCGTTTTCCCTGTTGGGCCGCCAGATGGCGGCACTCCTGTTTTGTGTCCTGCTCCCCCTGTGTTAATTGTATGATTGTTTCCAATTGTCTAATCATTGTTTTCTGGCTGTCTCGTTTTCCCTTCCCCTTCCGTGGCCTGATTGTTCATGGTGCCCTCCTGTGTCTCGTCAGTGTGGTCTATTTAAGTTGCCCTCTTCCTTGACTCAGGTGCTGGATTCTTGCGGTATGTCTGCTTGTTCTGTGCTCCCCTCCTCAAATCTGCTCCATGCGTTCCTGTCTATGTTCTGGTTTCCTTGTGTTTGTTCCCTACTTGCGTATGTTTCAGACCCTTTGTACCTGCCTGCGTTTTTTACCCGCTTGTGTGTTTCTGTGCGTTTCTGCCGTTTGTTTTCTGTACTAGTGTAGTTCTGTTGTTTATTTTTTTGTTCCTAAGAATATTTTGAGTTTGTTGTTTTGCCCTTTGTGGCCTTGCCTGTTCCCTGTTTGTGTTTGCCTTTTTGTGTTAGTAAAATCTTTGTTAATTTTCCCTTTTTGAGTTTCGTGTTTTCCTTCCCCCACTCTGCGCCTGGGTCCCAGCACCCGCTTTGTCACAGAGGTTGAATACAGAATGAAATGGGCATGCTGAGGCTGAGGTTGAATACAGAATTAAATGGGCATGCTGAGGCTGAGGTTGAATGCAGAATTAAATGGGCATGCTGAGGCTGAGGTTGAATACAGAATTAAATGGCATGCTGAGGCTGAGGTTGAATACAGAATGAAATGGGCATGCTGAGGTTGAGGTTGAATACAGAACTAAATGAGCATGCTGAGGCTGAGGTTGAATACAGAATTAAATGGGCATGCTGAGGCTGAATACAGAATGAAATGGGCATGCTGAGGCTGAGGTTGAATACAGAATTAAATGAGCATGCTGAGGCTGAGGTTGAATACAGAACTAAATGAGCATGCTGAGGCTGAGGTTGAATACAGAACTAAATGGGCATGCTGAGGCTGAGGTTGAATACAGAATTAAATGGGCATGCTGAGGCTGAATACAGAATGAAATGGGCATGCTGAGGTTGAATACAGAACTAAATGGGCATGCTGAGGCTGAGGCTGAATACAGAACTAAATGGGCATGCTGAGGCTGAGGCTGAATACAGAACTAAATGGGCATGCTGAGGCTGAGGTTGAATACAGAACTAAATGGGCATGCTGAGGCTGAATACAGAATGAAATGGGCATGCTGAGGTTGAATACAGAACTAAATGGGCATGCTGAGGCTGAGGCTGAATACAGAACTAAATGGGCATGCTGAGGCTGAGGCTGAATACAGAACTAAATGGGCATGCTGAGGCTGAGGTTGAATACAGAACTAAATGGGCATGCTGAGGCTGAATACAGAATGAAATGGGCATGCTGATGCTGAGGTTGAATACAGAAAGAAATGGACATGGGTTGAAGCAGCAGGGAGACTCACATCTTTCAGCTTCTTGGCCCAGTGTTTCTGGGCTTTGTGGAAGCCCTCCTCTGCCTGCTTGGTCTCCCTGAAGCCGCCCATGATCTGCTTGTGGAAGGCCTCTTTCTGCCAGTGCAGGATCCTCTGGCTCTCCTCCACCGCCAGCTGCTCCCTCATCTGCATGTGCACCTCACTCAACCGGTCTGCCGCGTTCATGAAGGACTGCCAGGCCTTTTCCAGCGTTCCATACTGCGCCCCTGCAAAACATATACACACACGCAGACACACAGACACATACACACATACACCCATACACACTCACCCACACACACACGCAGACACACAGACACATACACACACACGCAGACACACAGACACATACACACATACACCCACACACACTCACCCACACACACACACGCAGATACACAGACACATACACACATACACCCACACACACACACACACAGACACATACATCCACACAAACACACACACGCAGATACACAGACACATACACACACACACACACACACACAAATACACACACACACACACATACACTCCCATTAAAATATAACTCCCAAACAGATCTACTCCACTGGACATGTAAAAATATAACTCCCAAACAGGTTTACCCCACTAGTATACGAAGATGGAGAGGCACTAAGCAGGAAATATCTCAGTGGGCTGGAGCCACACCTACACGTACTGGAACCTTCCCATCACAGGTGTTGAAGTGTGACTCATTGAAACCAACCGGTCAGGTGAAAGAGATGTGTGTGTGTGTGTGTGTGTGTGTGTGCATGTGTTGCATGTGTGTGCATGCGTGTGAGTCTGTGTGTTGAGCGTGTGTGCCTGCAAGTGTGTGTGCAAGTGTGTGCGAGTGTCTGTGTGCATGCATGTTTGTACAAGCAAGAATGTGTGTGTGTTTGTGAGTGTGTGAGTGCACATGCGTGTGTGTGTGTCTGTGTGTGTGAGCATGTCCATGTGTATGTGTGTGCATCCGTGTGTGTGGCATACCTTTCTCCACAATGCCCCTCCATCTCCGAGCCCAGTCAGCCAGCTGCAGAGAGTAGCTCTTCTCAATCTTGGCTCGCTCCTGGAAACAGCCAGCCAGCTCGCTGCACAGCTTGTGCCCATCATCCACGCGCTTCACCGTCCTCTTGTAATTCCCTGGCTGAATCAAGTCAGAAGAATTTTGCTTTGAGGCACACAGGCATTCCATAGATATTTCAGAACCACGAAGACAACAGTTTAGAATACACCATCGGAAAGGAAAAACTACAGACTAGTGAGCTTAAGACCATGTAGCATCAACATCAGTTTGTTTAAACTGGTAAAGTGGATAAAATCACTATCATGCAGCAGTGTTTTGAAATACCTATGGGACAGGTAGTGGGATATCGAACGTTGTGTTGGCAGCAGACATGAATAGACAGAGTGTTTGCACCACACCCGGACGACTGATTGACAGAGCAGGATTTGATGGGGGAGTGGCTGAGCGTAGTAGGATAAAATGCCTGCTGCCCAAGCTCTGCGCAGAAATGCTCTGCCAGCAAGACAAAGTTTCAGCCAGGCTGACGCCGCCTGGATTGCACTGGCGCTGCTGCTGCCAGCCTTCTACTAAACCTGCGTTCCCACTCACAGCACTAACTCACAGTACTACCTCACAGCACTACCTTACAGCACTAACTCACAGTACTACCTCACAGCACTAACTCATAGCACTACCTCACATCACTAACTCACAGTACTACCTCATAGCACAAACTCACAGCACTACCTCACAGCACTTCCACACAACACTTCCTCACATCACTATGGCACAGCACATCCTCATAGCACTACCTCACAGGACTAATTCACAGCACTTTCTCACAGCACTACCTCACAACACTACCTAACAGTGCTACCGCACAGCACTACCCGACAGTGCTACCTCACAGAGCTAACTCACAGCACTACCTCCCATCACTAACTCACAGCACTTCCACACAACACTTCCTCACATCACTATGGCATAGCACATAACTTTCTCACAACACTACCTCACAACACAGCACAGCACTTCCTCACAGCACTTTCTCACAGCACTACCGCACAGCACAGAATTTTCTCACAGCACTACCGCACAGCATAGCACTTTCTCACAGCACTACCTCACAGCACAGCACATCCTCACAGCACTACCTCACAGTGCTACTTCACAGCACAGCATTATCTCACAGCACTACCTCACAGTGCTACCTCACAGCACAGAATGTCCTCACAGCACTACCTCACAGTGCTACCTCACAGCACTACTGCATAGCACTACCTCACAGTGCTACCTCACAGCACTACTGCATAGCACTACCTCACAGTGCTACTTCACAGGACAGAATTTCCTCACAGCACTACCTCACAGTGCTACCTCACAGCACAGAATGTCCTCACAGCACTACCTCACAGTGCTACCTCACAGCACTACTGCATAGCACTACCTCACAGTGCTACCTCACAGCACTACCTCACAGTGCTACCTCACAGCACAGAATTTCCTCACAGCACTACCTCACAGTGCTACCTCACAGCACTACTGCATAGCACTACCTCACAGTTCTACTTCACAGCACAGAATTTCCTCACAGCACTACCTCACAGTGCTACTTCACAACACAGCATTATCTCACAGCACTACCTCACAGCACAGAATGTCCTCACAGCACTACCTCATAGTGCTACCTCACAGCACTACTGCATATCACTACCTCACAGTGCTACCTCACAGCACAAAATTTCCTCACAGTGCTACCTCACAGCACTACTGCATAGCACTACCTCACAGTGCTACTTCACAGCACAGAATTTCCTCACAGCACTACCTCAGTGCTACCTCACAGCACAGAATGTCCTCACAGCACTACCTCACAGCGCTACTGCATAGCACTACCTCACAGTGCTACTTCACAGCACAGAATTTCCTCACAGCACTACCTCACAGTGCTACCTCACAGCACTACTGCATAGCACTACCTCACAGTGCTACCTCACAGCACAGAATTTCCTCACAGCACTACCTCACAGCACTACTGCATAGCACTACCTCACAGTGCTACCTCACAGCACTACTGCATAGCACTACCTCACAGCCCAGAATTTCCTCACTACACTACCTCACAGCACAGAATTTCCTCACAGCACTCTCACAACACAGCACTATCTCACAGCCCTTCCTCACAGCTCTACATCACAGCACAACCTGACAGCACTATCTTACAGTGCTACCTCACAGCATTACCTCACAGCACTACCTCACAGTGCTACCTAACAGCACAGCACTAACAGCACTACATCACAGCTCTAACTCACAGCACTACTTCACAGCATTACCTCAGAGCACAGTACTTCCTCACAGCACTACTGCACAGCACCACCTCACAGCACTACCTCACAGCACCACCTCACAGCACTACCTCACAGCACATCACTACCTCACAGCACATCCTCATAGCACTACCTCACAGCACAGCACCACCTCACAGCACTACCTCACAGCACCACCACACAGCACTACCTCACAGCACATCCTCATAGCACTACCTCACAGCACAGCACCACCTCACAGCACTACCTCACAGCACAGCACCACCTCACAGCACAGCACCACCTCACAGCACTACCTCACAGCACATCACTACCTCACAGCACTTCCTCACAGCGTTACCTCACAGCACAAAAGCCACCGGGGTCAGATCCTTACCTCCCAAAAACTTCCCCTGGGCTGTAGATCCATCAGGTCTCCGTTAGAGGACATGGTGGAGACTCCTTTTCAGCACAGAATGTTGGTGGCTGTTTGGGAAATTGAAATGGGTAAAAGTAACAGTCTTACTGACAATCAGCAGATTCACAAGAGTGTTGGACCATAACATTCACAACAAAATAAACTAATGCCACAAAAACACACTATTCCTTCTTGGTTATACTCCAGTAAGATACCAGTCATTTACAAGAGAGCACAGGCAAACCAAATACAACATTTTTACGACCACTTTGGAGTGCTAAGTACTATGCGAAACAATGCTTTAAAACATCATGCAGCTATTGAGCAAACATCATCTTTCTCAGCCTGCATAACAAACTGAACAGGTTTATAAAGGAATTCCCAATGTTTCTGCGAATGATTATTCATGCACTAATAACTCATGAGCTAAACTAGGTATAGAATCAGCAAACAGCGAAAAAGATTATGAGCTAAACTGGGTATAGAATCAGCAAACAGCGAATATGATTATGAGCTAAACTAGGTAAAGTATCAGCAAACAGCGAATATGATTATGAGCTAACCTATCAGCAGACAGTGAATATGATTGAGCTAAACTAGGTACAGTATCAGCAAACAGCAAATATGATTATGAGCTGAACTACAGTATAAGCAAACAGCGAATATGATTATGAGCTAAACGAGGTACAGTATCAGCAAATAGTGAATATGATTATGAGCTAAACTAGGTACAGAATCAGCAAACAGCGAACATGATTATGGGCTAAACTAGAATACAGAATCAGCAAACAGCGAACATGATTATGAGCTAAACTAGGTAAAGTATCAGCAAACAGCGAATATGATTATGACCTGAACTAGAGTACAGAATCAGAAAACAGCAAAAATGATTATGACCTAACCCAGGGTACAGAATCAGCAAACAGCAAAAATGATTATTAGCTAAACTAGGTACAGTATCAGCAAACAGCGAATATGATTATGAGCTAAACTAGGTACAGAATAAGTAAACAGCGAAGATCATTATGAGCTAAACAAGGTACAGTATTTAGCAAACTGCGAGTGCACAGCTGGTCTCACCTCGGGCTCTCTGCCTGTTTGACTGAATACACACAGGAGGGAGAGGCGCTTTACCCTGCCTGGGAGGGTCAATATAAACAGGGCTGTTAAGGTAATATGTTTGATCACATTGCGCATACATACAAAACGCATGCAGATTTAAAGCACGATATTAACACAAAATTTACACTTAATTTCAGCTTTCTTGTGTTGTCATGGCTTGCAATCACTCAGATTCACCTCTACATGAGTTTAGCTGTCACAACTTTCAGATTTTCCCTCATTTACACAATTCTCAGTTTGAGTAAGACATTCATTCTTTCCCTCTTGTACTGTATTCAAACTGTTTGCTGTCCTTTCCAACTGCACAAGGAAGCAATGGTTGGATAACATATAAGAGTCATTAAAATAATACATCAATCACACACTTCTCTCTGCTGAAGGAAGAGGTGCTGAACATCGATCACACACTTCTCTCTGCTGAAGGAAGAGGTACTGACCAATCACACACTTCTCTCTGCTGAAGGAAGAGGTACTGACCAATCACACACTTCTCTCTGCTGAAGGAAGAGGTGCTGAACATTGGGAACACCTACAGAACCAATGGCACTATTTTGTCCATTGTACACATGACAAAGGAAGTATGTGACAGAAAACCAATTTCCCACAGTGATGCTACAATCAGGAGAATCTACCAGAATCTTGTTGACAAAGCAAATGCCCTACTCCAGCATGGGAGGGTACAGTAATATGACCCCTGGATTGCCCCTGGCTGAACAAAAACTATCTATCACTTTAGCTGTTAAGAGGAGGTGACAATATGAATACATGTAAAGTAAGGAAGCATAAAATTCCGGGATCAGGAATGTCACAATTCCAGATCGACTAAAGGAAAAAGCAAAGACCACCTACTGAAAAACAACTTGGTGGCTCTTGGACTTCAATTTTACTTTTGTTCCTTCAATTATATGTTTATCTTTAAACATTTATCTATAAAAAACAAGATACAAAGTCATGGTTCGCAAAAGCAGTGAGAAGTCAGTGTGTTTTCTTTGAGACGTGTGAAACTGGAACCCAGCCATATTGCGCAGTAGAGCTGCTTACAGACCACGCCTTTCACACAGAATTCCAGAAGAGGGGGGCAGGGTGTGGACTCCTGATACTGAACTGCTTTGACTCAGAGGGAATCCCTGAAGAAAGTAGCAAACTGATCAACCTGGAACACAATGCAGCAAAAAATCCAAATTTCTCAAACAAACCAAGCAGCTGAACTGAGAACAAATTATCCAAGCTACTGAACAAGGAATGGTATAACAGTTCAGTCTTTCATACAGGTGGAGAATGTTATACAACATTCTGGAGTGTAAACAACATCAGCCAGAGAGCATTCAAACACACTCCACAGCACACCTAGGAGAGCAGAGAGCGTTCATATAAACACACTCCATAGCTCACCTAGGAGAGCAGAGAGCATTCATATAAACACACTCCATAGCTCACTTCGGCGAGCAGAGAGTGTTCATATAAACACACTCCATAGCACACCTAGGACAGCAGAGAGTGTTCATATAAACACCCTCCATAGCACACCTAGGAGAGCAGTAAGCGTTAATAGAAAGACACTCCATAGCACAAATAGGAGAGCAGAAAACATTCTAAGAAACACACTCCATAGCACACATAGGAGAGCAGAGAGTGTTCATATCAACACACTCCATAGCACGCCTAGGAGAGCAGAGAGTGTTCATATAAACACATACAATGCTGTGTGGGACAGATGGGAATAGTAGGCTACTATTCTTCATTAATTCCAGGTGGGCAATGCATCAAACATATGAGACTCCAACAAGATAAGATAAAGAAGATATACTTTATTAAACCCCGTGGGGTAATTTGTCCTCTGCATTTTTACATTACATTACATTACATTCATTTGGCAGACGCTTTTATCCAAAGCGACGTACAAAAAGTGCATTTTCATGATCGTAGACAACTGCTGAACACGGGTTCAGTAAGGTACAATTACTTATTTTGTACAGCTATTTCTAACCGAGAACAATGAACACTATCCTGGTCTAACATCTGCAAAGCCAAACTAGGCAGAAGAATAACCTACAGTATTAGGACAAATACAATTTACCAAGAAGTGCAGGGATGGGGCAACATGTAACAAGTGACAGGAAAAAGGGTTTTTATTTTTTTTATTTTTAATATATACAGCGTGGTGGTGGTTATTCTAGGTATAGTCTGAAGAGATGAGTCTTCAGGCCACGGCGGACGATGGATAGTGAGGGGGAGGTTCGGAGAGGGACGGGGAGTTCGTTCCACCACTGGGGAGCTAGGGTGGAGAAGCTCTGTGATCCCTTTGGGCGGGTGGGAGGGGTTACAAGACGCCCTGCTGCCGCAGAGCGGAGTGGTCGAGCAGGCACATAGAATTGAGACATGTCCTGCAAGTAGAAGGGGGCTGTCCTGTTTGACCCATCCTAGTTACTTAGGAGCATTGGGCAGCCACAGTGCAGCACCCAGGGATCAACTCCAGTTCTGAGGCCAGTGCCTTGGTCAAGGGCAACTGCAGGAGTGCACATAACATGCATGTCTTTGAGTGCTGCAAAGGCAGCAGCATCGAAAGGATCAGAATGTAAACCCTGCACCAGTATTTTCTGTACATAGAAGAGTACCCATGAGCAGGGCTGGACTGGTCCTGCCATTTTTGGCTCAGACCGGCCCACCGCAATCGATCGGACACCGCCCATCAGAACAACATCCTCAAAGACCGTTCAATATGTATATGATGCATTTCTAACCATTTGCCAAACCCCCTACAGAGCGGAGTGTTATGATAAGTCAAGTATAGTCCAGTATACCATTGCAAGTGGAGCAGTGTACGCACTCGCTCTTGATCCTGGTGATCAGAGGTGGCTGTGGAGTAAACAATACCCATACTCAATAAGTAATTATTAAAGAAAAACTCTGCTAGATATTGTATGAATAATTCAAATGATTTAATACAATTTTTGTAAAAAAAACAAAAAAAAAAACACATTCACTGTACATTGATTGCCATTCAAAGGCAAAGAATAAAGGTCTTAAATAAAACAAATACAATACAGACTCTCTACAGTAGACAGTTGCCAAACCCCCTACAGAGCGGAGTGTTATGGACAAGTCAAGTATACCAATGCAAGTGGAGCAGTGTACGCACTCACTCTTGATCCTGGTGATCAGAGGTGGCTGTGGAGTAAACAATACCCATACTCAATAAGTAATTATTAAAGAAAAACTCTGCTAGATATTGTATGAATAATTCAAATGATTTAATACAATTTTTGTAAAAAAAACAAAAAAAAAAACACATTCACTGTACATTGATTGCCATTCAAAGGCAAAGAATAAAGGTCTTAAATAAAACAAATACAATACAGACTCTCTACAGTAGACAACGTAGAATGGAACATGCTAAATGCTAAGGCAGCTTCGCTTTCACTCGGTTTCGTTTTCTTTAACGCAAATGCATCAGAATAGTCGTCATTTAGAAATGAGATCGCATTGATGTATGATCATGATTTTTTTTACAACGAATCGTGCAGCCCTATTCCATACATTTATTTATTATTTCCTTGCAAACTTAGCTACTTCTCCTGCCTCCTCATTCGTAGACTACCTCGCTCGTGCTGACTAGTCTCGACATGCACCTCTCTCTCGCTCCTCCGCTCACACCTCTGATAGTGTAGTAGTGATGTCCCGAGTGTTTCCGTTTTTGCCATAAGAATTTGAGAATACAAGGTGTTATTGTTCATTCTGTTAAAATATTCAAAGAAAAGAAAAAGCCCAAAAGCATATTTGATCGACTTGTTTATGACAAACGGTTGTGACTGGCCCACCATATCTCAGGACGAGAGAAATCCGTTTAATAGCCTGAGTAACCAGACTGATCTGCACAGCGAAATTAAATGTGTTTTAGGCAATGTATTATCAGAGGCAGAAGAACCACAGTACAATATTTTTAGCTCATCAAGGAAAACAAAAGAGAGCTAAGCTAACGACAGTGCATAGTTAGCAATGGTGTCTCCCCAACATTGATAATGATAACGCTAGCTTTCGGCCAAACAATGCTAACGTCATTAATAGCTTATAGTTTTGCTTGACAGTGACAGACTAACCACATGCTGCTGCTTACCACATCAGCTTCACTATCCTGCTCATTTTGTGACTGTCCCTCGTCTGCCCTTTCGGGTTCATCCTGCTCAGAACTCACTATCAACGCTGTCTAGCTGTCTGCCTCATCTTGGACCGTCACATCTCTGATTTTAAACACCTGTTGCTGGTGCTGACTGCCTGCAGCAGGTACTGCAGGAGCCCCCACAGTCATTCCAGCAAACATTTTTTATTTTATTTTGACACATTTTGAGGCATCCTCCTCCAGCTTTCTTTTTTTTTTCTCCCGCAATTTCTCAGCACCACTTTTACGCTTTCCTTTCTCCATCGCACACCGCACGGACTACGAGGCTGAGGTGATGTCGACTCGAGTCTGAAGGGCAGAAACGGACAGCGAGGGGTGGGGCCTAGACATGTGATTGGGCCAGCCCAGTGTCAGTATAGAAAACTAACCAATGGGCCACTGATCAGAGGGGGCGTGGGGCCTAGGCATGCGATTGGGCCAGCCCAGTGTCAGCATAGAAAACGAACCAATGGGCCACTGAAATTGGGCCAGGTCAGTGTCAGTATGAACCAAAGGCCCACTGGCCCAAAAGTAGGTTGGCCCACCGGGCATTTGCCCGGTAGAATATAGGCCCAGTCCATGCCTGCCCATGAGGTAGTCTGGACGAATGCATGTACTTTCTAGGGCAAAAGGGAGCCTCAGCGGCAGCTTCCCTATTGGTTAATCGAACTGTCTGTCTCAATGTGCCGGTTTTCCCTCCCCCCCCCCCCCACCCCGTCACTCCCTCTGTTCTGTGTGTGCTGGAATCTAAGTCTCACCTGAAACACACCAGCGAATCGCTATCGAGCTAGCCCAAGTTATCTGCTAAAAACAGAATTCGAACAAATTCGAAGAAGCGATGTACTCGCTTGCTTGCCTACAGGATTTGGCAAAAGTTAAATTTTTCAAGCGTGGCCTATGGTATGCAGTCTGCTATCACATAAATACCCAGAAAAATTGGCAGAAGAAGCAATGGTTTTGAGTGTTTGCCCGTTAAAATCAATACAATCATTTTCCCCAAATAGTGGTGAACTGACAATGATGGTTCATTTTGTTAAATTCTGTGTGTGTGATTTCAACGTGTGTTGTGTTATCCAGCAAATAAACCTTAAAACTCTTAATTTGCTTTGTGAAACTGAAAATTTAGCAGTGTTTATCCCAAAATCGGGATTATAGTAGCTTTGTCACATGCGTGAAGCATGGCCCAGGTAGACATTTACGGAATGTACACGACTGACAAGCCGTCAAACACGTTTGACAGATTGAATATTTACCGTTTATGGTTAGCTAGCTAGTCAAATGGCTTGGTAGCCGAAGTTGCGAACTGTTTTAACATAGGAGACTGGACTACCAGATATAGCAAATAAGCGTTAGCTGATTACGCTTTCTGCCAACTAATTATTTGGTTAAGCAGGCTAAAGGAAATAGTAAAAATGACTTGGCTACCAAAAAAACTTCAGAGGAGGATTATTTTATGGTAGTCTAGTGTAGCTGTAAATAGCACACGCCATAATGCAATCACTACGAAATGGGATGCCTGCATTTTCTGACTTTGCACAGGTGGACCGTGGACGATGAGTCGGAGCCGCAATGTCAAGGCCAAGAGGCGCCACCTCCCACCCCAGTGACCATAGACTGTAGCCCTTACTGTAGCTGAGTCCTCCGTAGTAATCAGGAAGTGACGCAAACTGAACCTCAGTGGTCCACAACAAATATTATAAATATATAATTATATTATGCCCAAATGACACAATAAATCATGAAATCGACCCATGGACAGTCATAAGACGAATAACATACACATATTGTGACTATTTGTTCTTGTGAGAAAAAATTACTGACTTTGTATTTTGTCCGCATTTGTACTGTAGACTTACATGGAAACCGGATATTGAAACACCTATACTGTTGCCAACTGCAGTGGCGCTAGTGAGCAACGTCTCTCAACAAGACCAGGAAGTGAGCTTCAAAAACGAAGTCTGGTTTTGGCCGCTTGGTCCACACTTTCACCAAATAGGATCCTATTCATTCAATCTCAGTTTTTAATTGGATCAGTTAAAACACTTCTCTTATGTAAATTGTTACTTAACTACTGTTGCAATATACTACAATATGGACATATTCTTCATTGAATGCAGTTGCTGATGTAAAGGCCAAATACTGATCACCGATCACTATCACTACTACAGTAAATGGTCTTTGGGGACACACTAAGAAGAATAAAAGGGAAATTGATCTGATATGATATATAAATATCTAGACCGTTTACCATTAATTGCATGCTGCATCAGTAGGGAGGGGCAGAAGCAGCCCATAGATCAGACAGGGAATGCTAGCGAGCTATTGTTAGTTAGCCATCACTCTAATGACTGTAACAAACTGCATGTACACAAGTACCGCCAACCGACAATCGTGATGCGACGTTGCGCAGTTCAACCACAAAAGTTTTCTAAATGAAACTCAAGAACTGAAGCTAAACTCATTTAATTTGTGATAAATGGAGATTGTTGAAAAGCAGGTGATGGGGTAGCCTACGTGTTTCTTTTGATGAGGATTTTGTCTTATTTTGCTTAGCCCTCTTCAATTATAGTTTTATGTTCTTACTCTTTGGGTGCTTGCGCATCACTCTTTCCATGCCATGCAAGTTCAGCTTTCTGAATTCTTTAATTTAAAGTTCTCCCTTACTTTGGAAGATTTGGGTCACATACAAGTTTCCACCAGTAGAGATGCCATCTCCGTCTCTGCCATCTTTCAAACACATTTCCATTCTCTCAAGTAAGTAACGTAGTGACTGCACGGTCAACATGCAAGACCTGTATTCTATCCAGACCAGAACTATTCAATTTATTACGCTCTAAATTTCACACAGCTATACAATTTGGAGCACAGCACTACTAACCTTTTTTAGAGTAGATACAACTAATCGATTAATGAATTTGTTGCCAACAAAATTTTATTGCCGGTTTTGTCAACGTCATCGATTAGTTGTTGGAGCCCTAATTCCATATCACCCACAAAGTAGTGATACAGCGAAACCACAAATAACAGTTTGAAAACATCTCTAAGGTAAAAGTGACCCAATTCCAATTTGTTGCTCACATGTGGCACAGATGTATTATGAACGTGTAAGCAGGAAAAAAAGCACATGGAATCAGATATTTTCAGATCCGTTTCAGGCCTCAATCATATGTGGAAATAAATCTGATATGAATTGGATATCTAAGCGGACAGATCGGATATTCCCGGGCATTGTGATTCGCACGTCATTGAAAATGCGACGATCTTATACTTTTACGCATTGCAACGTTACTTTCACATGCACAACTGGCTACTCTCCGCTGAAATAAAACGGTGAAAGTGAAATGGAGGACGAAGACTCAAGCCTGTGGACATCTGCTGAGGTTACAGTCTTTTAAGCCTTTGGGGCGAAGAGTCGGTGCAGGCCAAAATAAATGTTTTGTACCGAAACAAATCCATTTATGAAGAAAATTCAGCCGCGATGGGAGAGTGAGGTTTTAAACGCTCGTTTTTAAACGCTACGATTTCATAATGTTGTAGTAGACATTGTTCTTCAGAAAATATTATGTCCTTTTTACAAATAGTTATTTCAGTCGTTCAAGGTATTGTACATCCTTTCACACAAAATTGTTAATAGAACAAGACAGCTAGAATGATAGAGGTGCACAGTGCAGTAATCCATAAACAAAAGTAATAAAGTAAATCATAAATAAATTGTTCACGATGTATAGAAATTAATTGTGTCTTTCTACAGGTGCATCTAAAACACGTAGGAAGTGGAAAAACTAAATGGAATCCACAGTGGAGGTGTTTGGCCAGAAGATTAAAGAATCCCTCTCCCAGACAGATGACACCGAGTTTCAGCTTAAATTACAATCAGCCCAGCACGCCCAACATGCAAGACCTGTATTCTATCCAGACCAGAACTATTCAATTTATTACGCTCTAAATTTCACACAGCTATACAATTTGGAGCACAGCACTACTAAGCTTTTTTTAGAGTAGATACAACTAATCAATGAATGAATTTGTTGCCAACAAAATTTTATTGCCGGTTTTGTCAACGTCATCGATTAGTTGTTGGAGCCCTAATTCCATATCACCCACAAAGTAGTGATACAGCGAAACCACAAATAACAGTTTGAAAACATCTCTAAGGTAAAAGTGACCCAATTCCAATTTTATGCTCACATGTGGCACAGATGTATTATGAACGTGTAAGCAGGAAAAAAAGCACATGGAATCAGATATTTTCAGAACCGCTTCAGGCCTCAATCATATGTGGAAATAAATCTGATATGAATCAGATATCTGCCAATGCGACTGTCATCTAAGCGGACAGATCGGATATTCCCGGGCATTGCGATTCGCACGTCATTGAAAATGCGACGATCTTATACTTTTACGCATTGTAACGTTACTTTCACATGCACAACTGGCTACTCTCCGCTGAAATAAAACGGTGAAAGTGAAATGGAGGACGAAGACTCAAGCCTGTGGACACCTGCTGAGGTTACAGTCTTTTAAGCCTTTGGGGCGTAGAGTCGGTGCAGGCCAAAATAAATGTTTTGTACCGAAACAAATCCATTTATGAAGAAAATTCAGCCGCGATGGGAGAGTGAAGTTTTAAACGCTCGTTTAAGCTACGATTTCATAATGTTGTAGTAGACATTGTTCTTCAGAAAATATTATGTCCTTTTTACAAATAGTTATTTCAGTCGTTCAAGGTATTGTACATCCTTTCACACAAAATTGTTAATAGAACAAGACAGCTAGAATGATAGAGGTGCACAGTGCAGTAATCCATAAACAAAATAATAAAGTAAATCATAAATAAATTGTTCACGATGTATAGAAATTAATTGTGTCTTTCTACAGGTGCATCTAAAACACGTAGGAAGTGGAAAAACTAAATGGAATCCACAGTGGAGGTGTTTGGCCAGAAGATTAAAGAATCCCTCTCCCAGACAGATGACACCGAGTTTCAGCTTAAATTACAATCAGCCCAGCACGCCCATGAGTTAAGGATGATGACCCTGTTTACACAGTTCCTTGCAGGAAGACAATCTCACCAACTTGAGATGCCACCCCTTCACCTGGGCCATACCACCCAGTCAAGCTCATACCTGGATCATGTCCACCCTCCTCGGTTTGGTCAAGATTATGCCCGCCCTGCTTCCTTTCACCAGGATCATGCCCGCCCTCCACGCTTTCACCAGGATCACACACTCCGCATTTCAAATGATGCCCACCCTCTTCCTCCCTTTTACCAGGATTATGCTTCTGCTGGTCCCTCTCACCATTCACACCCTCCATTCTTTCAAGAGGATCAGACACACCTCCTTCCTCCCTTTTGCCATGATACCCAACCTTCACCCTCTCACCAGGCCCACATCCACTCTCAGCCAATCATTCCTGCCCAGCCGAAGCCAAGCAGCCCCCATCTGCCATTTGAGGATGACTATTATACTGAAAACAAGATGATAGGTATAATTCTCCCCACTGCCCCCATTTTTTTGCCTGCCTAATTCAATATTGTTCAGGATTAATATTCAGGCAATAGTTTATATAGGCTACATTCAAGGTGAGCTCTGTTTTCTCATGTTAACATTGTAATGTTGTACACCTTGTAGGTAAGGGTGGGCGATATGACCTCTATCACCTTCCTTTTTTAAAATTAATATTCAGGCAATTTAAAGTTCAGAATAGCCTATTTTTTACATTACGTGGGAACACTGGAAGATGTTAGTGGCCTACATGCATTTGAGTTTTCTCCTGTTAACTAGAGGAGTTATGTTAGTGAAAAGTCTCAGAGGCAGTCAGATTCCGAGAGCCATAGGCTATTACGCGAAGTTTCCCTTCTTGCCTCTGGTACAGAACGGCACCTAGACCTTTGTTTGAGGCGTCTGTGTGGACGATAAACGGCTGTGAGAAGTCTGGGAACCCGAGTACTGGTGGCTCAACCAAACAGTCTATTAACCGCTCTAGTATGTGTTGATGTTTGTCAGTCCACACAATCGGTTTGTGTGAGGGCACTCCTTTGTTCTTTCCTTTCACATTGCGGGTGTTTGCCCTGTTTTGTCCCTCTTTGTCATCTTCTGTTGTCCCTTTCAGCAAGAGGTAAAGTGGTCCAGCAATGCGGGCAAAATCCTTGATGTATTGTCGGTAGTAGCTTAATAGGCCCATGATTGCTCTTAGCTGTCCTACTGTGATTGGTCTCTTTTCCTTCAAAGCCCTAACAGCGATGGTGTCAGCTGGATCTATTTTGCTCCTGTCAGCTGAGACGATTCTTCCTAGATAGCGGACCTCGCGTTTGAATATCTCGCACTTGCTGGGTTTTAGCTTGATCCCATACTTCCTTAGCTGCTGAAGCACTTTCCTCACATGGTTTACATGACTCTCAAAGGATTGACTGTAGACTAGGGTGTCATCCAAGTAAGGGATGCAGATGTTGTCTCGCAAGTCCTCCAAACACTCCTCCATACAGCGTTGAAAGGCTGCAGGGGCGTTAATCAGTCCGAAGGGAATCCTTATCCACTCGTACAGGCCCCACGGAGTCACAAATGCAGTCAGGGGTCTGCTGTCCTCGTCCATAAAGCCCTGGTGATAGGCTTTGCCCTGGTCCAACAATGAGAACCAGGAGTTGCCTTCAAGACTATCAAGAATATCCTGCACTCAAGGAATCGGCTGGCGATCAGGGTGAGTTTTTTTGTTTAGCTCCCGGTAGTCTATGCAAAGGCGAAGACTGCCATCTTTTTTCCTTACACAGACGACAGGTGAGGCATAAGGTGAGTTGGATTTCTTTACCCATCCCTGTGCGTTAAGATTGTGCAAATAGTCTTTCATCTCTTTGTATAGTGGCTTCGGCACTGACAAGTAAGTACGCGCTACAGGATCCATATCCTTTAGTGATATCCTCAGTTTCAGTTTCTCTATACTTCCTATGTCATCGTCGGACTTGGAGAAAGAAGTGCACTCCTCTCGGAGCATATTCTGCACGACTACTCTTTCAGGTTCACTGAGGTGACTCAGATTGATCGGTGGATCCCATGCATTATCAGTCGCTTGATCACTTTCCACCTTGACGTGACTCACTGACATTGGAGGGGGTGATTGAGTTCCTCTAGGCCAGTAACTGGATACACAGCTTGCACTTGGTTGAGGGTGCCCACCACAGTTCTCCCTGACAAGATAATGTCATGATCAGTGGCATTCTGTACATCAAGGACAATGAAAGGTGTAATGCCACTTCTCAACATTACGAGTGTCTCCCAAATTCCAGCCCTTCAGCCCACTGGGGGTTGATGTCAGGCTCGAAGAGAAGTGTGGTGTCTTCCTTCAGGGGTCGTGTCCGTACCTTGCATTCAATTTGAACAGAGGTGTGCTTGGGTATGTTAACTTTCTCTTTTGCGGTCTTCACAACATATTCCTGTGATTGTTCTGCACTCACTAGCTCAATAAAGGCTGGAACACTGTTTTTCTCTAGACAAGGGAAAGCTGTTTTCAGGGTCTGGTGTAGTTGTTCCTTACTCATGGCATCCGAATGCTCTGTAGCACTGGCCTTTAGTATTTGTTCTATAACGTTATAGCCTATTATGGGCTGTGAAAGATGTCTGCCTTTCATTACTAGTATGGGAACAACAAGTTCTTTGGTATTGGCTCCCTCTGCTGCTAGTCCGAAAGTAACCTCAATCCAACCTCTATAAGGCATGCTCTGTCCATTGGCGGCTGTTATTTGCAGATTGTCAGGTGCATCGATTAACTCAGAAATATCCCTCAATTTCTCATGTGGCACATGTTCCCTCTTCCACTGTTCATCAATAATACAAACTTGGGAGCCCGTATCCCACAATGCTTGAGTCTTAAGGCCTTGTATGAAGCACTCAACGAGACACCGTTTTCCTACCAGATCAACCAGGTGAGGCTGCTTGTCCTTTTTATTAGTGCGGGTGGCATCTACTTTTGAATGAGTGCGCTGGTTGCATTTCTTTCTATGCTCAGACCAATGTTCCTCTTGACAGGTCTTTGAACAGTATGTGTCTCTTTTGCAGGATGCACATATTTTTAGTTTAAAGTCTTTCGTGGAGACACTACAGTATGAGCAGCACTGTTGGGACATGTCAGTATGACCGGTTACTCCCTGTCCCTTGGGGGTAACCGTCTTTCGTTTAAAGGACTATCTACATCCTGTTTTGTACCTCTCACTCTGCAACCTGCAAAAAAGTGTTCGCCACTACCACATCTATAGCAATGGGTGCAATATTCACGTCCATTCTGCTGACAGCCAATACATTTTCGGGGCTGTGCACGGGTTGTAGCAGGATATTGGCGCTGTGGTGCAAACCTTTGTTGGTATTGAGCTGTATCTCCTCTCTGCCGTAGTCCTGGGGGAGGCCAGTAGTTTTGTGGAGGATGCTGGAACTGGGGAGCAGACATGCATTCCTGCACAACAGGTGGGGACGGATACTGTGTCTGCACTTGGTTAGGCAATCTGATAGACTCTCTGATTTGCGCAACTTCGGCACTGAGATTTTTCAATAACGCCATGTCGGAGCGCATTTCTTTAAGTTCATTCAGTATATCAGGCTGAATTTTACTTGCGTGTTCATGATTTGGGGCTTTTCCCTTTTTTTCATCAGGTACATCGTTAGACTGAGCAGAGTGCACAGTGGCAGGCCGTTGTTGCATGAGCAGTTTCTTTTTGTGTTGTCTCTCTGCTTCGTTTGCACAAGCGATGTTCAGTTTCTCGAGAAGTAGTTCATCACTACTTGTTGTTTGCTGCAGATATGGTTGGAGGTCACTTCTAATGCTATCATTTTGCAGGCCTGTCAGAACAGTGTGGAGAAACATGCTCTGCACGAGGACAGGATCGTATTTTAGACTGGACTCAGCTTCCTGTGAAGCAAACAAGATCTTTTGCCTCAAATCTAGGGCACGAATCAGGAATTTTTGTGGTGTTTCCTTACTATTTTGGACCTCCGAGGTGAGTTGTTTGTACAATTCGGTTGCACCTTTTTCTTGATAGTGGGACCGGAGAATCCTCCTCAACGTAGGTAAGGTCAGGTTTGTTTTTCCTTCCAGGTAGCTGCGTAGTTGTAAACCTGGTGCTATGGCCCTTATTACTGCGTCAACTATTTCTATTTCAGGGAAACCCTTACTGATGCCTTGCTCAATTTGGTGTGCTAGACTGGAGAAGGTAAGTTTATCTTTCTGCCCTGGCTCACCAATCTGACCTGATATTTTGAACTCTCTGTTCCACCGCAATGAAAGGTGTGGTTGGGGGATCTCATGAACTGGGACATGATTTTGGTTAGTACTATTCCCTTCACTACTCATCGACTCTTGGGCTGTACTCCGTTTCTGCCGTAGTGATAACTCCAGTGCTAGCCGTAGTCTCTAACTCTTTTTGCAACCTCTCCTGTTCAGAGGGCTGAACCACTTGCTTCTGTGAACCATTAGTCTGGCCTAGGTCTGTGGCTACCTTCTCTATTGTGCTATTTTCAGCTGCCTGTTGAAATTCACCTATTTTATCTTTCAGTATTAGTAGCTCTGCCATGCCTTGATCTTCAAGTTCTCCTAACTCTTCTCTCTCTAAATGCTTTGCAATGTGAGAGATAAGAAGAGAGCGGCTTTTGCTAGATACATTTTCCTGTGTTGACCACTCAGTACCTAGGAAATCACAAACACACTTTAACAAGAACATCTTTTGTCAATGTGTACAATGTTCCCACGACTTCCAGTTTAAAGTCCTCTAACTCTGACGAATCCATTTCAGTGTCTGACCGGTGGACAGTATCAGTGTGGTGCAGAACCTTCTCCTTGCTGAGTAGACCTCAACGCTTTCCTGGCACCAGGGGTTGACCTTAGATTGCAAGCATGTCCCTCTGCACTGTCGTTGAACCGCCACACGCTGTCATCCACTCTAGCCGTAGACGTAAGGGCTGGATGCTGGTTAGGGAAGTCTATCGTCTGGGAGAGCCGACCCTCGTCACATCCAATCCCAGCGGTGCCTCCAAAATGTTGTACCCCTGAAAAAGGGGAGAAGGATCACAATTGCAACTTAAGCAGTGTTTCCTCATCAGTGGCTTTATCTGGAATCTTTTCAACAATAAACATTTACATTTGCCAATAAATGAAAGTTCCACAGAACATGTAGGCTACGCCATGTCACAATCTACCTTCCATTTAGCGTTCCTTTCTTTCACAAGTGCATACAAGCAATGACTCAATAACAACCGTTATCTTTTAAATTATACTGTTACTGGTAGATAGCATCACTATAGTTAAAATAATTCTCCACTACCAATTTCAATTTGGCACCTGTTTTAAATTGAGTCATCTAACAAAGTCTGCTACTTTACATTTGATTTCAGTTTCATTCAATTAATTCTCTAATTTACTCTTTGATTTAATTCCTTCACACTTTTCCTTTCATATGACCTTAATTACACGATACACATTTATCTACAATGTCTTTAGTGACAAAACAAATAAAAGAAACAATTCAGTTACATACAATGGCTTAAGAACAAATATCCACAAATATGTTAACGGCAGGTTATTACAGTGAAACAGCACTAGTACCTAAATAGAAAGAGATACCATTTACGTGGACCGAGCTAGCTAGACAGCATGCACATTCCACGTGAACCTATTGGGACATTAAAATGGCTGCCGCGGCCTAGCAAGCTAGCATGTATAGCTACCATGTGTTCTCCACAAATACACTTGGTAAAACGCGGCATTTAGTAATAAACTTCAAACAAAGGCAGCAAAATGAACATGTAACCCGCACGTTATTACAGCAAATAGGCATTAACACCGAAAAACTAAAAAGGAATACCATTCGGAAAGTAGCTGCATTACAGAGACATCATGGACATTTCACGTGTCTACTGTGATCGTACATAAAATGGCTGTAGCGGCTAAATAAGCTAGCACATTTTCTCGGTTTATACACTCGGTAAAACTAGTAAAACTTCACCAACATCAACTCCATTAGTGCTTTTTCACGGTCAGGAATGTCTAACGTTCATGTTTTCACTCCATTAACAGTGTATAATTAATATACCTGAAAAAGGGGAGAAGGATCACAATTGCAACTTAAGCAGTGTTTCCTCATCAGTGGCTTTATCTGGAATGAGGAAAAAAAAGACCGCGATCCTCCTCTAGTGTATGGACGAAGGCATAAGCAATCGATCCGAAATTATTTTTAGAAGGCTTTCTTATAGATTACCGACAAAACAATTAAATTGACATAAGTTACGTTTTTGGTTTTAACTTTTCTTAAACCAGCAATGAGTATTAAGTAGTTTATCATGAATTCTCACAGTTTTACCCAATTTTCATTAATTTCTACCAGGTACTCTTGTATAAAAGAACGATCTCAACAGTTCGAAAGAATGCCCAAACCTTACTCAACATACAACACATATGTACAATATATATGTAAACGTATTTAAATGTTTACACAATGCTTTGTGACATTTCCATACCTGAAAAGGGGGGAAATCAATAAAGAAACCTGGCTACGATGTTCACTCTCTGGCATTGTTACCGAGAATGAAGCAACGTAGCGACAGTTCCCCCATCTGGCCGTCTGCAGGCATAACTAATCACTAAAGTGTCATGTCCAAAACTAAACAAATCAACTATTGATGAATGGACTGTTTCAGTAGGTAAATAGTCTTTAGACGTTCTAAACCTCTTTCAACCTTTTACAGGACTTTTTAATCCCTCCAACAGGTAAGTACTATTTATAGATATTTCTATTTTAACTGCAATGCATTTTTTCATGAATTCTCTTTTAAATGTCCACCAATAAACTCAATTAATAAAATCTCTTTTTCTACGCATTTCTGTCCAATTGATGAACTCCATGAATTCAGTTTACCACATTAGCCTAGTCTTCTTGTCAGAAATTTTTACAACAGTCTTGAATCAAACCCAGGACACTGCAGGCACAAAGCATGCACCCTAGTGTTGTGTTTGTCGTGCTTCTTGTGTTGCTTTTCAGTTGTTGTTTTTTTTGTATTCATCATGGGTTCAAGATCTATTCCATTCAAGTCATTGAATACATTTTAAATAAATAAATAATCAGCATGAAGAATGTGGACTTGACTTTATTATTATACAATTAAGGCACTTTCAGTTCACTGTACACCACAATGCAAAAAAAAGTGAGTAACGTTGCTGTACTCAGCAAAAGTCCTATATACTGTGTCTAAATTAAATGCTTCAAATATAAAACTATGAATTGGCATTTACGTTTGCTAACGTCATTACATTTTTAACCTACAGTAGCCTATATACGATTACTTGTGCCACCATAGTTCAGTGCTGTTCAGCAAATTATGGGTCAGTGCCTCCCTGATTCTTAATGGTTGGGTGTCTACAACACCCAACGGGTCAACGGCCTCTGCTGGTATGTCAGGAGGTCCAGCTGCATTGGGATCCTCACTGTATGGCTCCTTGTGTTTTTCACATATATTATGCAGAGTGCAGCATGCAGAGATGATTGTAGGGACCAATGATATGTCTACATCGAGACGTTTTGCCAGGCAACTCCATCGACCCTTTAATCGACCAAATGCACGCTCCACTGACATTCTAGCCCCGCTTAATCTCTGGTTGAAGTAATGCTGGTCTTCGGTCAGATTCCCAGTGTCAGGGTAACCCTTCATCAGCCATGACCGAAGTGGGTAAGCTGGATCCCCCAGCAGCATGATGGACACTTGTGTGCCTGTGATCTCCTCTGTGCTCTGAGGTCATGAACATATCAGAAAACATATAATTACAGCTCTCATACTGAAGAGAAATATGTGAGCATGGCACGACTATGCAAATCCAGATTAAGGTTTTCAGTTATATAATTTCATGTCAATATCAATGATCCATACTGTATTTGTATATCACGTCATTGACCCGTGTACATAGTGAATGTAAAAGAAAAATAACTCACGTTTCTGAAGAACCCTGGAGTTGTAGACACTTCCGGGCCATCCTATGTTGATGTTTGTGAAACTACAGAAAAAAAACATTGAACATTTTCACTTGAAGTACACATTTGGAGAGCGAGTGCGAGTTACTACAATGTTTTTCTCATTAGGCATATCAGAGTATATCTGTCCTTACCAAAATCTGTGGTCCACAACTGCTTGCAAGATAACAGAATGCCACCCCTTTCGATTAAAGTAGTTAGTATGGTTTTCAGGTTGAGCGATGACTGGTATATGGCTTCTATCGATTGCTCGTTCAGTGTACGCTGTATCCGGAGAACGGCGCACAACTGATGAAGTAAACAAAATTGTTTTATGTCAAATCTGAGGCAAAAAAAAAAATGCTGGTGGGAGTGGATGCAAGGAATTGCGTGTTATGCATTCAAATGACAAAGCGCTTCTTGTCACATTAATACCGCTAATTAAATCAACCGGCAGTAAACTGCATCGGAGTAAACCAGTCGCTGCACAAAACACTGCACAAAAAATTTATTGCCAGTCATTTTGGTGTCACCCCCCTATGATGGTGTCACCCGGTGCGGTCCACACCCCCCTAGTGACACCTCTGAATAAGTGTTCTCTCCTTCAACATGTCCATGTGCTTAAAAAGTGTTACTTAAGTGCTTAGTTTGCATTCAAAATTTAAACATTTGCTTTTTCAGTATAGACCAAACATTGCCTAATTGAAATCCCCCAAAATAAAAGGTCACTACAATGGTTTGATTTTTATCATTTATTTACAGATGAACTCCCGCTGAGGCAACCACCCTCTGAGGCGGAACCTGGCACCTCAATGCTTTGTAAAATAATGAAAATTATAATTATAATAAAAAAATATTATAAATGATAAAAATATTGTAATTTAAATCCTATAATATTATACAACTGTAGAATTGAAGAAAAAGAAATAACCAATTATTTTGCACAAACTTACAGCACTCTTTTTTTTTGTTTTCAAGATAAAAAATACATTCTCTAATTCCTTTTTTGCTCATGAATTTACTTTAAAGAAAGTAGCCACTGTTTAGGCACCATGTTACGACCCGGTCTAGATCAGACCGTAACAGGAAAAATTATAAGGGAATTCAGTGCGGAATGGGTAATGGAAATGAAAATTGCAAACCAACAAGCAACTCAATTCGCCCTACATTCTCCCAAATCAGTAGTGGGGTTCATACATTAACTAGGACTGGGTGACATACAGGCCACTGAAAATGCTTCTGGGGAAAAAGCATCACTGATAGCTATTGGGTGTTGATAAGACAGTCAATCATGCCTTGTAGCTTCCACGTGATTGACAAAAACACATCACATGGAAGCTGTACAATCTTGCTGCTGATTGTTTTTTTTATCAACAACTAAAAGATACCAGGGGAGATGTGTTTTTGATGTTTGGATGTTTGGCACAGAGAACAGCCAGAAAACACCAATATGTTGGGATGTTAGGACGGAGTGTGGCACAGTGGGTAAGGAACTGCGCTTGTAACCGAAAGGTCGCAGGTTCGATTCCCGGGTAAGGACACTGCCGTTGTACCCTTGAGCAAGGTACTTAACCTGCATTGCTTCAGTATATGTCCAGCTGTATAAATGGATACAATGTAAAGTGCTATGTAAAAAGTTGTGTGCGTCGCTCTGGATAAGAGCGTCTGCTAAATGCCTGTAATGTAATGTAATGTAATGTAATGTTGGAAGTCTCAGGCACAGCTGGACATTGGCTACTCCGTTTCTTCCGCCTACATGTTTCACAATAGACCAATTGTTGTCTGAATTCAATAAAAAATTGTTTTTATATTCAGCTGAAAATTATTTTTATACACAGCAACAGCTGGATAAGATCAGCAATCACAAAAATGAATTTGTCATTCTGTTTCATTTGCTGAAACAAAAAGGCAAAACTTTTTCCCTTTTCAGGCATTTCTGCGTCACCTGAATCCAGGCACAACAATCCATTACTTCTTTCTGGGCCACTGACAAAAAAGTGTCCATCTTTGATCAGATAGCACTTTATGTGTGGATAAGGAGGACTACCAATACACTCTGAGTTCCTCTTCTCTAATCCACCCAGGCTCAGAGTCAATGACATCATCCTGAGAGTCTACCACATTCCAATACCCTGTCAGGTTCAAACATGTGGGATGCACTCGTAACACAGTTATTATACTGTCTTTCCTGGTCTATGTGACACTCACATTACACAAAGTGGCTCTACCACCTATAATGCAACAATAATGGCAAGATGTGTAACACAGTCCATAGGACAGCTGAGTCTCAGTCATACCGTACGTCCAGGGAAGGAGCACTAGCAGGCGGTGGGCTGCATATGCATACATACTGTAAGTGCAAGCAAGCAAGCAAAATAACAGTAATGCTATAGACCGTAGGCAGGTGTAGGTAAAATACAGACCATGCACAATTTGGGTAACTACCTGTTCAATGATGTGGCTGGCCAGCCCGCATTCCTTAAATCTGTTATATTTCCTATAACGCTACTGACTCTATTTTACAGAATCAAATGTCACATGGTGCATAGACACAGTCAATGCCGAAACATGAGGGTGCACTGGCTGTGGCTACCGAATGTTGGCATTTTTGTGACCAGAGGCGAGGAGCGCACAGCTCAAAGCACGTGGCCCAGGTGGAAAATGGCCTGGATTAGGCCTAATATACCATAGGAGGCTGGACTTATTAACAGCCAATGAAATAACCTCTTTTCTCACCATTTAAAAGCCGTGTGCTTTGTGCAGGGTGTACTGACAATTTTTGTAGTCTACAGTACCACTGCAATGGAAAACGAGGATAAGCATGTACTAATCAGATGTTTCGCACAAGACATTCTTTTGCGGGAGGTGCAGAGTTGCGCTCTCACTTTTTAAAAAAAACTGGGTTCCAACGAATCTCATAAACAAGAGGAATACAATGACATGACTTGCTTAAACTGACAGACTATTTGCTTGCATAAATTGCATGCATTGCATCTCTCTGGTTATTATTTTTTCTCTGGGAATAGCACCCACATATGAACTTTATTTTAGGCTACCTAACCATGTACCCTTCAGCCAAAACAATAACATGACTTACATTACAGGCATTTAGCAGACGCTCTTATCCAGAGCGACTTACACAACTTTTACATTGTATCCATTTTATACAGCTGGATATATACTGAAGCAATTTCGGTTAAGTACCTTGCTCAAGGGTACAACGGTAGTGCCCTACCCGGGAATCGAACCTGCGACCTTTCGGTTACAAGCCCAGTTCCTTACCCACTGTGCTACACTCCGTCCAGACTTGTTGTTTATTGATTGCTTTGAGCACTACTAAATGATGTTAAATTAGTCTGGGAGGAGATTACTAATGCAGTTAATCCATGTAGCTTGCATATACAGTACCAGCACAAATTTTGGAAAAACTGTGCAGACTAGTCCTCTTAATACTTATTTCATCATTTTGCCCCATAGGCTTCCATCCCCCCCATGGCATTTGCTCAGCTGTAGTCTGTTACCTTCGTTGCACTCTCTCTGTCTTTCTATCTGTCAAAAAATGTGGATGGCGGGCGGACTGTCCCACGGTCTTTTCAAAAATAATTAATGCCCCAATAAGGCACCTGTGGCAGATGGCAGGGAGAGGTGAGGGGAGTGGTAATTGAGGGCAGATATGTAGCAGCCCGCTGGCTCCACCCCCGAGCCTTATATGGACTTCCTGCCCCAACGAGGCAAGCCTGGGCTTCATTAAGCCATTAAGTGCAGGGGGATAAAAGGGGAAGCGGGTTGCACAAACAGTGCAAAGTACCGTGAGGGAAACACGTGTTGCGGAGAGTGAGAGAAAGCTAAATATCTGTGTGATTACCTGTTGTGACCTGGACTGTTTGACAAACCCCGCTGTGTACCGAACTGTTTTGTCTGAGGACCTGATTTTTTGGATTACCCCTGGAATACGGAGAAAGGACAAAGAGAACGGATTGTGGACTGTGAATTGGTTACTGAATTTCCCCTTTTCCCTCCTTGTTCCCCTTTCCCTAATAAATCCCCCAATTGCACTCTAGTTCTGTTTCGTGTGCGTGTTTAGTTATTGAATCGGTGACGTGGAAACCCCACACCCGTGAGCCTGCCACAGCACCTACAAGGCTACTTGGCATTATACAAATTCTGAAGCAAATCCTAGGTACATGTGTATGTCTCTTCTTACAAATTAACAATGTGGCAAGTCTTGAAAGAGTGCAGCCATTTCAGTATTTTATTTGCATTAAACTCACACTGCCTCTGGCCATTAAGAGTTCTTGATGAAAATTTTGATGGGAAAAGTATTTCACTGCCAAATCAGAGAGACATGAGCTGGATAAGAAAACTTTTACAAGAGTGCAATTCATGTCTTTAAAGAAATGAAATAAACTGATTGTAAAAACCACAAAAAACATAAATAACATAATTTAATTAAGTGTGGTGAGCTGTGAAGAACATGAAAATAAAAATACAAAAAAATGTATATAAAAAACAATTCCACTGACAAACTCATAAATAAGATAAGTAACAGGTAAACAAAATAGAATCTTCGAGGACTTTTAATTGAACATGTACATGTTTCTCTCACTAAAGAAAAATGAAAAACTATACCATTTCCAAACCAAATAAAATAAAACTGCAACCTGCATGAAAAACACAGTTATCAGTGAGAGAGAGGCCCAGTGGTGCAGGCTTAGAAAAAGAAGCAGTGAGATAAAGGCACTGTGGTGTAGCCTTAGATAATGGAGCAGTGAGAGAGAGGCCCTGTGGTGCAGAAGGCTTAGAAAAAAGAATAGTGAGAGAAAGGCCCTGTGATGCAGGCTTAGCAAAAGGAGCTGTGAGAGGGAGACCCTGTGGTGCAGGCTTAGCAAAAAGAGCTGTGGTGAAGCCTTAGATAATGGAGCAGTGAGAGAGAGGCCCTGTGGTGTAGCCCTAGAAAATGGAGCAGTGAGAGAAAGACCCTGTGGTGTAGCCTTAGAAAATGGAGCAGTGAGAGAGAGGCCCTGTGGTGTAGCCTTAGAAAATGGAGCAGTGAGAGAAAGACCCTGTGGTGCAAAAGGCTTAGCAAAAGGAGCTGTGAGAGAGGCCCTGTGATGCAGGCTTAGCAAAGGGAGCTATGAGAGAGAGGCCCTGTGGTACAGCCTTAGATAATGGAGCAGTGAGAGAGAGGCCCTGTGGTGCAGGCTTAGATAATGGAGCAGTGAGAGAAAGACCCTGTGGTGCAGAAGGCTTAGCAAAAGGAGCTGTGAGAGAGATGCCCTGTGGTGAAGCAGTTTTAGCTATAGTACCTGTGATAGAGGCCCTTTGGAGAAGCCTTAGCTGAAAGGGCTGTGAGAGAGAGGCCCTGTGGTACAGCCTTAAGGCTGCTTCATACTTTCTGTGTCCGCGGACAGCTGCAGACTTGTACCGGTCGCACAGACGCGCACCCGGTTCCATTCATGCTAAAATTGAGGGTCCGAGTCGGTCTGGCTTTCCACGCATGCGCATTTCCCGATCTACACTCCATTCCAGCTCCATTACCACAGAGTGAATGCGTAAGTGAATGCAATGATAAGAAAATTTTCGGTTACGCTGACCGATAAAACACTATTCCAAAAGCAAAATTAGACATGCTATACATCGTTAAAAAGCTTATACTCTCACCTACTGAATAAATGAATTGCCAATCAAGCCAGACCGTACTAAAAAGGGCGACAACGCCGTAAATAACAGGTGTGGTATTACGCACAGCTATTTTTGAAGGTACCCAGGTATCACAAATGTGTGTGTATTTCACAAACGGATTGTCCAAGACAATATATGACCGTCAGTCTCAAAAGGGACATCTCTACACGTAAAACCAATGGGAAGGTTGTATATTTATTCAATATTTAGTCCCAGATATTGACTGTAGAATGACATGGTATCATTTTTTATCGTTTATTTCGTTATTCAGTCAGCAGCGTTTTCACTGCTGTATTGGCATATCTTAGGGGTATTGTTGGGTTTATCATGTTGCCTGTGACGGAATACGATTAACGGAATAAGAATATTTTTATGAATGCCCAGATAGACAATATAAATGTGGGTAATGGTGGATCTCCTTGCACAACTCTCTTCAAAACAAGCATCCATTAAAATTTGTTATTTGGAGCATGCGCAGCCGTCGCGCTTGCTATGTGTACTGTCCGCTACAAATTTTGGGCTGCACGCAGACGTCCGCATAGGGGTCCACGCGGACCTTCCGGACATTCCGGCCCTGTGGTTCTGCAGCCTTAACTAAAGGGGCTGTGAGAGAGACTCTGTGGTTCTATAGCCTTAACTAAAGGGGCTGTGAGAGAGACTCTGTGGTTCTGGAGCCTTAACTAAAGGGGCTGTGAGAGAGAGAGGCCATTTTAGCTAAAGGAGCTGTGAGAAAGATGCTCTATGATGCAGCCCTAGCTATAGGATATATGAGAGACAGGCCCTGTGGTGCAGTCCTAGCTAAAGGATCTGTGACAGAGACGTGTTAGGATTAGTTAGGGTTTAGTTTGTAATGAAATAATGAGAGATCCCATATAACACAGGTTAAACTAAACTATATGTCCTGGATCAAAAACTCCTTGACCAAAAGTATGTAAAATGTAAGTGTGGATAAGCAGAACTACTAAAGATTTATGAAGTAAAAAGTAAGCAGTGTAACCCAGTGTCTCCACATTTATCAAAAAGGTTTAGTGGTCCAAAAACATATCCAAAATTTCAGTGTGTAATTAATGTGTAATCATTAACTCTCGTCTAAGTCTACAGTATGTAATGTTTTCTTGTATGGGGATTACAACAATATTCATTTGTCCACCAGGTTTTGGCGATGTTCCAGCTTTCACATCATATCCGGTGCATGAAACACAAACACTGCTGAACTTCTGACTGAACTATCAATGAATGCTTACGTTACAGTATGAAATATCTTCATTATACAATACCACTAATCTATTCAAAGGCACTCAATTTTAAAAATAATGCATATCAAGGAAATATTTTGAGCAGTAATACTTACATAGCGATGATGAAATAGTGCTTGTTAAATGAACAACCAATGTGACAATGTTGGTTGCAGGTGCAATGGATGTCTGAGTTGAGCAATCTAGGCACTCTGGCATGCAGACCACTAGGGGGCTTGTGCAAAGGGGTTAAATATAAATATGTTAGCTTTCAGACTATTGCGAATACATCTAGCCTACACTCCGTTATTCTTCTACCACACACATAATAAATACTTAGAAAATGTATTTATTTACTTCTGTATGTATATTGGCTAGCGAGGGGTAGTTAGACCATTCTGAATATGTATAGCTACACTCAGTAAGTCCTGTCTGTCACACACAGGAGTACATGAATACACAATATGTGTTTTACTCCTGTGAATTGTGCTAGTTCGTGAGAAGGACAGCTAACTAGACTATTGTGAATAGCCTACACCCAGTCATTCCCCTGTCACACACAGGAGTATATAAATTCTGTGCATGTATTTAGTTGTACGATGCTAGCTATCTCTTGCTTGCTACCAATCTATTTATTTCCCTAGCTAGCTAGCTACTGATCCAAAAAATGAGAGAGAAATAGAGCTTGCTGTCACTAGCGTGTACTTTATTCCCTATTAATTTAAATTACGTAATGTAATTATCGATCTGCGTCGTATGAGCTTAAGCCGGTTATAATACCTCCTTTAAATGCATAATCCCTAATCATGATACATGTGGAAATGTTTAGCTATTGAATCCTTCCTATTCACAGATATCTCATGTATCACATCACACATAAATTCGGTGGCATTGTATTGATTGCATTGGCATTTTCACTATAGGCCTATTTCACATTTCCGGGTATGTAAACCGGATGTAGGGGTCTCTCATTTCCGGTTAGCTTAACCGCCACCAAAAACAATGGCAGCGACGAAGAGCAACCAGTTTTGTAGCGTTCCTCTGTGTACCTGTTAGGATGCGTGGGGGGGTTGGACCCAAACGCAGAGGTCAAACAATACAAAAACTCCAAAATGGAAGAACAAAAAAGACTTTACTTGAAAGGGGGAACACAAGGGAACAGAAAGCCTCGCAGGGCGACCTTAAACAAACAAGGAAAACTTCAACGCAGGAACAAAAAATGCAAAAATCCAAAACATCAGAACACCAAGGCATAGGCAAGAACACGTGGCTTACAAACGAACAATCAGACATAACCACAAGGATCCAGCACCTGAGTCAAGGGAGGGGGAAACTTAAATAGAACAGACACTGAGGAGACACAGGAGGGCACCATGAACAATCAGGCCACAGAGAGGGAAGGGAAAACGAGACAAGCCGCAACCAATAATAGGACAATTGAAAACAATCATACAATTAACACAGGGGGAGCAGGACACAAAACAGAAGTGCCGCCATCTGGCGGCCCAACAGGGAAAACGCAGACAGGAACACAGTACCAATTCAAAGAAAAAACTGCCTTATTTGTCATTTCAACAGCTTTCCAACCGATGTACTCCAAAAAAAGAAATGGATTCATGCGATTAGCAGAGATGAGGGAGAAGATTTCACCGTTAGGAGGTACAGCACTTACGTGTGGACTGCACTTTGAAGAGAGTGACATGCATGTTCATATTGAGTCTAGCCGCAAGTACCTTACTGTGCAGTCAGTCCCTTAGAGATTTTCTTGGAACAACTGGGGTAAAACTAAAAATCGAGAGTCAGCCACATCGAGGAGAAGAGGTGTTGCTGGCTTTGGAGAGGAGATGGAAGATGAAGCAGAGCTTAGTGATGCCACAATTGCAACCACGGATCACGACTACGACTGCCGTCCTCCCGGTTGAGTGCCACGATAACGTTAGCAAGCTAGCTAGCTTTGATGGGTTGATGATTGTTTTTATACGGTATATAGTTGGTGTGTACAAATAGCTGTAGTTGTGTGGAAAATCAGACTGTAAAAGCTTGCTAAGTAGAATGAATGTGTTATAATGTTGCAAACTAACTTAAACTAACTCATTATGATAGCTAGCTAGTTAGCTACTGCTTTGTGAATGAGATTACACTCGATATTAAACGTTTCTCCTCACATACAGTCACTACCAACTCCTTTGTTTTTTATCATTCATTGAGAACTAATGCAGTTTCAGTCATGTGGTATTTGTTACTCAAGAATGTCATGAAAACAGTTAGCTAGCTATATTTTATGTTATGATTAGCAAATTACGTTTAACGTAGCTACGTTAGCCAGCTAGCTTGTTAGCAAGCACATATTTGGATATTCAATGTTGAAACCGTAGAAGCATGTTTAGTTTAGTTGTTAATTGTAATTACAAAATGTATTGACGGGCATCGCGACAAGTCTACTTAAGATATATCAGCAAGGCTTCATCATGTAAGCACAAGAGTCAGTTCAGCAGAGAGGAAATGGAGAGAACCATTGCCAGACTCCGTATTCTGGTTGAACGGGCAATTAGGAGGGTAAAAGAGTACTACATCTGGGATTCACCAATTCCTCTAACCCTGGCAGGCACTGTAAACCAAATATGGTCCAACTGTTGTGTCATGGTGAATTACCAGGGTCCTCTCGACCTTGAGTGAGTAGAAAGTTACAAAAGGCTCACTACCTCTCCAGCCAATAACACCGAGCTCACCTCTCCAGCCAATAACACTGGGCTCACCTCTGCTCTCCAGCCAATAACACCGGGCTCACCTATCGAGCCAATACCACCGGGCTCACCTGACCAGCCAATTACACCAGGCTCTCCTCTCCAGCCAATAACACTGGGCTCACCTCTGCTCTCCAGCCATTAACACCGGGCTTACCTCTCCAGCCAATAACACCAGGCTCTCCTCTCCAGCCAATAACGCCGGGCTCACCTCTCCTCTCCAGCCAATAATACCAGGCTCACCTCTCCAGCCAATAACACCGGGCTCACCTCTGCTCTCCAGCCATTAACACCAGGCTCACCTCTCCAGCCAATAACACCAGGCTCTCCTCTCCAGCCAATAACGCCGGGCTCACCTCTCCTCTCCAGCCAATAATACCAGGCTCACCTCTCCAGCCAATAACACCGGGCTCACCTCTGCTCTCCAGCCATTAACACCAGGCTCACCTCTCCTCTCCAGCCATTAACACCGGGCTCACCTCTGCTCTCCAGCCATTAACACCGGGCTTACCTCTCCAGCCAATAACACCAGGCTCTCCTCTCCAGCCAATAACACCAGGCTCACCTCTCCTCTCCAGCCAATAACACCAGGCTCTCCTCTCCATGCCAATAACACCGGGCTCACCTCTCCTCTCCAGCCAATAACAGCGGGCTCACCTCTACAGCCAATAACACCGGGCTCACCTCTCCTCTCCAGCCAATAACACCGGGCTCACCTCTCCAGCCAATAACACCAGGCTCACCTCTCCAGCCAATAACAGCAGGCTCACCTCTCCTCTCCAGCCAATAACACCGGGCTCACCTCTCCTCTCCATGCCAGTAAGACCAGGCTCACCTCTACTCTCCAGCCAATAACACCAGGCTCAACTCTCTAGCCAATAACACCAGGCTTACCTCTCCAGCCAATAACACCAGGCTCACCTCTGCTCTCCAGCCATTAACACCGGGCTTACCTCTCCAGCCAATAACACCAGGCTCTCCTCTCCAGCCAATAACACCGGGCTCACCTCTCCTCTCCAGCCAATAACACCAGGCTCACCTCTCCTCTCCAGCCAATAACACCGGGCTCACCTCTCCAGCCAATAACACCAGGCTCACCTCTCCTCTCCAGCCAAAAACACCGGGCTCACCTCTCCAGCCAATAATACCAGGCTCACCTCTGCTCTACAGCCAATACCACTGGGCTCACCTCTCCAGCCAATAACACCAGGCTCTCCTCTCCAGCCAATAACACTGGGTTCACCTCTCCTCTCCAGCCAATAACACCGAGCTCACCTCTCCAGCCAATAACACCGGGCTCACCTCTGCTCTCCAGCCATTAACACCGGGCTTACCTCTCCAGCCAATAACACCAGGCTCTCCTCTCCAGCCAATAACACCGGGCTCACCTCTCCTCTCCAGCCAATAACACCAGGCTCACCTCTCCTCTCCAGCCAATAACACCAGGCTCTCCTCTCCATGCCAATAACACCAGGCTCACCTCTCCTCTCCAGCCAATAACATCGGGCTCACCTCTCCTCTCCAGCCAGTAACACCGGGCTCACCTCTCCAGCTGATAACAATAGGCTCCCCTCTCCTCTCCTGGGTATGTAATTTTAAATAAAAACTTTTTATTACAAAAATTAATAAATAATCAGGTATATGTGTGGTTTAAAAAAAAATTGATAAAAGTTTGCTCCCACTTTTTAGGGATGGTTTGCCACCTGTAAAAGCAGCAGAAGCCTACACTGAAGAAAGGTCTCTCTAAGAGGGCTGAAGGACAGCATCACATGCCAGGCATCTCTTGAAACTGGTACATTCCAAATTTAACAGAAGATATGGAATTAGTTTATGCAGTATATTCAGATTAATTTCTAATCACTGTCTCATTTACAGGCATCTCAGTTGAGACAGTGTATAAAATGTAAATAAAAACAGAATGCAATGATTTGTAAATTCTCTTTCATATATATTTAATTGAAAACAGTACAAAGAAAAGATATTTAATGTTTTAACGAATCAACTTTTTTCTTTTTTTTTTTGTAAATATACGCTCTTTCTAAATTTGATGCCTGCAACACGTCCCAAAAAATTTGGGACGGGCATATTTACCACTGTGTTACATCACCTTTCATTTGAACAACACTCAGTAATATTTTGGGACTGAGGACACTAATTGTTGTAGTTAATTGTAGTTAATGCCCACTGTTAATTTAAAACTGTCTCATATGTTTTACTTCCCCTCTAGGAGAACTTTAATGAAAGTTCCAAAGTAAAAGGCATCAGCCTTGGCCTTGATGTCTTTGATGAGCTCATCATCCCTCCACACTCTCTCCACAGTGAAGTCACTGTATATAAGCTGGCCCTGGACTTGCCAGTAATACAGGTGGCTTTTCCTGAGCTTTGCTTGACCCCCCAGACAGTGCAATGTGCTTTGCCTCTGCAATACTTCCAATATCAGGGCTCTTGACTTCCACCAGGCCATAGGGAGGATCCTCAGTTGGATCCACTACTTTGCCATCAGGACTGGCTCCAAGATGAGGAGCAACAGGGTGGATGATCAGACCACATGGATACACATTCACATTAAAAGTCTCGGCATACCGGCGAAGAACTTCTGGCTCCAGTTGTTGTCCCCTCTTCATTGCCTTGGTCTGATTGATATCCTTGATTATCCTTACAGAGAGTGACTTTGCTGTGGACTCTGACCTCACATAAGCAGCTTCATAAAACTTGCCAGTAAGACGAAGGCGCCGCATGCTTACCCAGAGAGGGCATTTGGACTGATCCTGGGTTCCTTCCTCGATGATCACAGAAAGCTCAGGTGACACCGCATGTGCAGGAACTCTGCTAAGCTTCCAGGCACAAAGTGATATTGTGGGAGTGTGTGGTGTGGAACAGGCAATGGAGGAAATATCTGGGCAACTGGGTGTTTAATTACATCTTTGGGCAACACAGGAGGGCACTGGTAGGACAGTATTGAGCCTTTGGGGACATTCCAAATTTTGATGGCACAAGACTGATTTCAGATATACCATAAACAATTTTTGCTATAAATGTTTGAGGTCTAAGGCATCTCAACGATGCTGCACCAGCAAGAACATCTTGATCCAGTAATGGTCCTAAATAAATGTGCATTGATTAGTGATAGATAAATATTGAGATAAAAATTACCTCCATATGCTCTGTACAGTGTGGATTACACACCGTTCCCACCAGATGCTTCAGGCTGGCGCACCTTAAGCTCATCAGCTGGGTCTGGATTGATGCCCTGACAAACCAAATTTCTGGAAAAATTCGTAATTTTGTCTTTGAGATGGCATACAAAATTACGGCATGAGCTCCTAGTCAGCTATCTAGTGTCATTCATTCTACAGAACTGGTTATGAAGCCATTTATTTTTATTTTTACCTGGGTACGGGGCCAGTGCCAAGTCTGAGGCATGCAAGTGCAGCTGGAACATTTTTGATTCCCAGTGTGCAGTAGTGTTGTGTTGTTCACGAACAATTCGTTCAAAAGAACTAATCTTTTGGGTGAACAAACTGAACTGAATAGCTTCCTGAAGCGATTCATTCGTGAATGTGAACTGGTCGTTCACTAGAAACGATTGACTATCGTTCGCAGACTATCAGTTCAGTGAATCATTCACTGAATGTACTAGGGATGTGATGGTACACTGAACTGACGTACGCCCAAATCGTTCGCGAACGACACAATACTAGTTTGTTCCTCTTGCTGTAGCTAATGCAAGGAGCGAGGAGTCTCTGGGGAGGAGAGTGGGTACAGTATGGAATAATACATAATAGATGGATAATAATCGAACACCACTGTCAAGTGTGCTGTTTATTTTCAATGAAATAACAATACTTTTTTTATAACATGTCTCAAAGTAGGCTAGCCAAGGCTACTATTTTATCAACTACATTTTATGAGAAAACGATCTATCTACTTAGCCAACGTATATCAGCACTTTCTCTTTCAAGCAGCCGTTAGAACAAGTCACAGTAAATAAATCAGCATGTAGGGCTAAAACAATCCATTTTGGGAAATTTAGTAAAATGAAATGACCATATCAAACACATTCTTTCAAACTATTTAAAATAGGGAAAGAAAGTGTTTGGTTCTTTGGGCATTAAATATTCTGTGGGAAAGTGCTCTGTCCTTGGTCAAGATTTCTATTAAAGGCTTCGGTTTTTTAAATAATTGAAATCTTTTGTGTGGTTCATACAATATATTTCCACAGGACATTTACAGCATATTAAGCCCTACAAGTCTTAACAGACAGGGTTCCCTTTAAATATAAAGATGTCAGCCGAGCTGTAATCGATCAGCTTCACTTCAAACGTTCCAGCAACAGTAAAAATTTATTTTATGGGTCATTGCTATTGGTTGTGATAGCTACATCATATGGTCTCATTGAATTGTGATCAATAAAGGCAAACATCACATACATGCTTTGTGTAAGTTTGATCACCACTGCATTTAAAGGAGTACCATGGTGGTTGAACGTGACACTTCCCAGTTGTCTTCAGGCAACAAAAAAACAAATGTGAATAATTTTTTTATTCTTCAGTCATTTCAATGTACTTTAAAACGTATTTTTCTAAGCCTAAATTTCCCACTATAAAAATTCACCCAAACCGTCTGGGCGTGGTAATGAGAATTGTCAGTTAGCTATGATTGACAGACCGTGCCCCATTACCATAGCTATCCCCATGATACGCGCTCGATTTGGGAGACTGAATTTTCACAAGCTAGCTAGCTTAGTAGTATATCAAGTATCGATAGATAGCTAAGGTAAGGACGCTGACTTATATCCAGTTATAATTTTTGTTATCTAGCTAGCCAAGTTAAGCTAAAAGCACAACTATAACGTCCTCATAAAAGCAAACTAGCAAGCTAACGTTATCGATAACATTGCCTTATGAAAGCAAACTACCTAGCTAGCTAACATTAGCTAGATAGCTAAATTAATATAACCAGAAATAATCTAAAGGCACTCTAATTTAAGTGAACCTAACGTTAGTCAAATATTTGCATTGTCTGAACAGCAGGACGGTGTGTCCTGTCAGATTTCTTTAAGGGGCGTGGAAATAGGAGTGGTTACTGTATTCGTGACGTAGAAAAATGACAACTTTCTCAACCGGTTGAAAATAGGACGATGAATTTAAAACGCATATTTCTCCAAAAATACATAACGGACATATTTAATACTTTGCTCATTGTTTTCTTCAATGCCTTTTGTGCAAATAGCAGATAAAACCGAGAAAGTGTGAAAATCACCATGGTACTCCTTTAAGTTAAAATAGTTAAACTATGATTTCAGTGAGAAATGTGTTATTGTGCTTTCTTTAAAAAAAAAATTCTCCCTAAAGCTTAGCAATAAACAGAAAGCATCGTTATTTTCATCCAGCACTCAAACATTTGCTTAGATTTTTATTAATTATTCAGTTTGGAATTGCAACAGTAGCCACTTAGCACACCAAGAACTTGACAACATTAGCTGGCCTAGTTAGTAACACATCTGATTAAGAACCTATTGCTTGCTAGCTTGCCGATAGCCATCCTATTAGCAGTTGTCAGAAAACACTTGGGCTTCATGGTAGTTGACTGCTGGTACATTGACAGGAGTGCTATGAAGCATTTAGGTTTTTAAACAAAGGTGTACGTAACTATGTAGTGGCTAATATTGAAATCACCAGCTAAATAATGAAGAAAGGCAGTTAATAATGAAGGGCAGTTCATCAACCCTGCTAATACTGACATAAGCTAGGAATATGCATGTATTTACACCTGAATATTTATTATATTACCCAGTAAATGACACAACTAGTGAGTGACAGTCAATCTCTTTCACTAGCTAGGTAGACAAATAGATGGGCGTGAGATGGAGATCTATGTAGCTCTCTTGCTAGCTAGGTAGCAATCTATCTTGCTAGCAAGCAAGACATAGCATCAGCATTTACTTACTACTGTGTGTGACAGAGGAATAGCTGAGTGTAGGGTGAACATATTTCCAATAGTCTAGTTAATATTTTAAATCAAGTTCAAAGCAAAACACAAGCACCTGCTCCTCCATGGTTACGGTTTCCTAGGACATTATGACACCGTGACATTGACCCGGAAGTACAGATGTGCTGTTATTTATATATATTTGTTTGCAAGATCACACAAACGTTTTGCGAGGGAACACAAAGGTATTTTCTTTTTTCTTTTCACCCATGTTCCTTTTGGGGCTCTGAACATATCTACTCACAATTATCAGTTATAGCAACGAAGTGCCTACATTTAAAAATGTGCTGGCAGGAAGCCATTGAATTTGCAGTTAGGCATGGCTTTTAACGAAACAGCTAATAAATCCAAAGAGTTGGATCAGCTTGCCGCAGGGTTGTGAATGCACTAAAAAAAAATGCACTACCCCCAGTCTTTTGAATGGGGGTAGTGCATTTAGGCTGCGGCAGTGGTTGACCACATGGGGTGCCGAAAAAAACGCATCAGCCTGCGTCAAGAAAGTTGAACCAGAATGAACTTTTGCCAGAACGCAACCCGACGTCACGCTGCAGTGGCCAATCACGTAAGTACTTTAAATAACCATGTAGCAGTCCCAGAGACTGTAAAAAATATGGACAAAGCTACTGTGACGTCACCCATTGCCTCTCCGTGGGTCTGTAAAACACGTTTTGAAGCCAGAGACTGTAAAAAATATGGACAAAGCTACTGTGACGTCACCCATTGATTCTACGTTTTGAAGCTCAATGGCGGGCGCGGCCATTTTCTCGATTTGGAGCCAAGAACATCGACGACACTGATGGTCAATAAATCAGAGATGTGTACTGGTGATTTTTGACTAGGCTGATTTTCATATGTCTGGTAGACCTGCTGTTAACCCAGCAAGTTATCATCGTAGGTTTTCGCCACAAGTCAGTTAATGAGCTAATAACTGTTACTCCATTTGTGGTGTTCACTCGCTGGGTGACGCTAGCTGACCGATCATTCGCAAGTCGCTTTTAAACGAATAAAAATTAACACTGTCAGCGGTGATTAACAAATCTACCAAGTATTTTAATAACTGATCTGCAGGCGTGTAACTATGGCAAAGCACTTTGTAGAGCAAGTTTTCCACCTGGTGCATGAAGACAAAAATAATGTACATTGAATTTCTAATTATTTGGGGGTTTTTTTCCCTGTAGATCATCAATGGAGAAACGCAAACGTCCTAACTGTGAGTCTGTCTGTAACCACCGTCTACAGCAAAGTGCAAATTATTTTTTCATGTGAAAGAAAACCATTCTGTACCCAGTGACGAATGCAGATCTGAAAAAATGAGCAGGCAGAAAACTCCCGAAATTGATTAACGTTGCTATTGGTGTCAACTTGTTTTTAATTATTGTGCTTGATTTAAAAATACGAATCAACGCAATCAAATAGAGCCAGTTCTCCTCAATTAGTTAAGACGAGAGCATTTTTTTAATTATAAACCTATTACGTTTTGTTTTCTCACTCGGAAAATATTCACGACAAAGTTCTTGAATACGCAGATTTGTCATTTGAATGAGCACAAGTTAGATAGCCTTTTGAGTTTATAATTTTGTTTCGAATTTATTTGATTGGCATAGCATGGCAAAGGACACAGTGTTTATCCTGTCTATACAATACATTAGTCAGATTGTGAGCAGACTTGTTTAATCAAGGAAAATGTCTGAAAGCCAAGACCAATAATCAGTTTAAGGGGAAGTTTTCTGCCTCTTTGATTTTCAGCTCAGCAGCCACCACTGCTGTGCCTTCAGTTAAACTAGTCAGTTAAGTGATGTATATAATAGAACACACTGTGCCACACCACTGTAAAAACTGTGGATGTCTTTAAAATCTTACATCCAGACTATATATATGTGTATTTATCAGTGTTCGTTTTGAATGAGAAGTATTTCATTGTTTTCCACAGCAAAGAATGTGTGGATTGTGGGAGACAGCTACATCCGGCGTGGGGAGGAGAGAGCACGGAAGACTGTGGGGACCAGCCTGGGTCTGGACATCATTGTCCATTGGTTTGGCTGGGGAGGCCTGAGGTGGGAGAGCCTTCTCCCTTTCATTCACCAGTCCCTGAGAGGAAGAGCAGTCCCGGATGTCCTGCTCATTCACTGTGGCGGGAACGACCTTGGCAAGATCAAGAGCCTGGATCTCGTCACAGGAATGAAGCGGGACCTGCAAGACCTTCCTGTCTGGGATCACTCAGCGACGTCGGTGGAGGACTGCCAATCCGGGGAAGAACAACAAAGCAAGGAAGTGGGTGAACAATGTCATGGCTGCATTTGTTCAGGATTTAGGAGGCATTTTTGTCCCACATCCTCACATAACATTTGAAAATGATGACCTATTTCTCAAGGATGGAGTTTATTTCACACCTAGGGGAAATGATATTTTTTTAAATAATATAATACATTCCCTTAAAGACTGAATCCAAGGGAGGAGAAGCTGCTGTCCTGAGTTTTCACCGCTCATTTCTGGCAGTTTCTTCAATCCTGGGTTTAGCTTTTAACGGAACAATTTTTTTTTAAATGAAATAGGTCATGTTTTTAAGGTTTATGTGATGAATTTTATAAATTAATTAATTAATTACTTTTATTGGTAATTTGTAGCCATGACATTGTTCATCCAACTCCCCCTGCTCTTTCTCATCCCTGTCCCTTATCTTCCCTTTCCCCCCCACGTCTTGTCCTCTCCTGCCATGCCAACCCATGGCCTTTCTTGCTCCCTTCTCCTAAGCCGGATGTAGCTGTCTGATCTGTAAATAGTATTGTTTTCTTAGTTTTGCTTTTCTTCTGCGTACACTTTATAGTGGACTGGAGTTGCACCAGTTAAACCATGGCAATGACGAATTTCTTTTAACCCCAAGTACTACTACTGGAAACAAAATGACAGGGAAACATTTCAATTAATAAACTGTTTTAATGAAATATTTGACTTGTTTTTTTGATTGAAGGGTCACTATTTGCCCCATACAGTCGGTATAATGTGAATTTGTTCATTTTTTTATGTAAAGACTAAATGATCCCAAGCAAACCATTCAAATTGATGAATCATGAATAAAGGCAACTGGTACGACAACAAAATTTGTGCCAAACATTCAACTTTAGGGTTATGAAAAAGTTCTAAGATAAAGAGCTTTTTTGCATAATATATCTGTACAGGATGTTGGGAAAAATGTTTAATTGGACTAGCATAATGCTGTGTAAGAGGACTGACATAAGACATTACAAAGTTCAGCTGCCTGTCTCAGTTTAAAGCCCACTCACCACGTCAAGGTGCAGGCTGAGAGTGGGAACACAAGACAAGACGCACATTTACTACAAGGCAAAATCAGACAAGACGCACATTAAAAATGACAAGGGTCACAAAGGATAAAAATTTTGTACATGTTCATGCAGGCTCAGTGGTACACTGTCACTCAGGGGTTTCCATAGGCAGACTTGCACAGTACACTTATGCCCCGTTTATGCGGGCTCTAAGTGATACCTGCAAAACTGTCACTCAGGGGTTTCCATAGGCAGACTTCCACAGTACACACTTATGCCCCGTTTATGCGGGCTCTAAGTGATACCTGCAAAACTGTCACTCAGGGGTTTCCATAGGCAGACTTGCACAGTACACACTTATGCCCCGTTTATGCGTGCTCTAAGTGATACCTGCAAAACTGTCACTCAGGGGTTTCCATAGGCAGACTTGCACAGTACACACTTATGCCCCGTTTATGCGTGCTCTAAGTGATACCTGCAACACTGTCACTCAGGGGTTTCCATAGGCAGACTTCCACAGTACACACTTATGCCCCGTTTATGCGGGCTCTAAGTGCTGTAAATGTTCTTGTGGTGCTTGGCAGTATCTAGCTTTGTGGCAGAAATGAGTCAGATGACCTTAGTTTCCATATACTTTTTATTTATTTTCAGCAGTGAGAGGGTGCACACACACATATAAAAGCTGATTAAAAATGTACAATTAAAGAAATAAGACAATAAATTATGTGACTTACACAATACATAAATATTTACAACATGGAAAAGTATTACACGCACACACACACACAATATAAATTAAGACATGACATGCTCACTACTTGCCCCCAGTTTTTCTGAGCAGCCTCTGAAAACATCTCTCAGTGGCTTGGCACACCACAACCATGCCTGGTGATGGCGTCTGCAGGCCACCTCTGTTCTTCAAAGCCACAAAGGGATGTACTGTCACCGATGTCAATGCCTGTGCAGGTAACCTTCTCCCTCATTTTTTTCACAACAAAGCCTGCGATGTAGTTGATTGCCACGTCTTTGTATTCTGAGAGGTGGTCAACATCTGGAAGGTCTGGGATGGTGTCATCTCCAGGCACAACCATTTCTACCAGCTCCACTTCCATCCTGCATGCAATGTTGACTGTTGCAGGTGTTGAATCAAGGATGTCAGTGTTGTCTCGGAGGAGGCAGTTGCCTGTGCCCGTCTTCACTTGGTGCCTCACAAGTAGGCGCTTGTAAGCTGCTTGAAACTGTCTTGCATTGGGGTTGTTGTTGTACCCGCCACGTGCACGAACAGCAGAAAAGAAGAGCTCCAAGTGATCCTGACTCAGTTTGTATGTTAGAAGGTACCTGCATGGTGCATTAGGACTTTCAACAAGGTCTTTGTATATACCGAGTGCACTTCTTCCATTTGCTATGAACCCAAAGATTGAGGTCTTCTTTGATGTTGCATGCACGTGCACAAGCTGTTTCCCATTGTTGACCTTGAGCCCACGAAGACATGACTCTGCTCGTTGCAGGATGGCCTCTGCACGGTCTTTTGTAGATGGCTTCATGGGTGCTTTGAGCCCTTTCCCAAGTGGGTTGCGGCTGTTGAGAACATCAAAAGCACCATCGATTGTGCGCAAGAACTGTACTGTAGCCGCACCCGTGTTCAGCAGTTGTCTACGATCATGAAAACGCACTTTTGTACGTCGCTTTGGATAAAAGCGTCTGCCAAATGAATGTAATGTAATGTAATGCACATCCTCTGAACTGAGGATACTTCAGTTCTTGCTCGCAGTACTCCAGGGCATCTGCTACACTGCTGCTGAAAAGCTGAGCAGCCAGATGGACCTTCATTTTTTGTTTTCACCACTGGATGTGTGCCATTCGCAACTTGTTACCAAGCCTTAGACCTTCCTTCTCCTGAAGTGTGTTGAGGTCTTCAATGTACTGCCACTTGATCAGTTTCCCATCTTCAGTTTCAAAAACCCAGGCGTTGCTAAAGCATTTCGTAGAAGCTTTAGCATTTGACATGGGTCCAGGAGCACATGAACCTTGAGACTTGGGTCTTCCGGATGGGGGAAGTAAGGTTTCATGTCTGAGATGCTAAGGTTAGCACCAAGCTCCCTTAGCATTGCGATATTCTGTGAAGGTCCATCACATGTCAGTGAGACCACCCGTACACCAATGGTATGAAGTCTGCAAAGGCTCTCCCTGATGATGTTAGCCTTCTCTTGTCCGGTCATGCTAGCGATGAGGAAGTAAGCAAAGGGGATTTTCCAGGACTCATTGATGGAAACGACCATGAGGACTAATGCCTGTGTGGCTACTGTGTTGTCAGTTTCACCAATGCCAAAGTCCACATAACCATGGATCTGGTCTGAGCCGAAATCCATTTGCTGATGTATATACATCTCATCCATCATCAGAGCACAGACCGTTTCCTTACCCTCTTTCTTCTTTTCTGCGACATGGTTCTTCAGCGCAGTAAAGGAAGCCACAGTAAAGCAAGGATCAGATGAGATGCTGCTGTACCAGTTCCGTATTGTCTGAGTATGAGGCAGAGCAAAGTTGAACTTCTCTCTGACATACTCATACGCCTTCGGGGAGTAAAAGTGCACAGTCATCGCAAACTGGCATAGTTCTTCTGAGAAAACTGCTGACCTCTTCTTGTTTTGTATCCTGATCAGAATTTCTCTTGGCACTTCACTAAAGGACACCAGTACAGCAGCACACTCAGTTGAAATGAGCATTTTTTTCTGCAGCTCTACACAGATGTCTTTCAAAAAGGACACTTTTCTCTTCAGTCGCCTGGTCTTTTGCGAGTGTATCCTCAACTTCTTTCGACATCTTTGTAGCCTCTGCTCTACTGCTTCTGCTTTCCGCTTGAGGGTTTTTGGAGACCCCACAACAGCGTAACAGTGATCATCAAAACAGCTGGATGTTAAGGCTGAGTAGTCATGATCCTGTAACACCATTGGATCTTTCTTTTCAGTAATCTCCCTTCTGAATACACCACCTGAAGCACCACTGACCTCCCTACCAACATCTACATGCACATCAGCTGCCACAGAAATGTTGTCATCATTGGAATCATAGATGACACAATCCTCCATGATGACAACACTGTTGTGATCAGCTGCTAATATACCCCCGTTGGATTGTGACACCTTGTCATCACATGAAAAATACTTAACAGAAGGAACTGTAGAGCTACTTGCCTCTGCATTAACACTCACCTTACAGCGCTGTTTCCTTGGTTCTGCAGGCCGTCTCAGCAATCTAGCCGGGTAATCAAAAATGGTTGGCACTGCAGAGATGGTCAAGCAATGCTTTCCCTTGAAGGGGGATAAGGAACCACTGTTAATCACTAGCCACTGAATATTCACAATGAGAACTGGTAATCTCATTACCTATTTTCATATGTGTATATTACCTAGGTATTAAAAAAACAAATAAAAGTAGCCTTCCTCGTCAATTTTGGCATTGCCACTACTGTGTTCATGTGCAGTCTTTTTTTTCAGAAATGTGTTTTCTTGATCAACATTAGTATGTGCACAGTCTGCACACACACACACACACAAAAAAAACTGGCTATACAGATTATTAAAGAAGAAAAAAATCAATGTCAATAAGTGCCTTTCCTAACCTTGGAGTCCCGGAAAACACATTGCTCCTCAAAGTGGTCGCTGCACAGATGAGATGCCGGGGTGGGTCTCCAGTTATCCCTTCGGATGTTGGCTAACCACAGCTGCAGTCTGGCCTCATCACCTAAAGGAAAACTATGAAACAATAGACGGAGTAAAATAGACTGCAATTTTTTATAATCTATGGTTGCAATACAGCCTGATGTAAACGGTAAATGGACGGCATTTATATAGCGCTTTTATCCAAAGCGCTTTACAATTGATGCCTCTCATTCACCAGAGCAGTTAGGGGTTAGGTGTCTTGCTCAGGGACACTTCGACACGCCCAGCGCTGGGATCGAACCGGCAACATTTAAAGCAATGTACACTCCTATTCATTGCTAGACGTAAATAATTCCCTCACGACTACATTAGTAGCACTCATAGAGACAATTGTAGAAGTGCCTTAAAACAGTGGTTCTCAAACTCCCCCCGTGTAAATGCATTAATCTCAGTCCTTCATTTGATTTTTAAAAATGTTAAATAGGTAAAGACCCGCACACTCGCTTGATGCTAAAAAAAATATAACGGTAGCCTATTTATTTAGCCATAAGCACGGTTAACGTTTCAACCCCATCGGTATTCACTATTATACTGTAGGCCTATATATATATATATATAGATATATATATATATATATATATATATATATATAGCATTCATAATAGGCTACTACGATGATATTTTCAGGAGCATAAAGCGAATGTGCGAGTCTTTTCTTTACCTATTTGATGTTTCTATGATCCAGCACCGGGAGTTTATTGGGGTGCGTTTATTTTTTTTCCTACACTGTGATAAATGTTGCATGTTTTAATATAATCAGTATATATCAGTATTGCACAACCTGAACATGGAAATTGTATTCTTGACAACATGCATAGCTGTTTCTGGCAGAATGTAGCCTACCGAAGAGGGTAAGCGATCCCTCTTTTTCACCGTGTGTACATGTTATCCAAGCATAAACCTTAAGACGTATTGCCCCAGTCTGGCTAAATTGTGAACTCCTGCAGTTTATCCCACAATGTCAGCAAATAAATCGGTATAATAGTTAGATTGTCACATACATGAAACATGGCACAGGTAGACATTTACGGAATGTACACGACTGACAAGCCGTCAAGCACGTTTGACAGGTTGTATATTTGCCGGCTAAGGTTAGCTATTTAGCTAGCTTGCAAGCCAAATAGCTTGGAAGCCGAAGTTGCTAACTGTTTTAACATGCTAGACTTGTGCTAGCTGATTACGCTTTCTGTCAATTAATGATTTGGTTAGACAAAGTATGTTAAGGATATAGTTAAATGACTTAGCTACCGAAAAAACTTCAGAAAAGGATTCTTTGAAGCTCGATTAGTACAATTGTAAGCAACACACGCCATAATGACACTGATATGAAACTGATATGAAATGGGACGTTTGCATTCGCCGACTTCACAGTCTCTGCTTCACACAGACAAGAGGTTGACGATCAGTCGGAGTGGCAATGTCAAGGTCATGAGAAGCCACCTCCCACCCAGAGACCCAGTGACCACAGATTGTAGCCCCTGCCGTAGCTCAGTCCTCCGCAGTAATCCGGAAGTGACGCAAGCTGTACCTCATTGGTCCAGAACAAATATTGGCCCTGTGCCCAAATGACGCAATAAATCATAAAATCGACCCATGGACAGTCATAAGACGAATAAAATACACCTATTATGACTATTTGTTCTTGTGAGAAAAAATTATTGGCTTTGTATTTTTATCGCATTTGTACCGTAGACTTGCATGGAAACCGGATATGAAAACACCTATACTGGAGCCATCCGTAGTGGCACTAGTGAGCAACCAGGAACTACAACACCAGGAAATGAGCTTCAAAAACGAAGTCTGGTTTTGGCCGCTTTTGTCTGGTTTTGGCCGTTTGAAGCTCAATAGGCCTATTTCACATTTCCGGGTATGTAAACCGGATGTAGGGGTCTCTCATTTCCGGTTACCTTAACCACCACCGAAAACAATGGCAGCGATGAAGAGCAAGCAGTTTTGTAGCGTTCCTCTGTGCAACAATTCGAAGAGAAAACAACCTTATTTATCACTCCACAGCTTTCCAACCGATGTACTCCAAAAAAATAACATGCGATTAAACAGCCAGATGCCCAGAGATTTCCACCATTGCCTGTTCCACAATAACGTGGATACATGCAATTAGGAGAGACAAGGGAGAAAATTTTGCAGTTAGGAGGTACAGCACATACGTGTGTGGACTGCACTTTGAGGAGAGTGACATGCACGTTCATGTTGAGTCCGGCCGCAAGTACCTCACTGCGCAGGCAGTGCCTTCCCGATTTTCGTGGAACAATTGGGGTAAAACAAAAAAGCCACATCGAAGAGAAGAGGCAATGTTGGCTTTGGAGAGGAGATGGGAGGTGTAGCAGAGCTCAGTGATGCCGCAATTACAACTACGGGTCACGACTACGACTGCCGTCCTCCCCCGGGTGAGTGTCACGCTAATAACGTTAGCAAGCTAGCTAGCTTTTATGGGTTGATGATTGTTTTGTAAGAGGGAAATCAAACTGGGACCCAGAAAAGGCTGGCATTTGCACGAACCTGCAGGCTGAGACTCATCACTGGACTTCAAAGAACCCAGAGCCGTGTGCTAAAACAATAAGTTACTCGGACTTCCTCGGGATGAGCAAGCCGTTGGGTCTCAGGAATGTTGCCATCTGGACACTACCAAGATAAGGGGAACTGATCTCTTTGTCTGTGGTTGTGGGGGTGTGTGTTTGGGGTCAATAAGACAATCACCAGGCTCTCTGGAATGTTACCACCTGGAGACAACTAAGATAAGGGGAACTAGTCTCATTAGCCGCGTTTCCACCGCAGGAACTATACCCCGGAACTAGGAACCTTTTGAGGAACTCGGTGCGTTTCCACCGCAGGAACTAGGGTCTAAATTTAGTTCCTGGGGCTTTATTTTACCCCCCAAAACATTCCTGCTCGGGGGGTAGTACTTTCCGAAAGTACAGGAACCTTTTGGGTGGAGCTTGCAGCGCTGAACATTTCTGATTGGTCGAGTACTCGAAGCATTTTTTTGTGTTTTCTGTTTTCAGGCGCCATGTTTAAAAATATGCAGGCGCAAACCGATTAATTTTCATAATAACTTCAAATCAAACTTGTATGTTATGCGGCGCAGTAGCCTACTTTTGGTTATAGCCTGCCAACGTCTTGGAATTATAACGTGTGCTCTTCTGCCCTTTTCTTGCTTTAGTATTCGTTTTATAAAATGCTAAGCATTCGTGCTGGGACAGCATATTACGTACTAAAACATTCAAACGGATTAATTCGGTTGCTGAATATTTTCTTCCGGATTTTCTTTGTTAGCCCGTTGTAATTGACTCAAAACATTTGATACAGTTATGTGAGGTATGCGGTAGTTCTGCGTAATCAACATTGGTGATACAGTACAAGCAAACTGGAAATCACCTTCCGCACTTTTTGTCAGGGTAAAATAACAGGTTAATTCTAATAATCATCCCTTTAGCTTTTTCATACTGCCGTAATTTTACTCAATTTTACTGCCATTTTTCAATACCACGAAAAGACCAGGAAGACTATGGACTAATTTATGGTGCATGGTTCGCATTTGGAGGGCACACTTCGCTGCTCGGCTAGCAGTAACTTCGAAGGAAAGCAAACGGTGGCTGTACCACTACTAATTTACATTTTCACGCAAGTCCGAGTTTTCGTTCTATTCTTGTCATTTTGCGATTAGCCTATATGGAATTGACGACGAGAAAGTAATCAAACAGCAAATTGTTTACAACGTGTGCATGTTTTCTGCTGTTGTTGCCAGTTATACATATAAATGTGAATGCATTCTGTCGCTTCGGATGTCAAGACATGAAAGCGAATGTTCGCATAAAAACATAAAGAATGTGTTTGAGAGGATATATGAAAATCAATAAATACAAAAGTAACCATATATAGTCATTGTTGGTAACCCGTTGTATATAAGTGGAATAAACCCCTCCGGTTTATTCCTGTCCCGGTTATTAGAAAATAATGTAGGCTACTTCGGTGGTAGTATGGGGTTACAGAAGAAATGAGAGATGGACCGACGACAACGTCGCTTTTTCATACGTCAGTGGGCTAATTTGCCTAATCTTCGCGTAACTTTAGACCCCGGTGGAAACGCAGACAACCATTGGCTGAAGGAACATTTTAGTTCCTGGTAAAGTAGTTCCTGGGACTGAAAGTTCCGGGTAATTTTGGTGGAAACGCGGCTTTTGTCTGTGGTTGTGGGTGTGGGTGTTTTGGGATCATAAAGGGTGAAATGACCGGCCACATGGTGGGGCAACTGCGCGGGACAGTACCACAGTGCTCTTATGTGGGCCCCTCTGACATTACACTTTGTATTTCTTTTCTGGATCTGGACTATAAACCATCTGTATATCTTATTTACAAACCCCGGAAAACCTTACAAACCATGCACATGTTTTCATTGTATTATTGTATTATGCCTTATATAAAAATAACATGGATTGCATGTACAATGGTTAAACAAAAGGGTATTTTCATGACAACTGCACCATAATATTACATCCACTTGGCATGTTTGGTATGTACATGTTCAACATAATTAAGCCATTGGATGAAATATGTTTCATACCAAATAGAATTTGAAAAAACATAGTTTCAGTAACTCCGGAAAAAACTAACACAATGGAATGTCCTCTCTAGTAATCATCTCCTTTTCCCGATTTCCCCACTGATTGTTTTAACAGCAGCCCCCAAATGGTGGGGGCCGAAATTCGAGATTTATGATTCGGCCAGGTTAATTTATGGTAATGCCGCCTAGATCAAACGCGGGATTTGGCCTAAAAGGAAGGGAGACAATCCTGTCGAGGAAGATCGCAATCGACTTCCCACACTGCGCATACTCGGTGTTCTGTGTGTAGCTAAACAGGCTGGGTAAGAACTCTTTTACTCTGTATTTATGTTTTTTAAACCTTATAATTGATTTTTGAATTTGAAGATAACAACCTACCTGCCTGTTAAATAAATTCTTCTGATTTTAACTTACGTGGTCTTCATAACTCTAATCCATTTTATCTTCTTTTCAGCCGAAATTCCGTTTAAATACTCAGGGGGACAATTATGACTAGGACCTACTGATCAGGGGTCTAGTACAGCAAACGTCTTTAGTGGGGTTTTCAAGTTAGATAGGCAACCACAATCTGCCCGCTAAGGGATTGGTGGTATCGGTTCTGGTGTTGTTTGGCATAAGAGGACCCATGGGCGTTGTACGCCGGTTCTCTCCAAATTCGCCTTAAGGAGCCCGATAGATACGCACCGTCCTGGGCTCATAACTATCGATGCACTATCCATGTAAGCCAGGCATGGAAGGCATGTATTATTTTGGTCAGCCTCCTACCCTCTGGATTCTTCACCGAACTGAGATTTAACAATAATGCTAAACCCGGGAGCATATACTGAGGAATGATGGCACAAGATAGAGTCGAGTGTAACCACTCCCAAGTTCCACGTATAGTTAACCCCAAATTTTAAATTATCATATAAAATGGAGTCAGATTAACACGAGAGTAAAACATACTAACTGTTACGCTTTCTTGCTGTGGTCACGGATATATCTGTTGTGTTCCGCGTATTTGTGAATATTCTGATGCTCCCATTGGAATATTGACAGTCCGGCGATAGATCGGATATATCTCTGATGACAGCATAGTCCCGTTTACGAACGGAGAGTAACCAGAATGCTACTGATCCGTTTCAGGCCAGCTTTAAGCGGGATATGAAGCAGCGCCTTCATATCTAACCTGTGGCAACGGAACCAGTGCATTCTTAATTATAATTGTGCCCTGTTCTTACGAACAGAGGAAAATAACTAACATCTCCGTTTTGACTCACACCAGCCAAAGGAAAACACGTGGTGCCTTCCCCTCCAGCTACAAACCCTCATTGGTCTAGCTGTGAGGTGTTTACAGTTTTTATAGGGTATGTGGTTAGTGTGTATAAATAACCGTAGTTGTGTTGAAAATTAGTAAAAGCTTGCTAGGTAGCATGCTTGTGTTTTAATGTTGCAAACTAACTTCAACTAACTCATTACGGTAGCTAGCTAGTTAGCTACTGCTTTGAGAATGAGATTACACTGGATATTAAACTTTTCTTCTCACATGCAGTCAGGTTCAGAAGTCTGAGTCCACTACCAACTCCTTTGGTTTTTATCATTCATTAAGAACTAATGCAGTTTCAGTCATGTGGTATTTGTTACTCAAGAATGTCTTAAAATCAGTTAGCTAACTATATTTTGTGTTATGATGAGCAAATTACGTTTAACGTAGCTACGTTAGCCAGATAGCTTGTTAGTAAGCACATATTTGGACATTCAGTGTTGAAACTGCAGATGCACGTTTAGTTTAGTTGTTCATTGTAATTACAAAATGTATAGACGGGCATCGCGACAAGCCTACTTAAGATATATCAGCTCATTTAAAAATGTGTGGGTAGCTTTTATCAATGATGAAAACGAACAGCTCGGTAGTGAACTCAGACTTATGGACCCCACTGTACAGCGGTAAATTGCAAGCACGGTTAAGATAATGTTGATTGCTACTGTTTGCCTCGGTAAACATAATATGTCTGAAATTGATGTCAGGGATATTTACATTTTTCAGATACACTATGAAATTAGACTTAATCAGAAAATGCCATCAAATGTACAGGGAACTGAGTAAAACGTGACTGTCATTTGCTCAAGTATCCCCTGCCCCAAACTTTATTTTTGCTAAATTGGCAGGTGATTGAGTTTTTATTAGTTGCTTATTTTTCATTAGGTGCACTTGATAAGGCATTGGAGAGGATCAGGGAGTTGGAGAAGATGGTTTCACGCCTCACCCTCTCTGGGCCCCTCCTGGAGAGATGGTGTATTTCTGATGAAGACTTCAGGTACTTCACCAGGTTCCCATCAAAGCGCACATTTAATGTGTTTTGGGATTCCATTCAGCCATCTGCAGCACAGATAGTATATTGGTCCAAAGCGAGGAGAGTTGGCATTACCAACATGGAGAGGGAAGGAATTCATCCTAGCCCCACACGTAAGCTATACCTTATTGATGAATTTTTCATGTACCGCTTACGTGTAGCAACTGGCCTTTTGGAGAGGGTTTTGGCAGAGGTATTTGCGGTGAGCACATCAACAGTGAGCCGTGTTATCATCACATGGTCCAATTACCTGTACCTCATTTTGGGATCAATAACACCTGGCTCACCTCTCCTCTCCAGCCAATAACACCTGGCTCACCACCTCTCCTCTCCAGCCAATATCACCTGGCTCACCACCTCTCCTCTCCAGCCAATAACACCTGGCTCACCACCTCTCCAGCCAATAACACCTGGCTCACCACCTCTCCAGCCAATAACACCTGGCTCACCTCTCCTCTCCAGCCAATAACACCTGGCTCACCACCTCTCCAGCCAATAACACCTGGCTCACCACCTCTCCAGCCAATAACACCTGGCTCACCACCTCTCCAGCCAATAACACCTGGCTCACCTCTCCTCTCCAGCCAATAACACCTGGTTCACCACCTCTCCAGCCAATAACACCTGGCTCACCTCTCCTCTCCAGCCAATAACACCTGGCTCACCACCTCTCCAGCCAATAACACCTGGCTCACCTCTCCTCTCCAGCCAATAACACCTGGCACACCACCTCTCCAGCCAATAACACCTGGCTCACCTCTCCTCTCCAGCCAATAACACCTGGCTCACCTCTCCTCTCCAGCCAATAACACCTGGCTCACCACCTCTCCAGCCAATAACACCTGGCTCACCACCTCTCCTCTCCAGCCAATAACACCTGGCTCACCACCTCTCCAGCCAATAACACCTGGCTCACCACCTCTCCAGCCAATAACACCTGGCTCACCACCTCTCCTCTCCAGCCAATAACACCTGGCTCACCACCTCTCCTCTCCAGCCAATAACACCTGGCTCACCACCTCTCCTCTCCAGCCAATAACACCTGGCTCACCACCTCTCCAGCCAATAACACCTGGCTCACCACCTCTCCAGCCAATAACACCTGGCTCACCACCTCTCCTCTCCAGCCAATAACACCTGGCTCACCACCTCTCCTCTCCAGCCAATAACACCTGGCTCACCACCTCTCCAGCCAATAACACCTGGCTCACCTCTCCTCTCCAGCCAATAACACCTGGCTCACCACCTCTCCAGCCAATAACACCTGGCTCACCACCTCTCCAGCCAATAACACCTGGCTCACCTCTCCTCTCCAGCCAATAACACCTGGTTCACCACCTCTCCAGCCAATAACACCTGGCTCACCACCTCTCCTCTCCAGCCAATAACACCTGGCTCACCTCTCCTCTCCAGCCAATAACACCTGGCTCACCTCTCCTCTCCAGCCAATAACACCTGGCTCACCTCTCCTCTCCAGCCAATAACACCTGGCTCACCACCTCTCCAGCCAATAACACCTGGCTCACCTCTCCTCTCCAGCCAATAACACTTGGCTCACCTCTCCTCTCCAGCCAATAACACCTGGCTCACCACCTCTCCAGCCAATAACACCTGGCTCACCACCTCTCCTCTCCAGCCAATAACACCTGGCTCACCACCTCTCCAGCCAATAACACCTGGCTCACCACCTCTCCAGCCAATAACACCTGGCTCACCTCTCCTCTCCAGCCAATAACACCTGGCTCACCACCTCTCCTCTCCAGCCAATAACACCTGGCTCACCACCTCTCCAGCCAATAACACCTGGCTCACCTCTCCTCTCCTGGGTATGTAATTTTAAATAAAAACATTAATAAATGCAGAAATAAATGAATAATCATTAATAAATGTTTGGATTAAAAAAAATTGATTAAAGTTTGCTTCACTTTTTAGGGAGGTTTTGCCAACTGTAAAGGCAGCATAAGCCTACACTGAAGAAAGGTCTCTCTAAGAGGGCTCAAGGACAGCATCACATGCCAGGCATTTCTTGAAACTGGTACGTTCCAATTTTAACAAGATATGGAATTAGCTTATGCAGTATATTCAAATTAATTTCTAATCACTTTCTTATTTACAGTTGGGACAGTGTATAAAATGTAAATAAAAATAGAATGCAATGATTTCTAAATTTTCTTTTATATATATTTAATTGAAAAAAGTATTAAGAAAAGATGCCTGCTACATGTCCCAGAAAATTTGGGACAGGGGCATGTTTACCACTGTGTTATACATCACCTTTCCTTTAATTAACACTCAGTAATCTTTTGGGAACTGTTAATTTAAAAGTATAATACGTTTTTACTTCCCCTCTAGGAGAACTTTAATGAGCGTGCCAAAGTAAAAGGCATCAGCCTTGGCCTTGATGACTTCAATAAGCTCATCATCCCTCCACACTCTCTCCACAGTGAAATCAGTTTTTGTATCTGTGACAAAATCACACCAGGCAAGGCCAGTAATTCCAAGCTGGCCCTGGACTTGCCAGTAATGCTGGTGGCTTTTCCGAAGCTTTGTCTGACCCCTAGACAGTGCAATGTGCTTTGCCTCAATATCCGGGCACTTGACTTCCACCAGGCCATAGGGAGGATCCTCAGTTGGGTCCACTACTTTGCCATCAGGCCTGGCTCCAAGATGAGGAGCAACAGGGTGGATGATCAGACCACATCGATAGACATTCACATTAAAGGTATCAGCATACCGGCGAAGAACTTCTGGCTCCAGTTGTTGTCCCCTCTTCATTGCCTTGGTCTGATGGATACCCTTGATTATCCTTACTGCGAGTGACTTTGATGTGGACTCGGACCTCACGTGAGCAGCTTCATAAAACTTGCTGGCAGTAAGACGAAGGCGCCGCATGCTTACCCAGAGAGGGCATTTGGATTGATCCTGGGTTCCTTCCTCGATGATGACAGAAAGCTCGGGTGACACCTCCAGACTTTGCATGTGCAGGAGCTCTGCTAAGCTTCCAGGCACAAAGTGAAATTGCGGGAGTGTGTGGTGTGGAACAGGCAATGGTGGAAATCTCTGGGCATCTGGCTGTTTAATTACATCTTTGGGCAACACAGGGGGGCACTGGTAGGACAGTATTGAGCCTTTGGGGACATCTCCAAATTTTGATGGCACAAGACTCATTTCAGATATGCCATCAACAATTTTCGCTATAAGAGGCTGAGGTCTAAGGCAACTCAACGATGCTGCACCAGCAAGAACATATTGATCCGGTAACAGTCCTAAATAAAAAAAAATGTAAAAACATGTTTTTTTCTGTAAATGTGCATTAATTAGTGATATATAAATATTTTTGGATAAAAATTACCTCCATATGCTCTGTACAGTGTGGATTGCACACCGTTCCCACCAGATGCTTTAGGCTTGCGCACCTTAAGCTCATCTACTGGCTCAGGATTGATGCCCTGACAAACCAAATTTTTGGAAAGATTTGTAATTTTATCTCTGAGATGGCATACAAAATTACTGTATGAGCTCCAAGTTAGCTATCTAGTGTCATTCATTCTAAAGAACTTGTTATGAAGCCATTTGTTTTCTATTTTTACCTGGGTACGGGGCCGGTGCCAAGTCTGAGGCTTGCTTCTGCATGCAAGGGCAGCTGGAACATTTTTGATTCCCAGTGTGCAGAAATGGGCAGTCTGATACAGTAAGGTAACCAAATTGTTGCACAGGCACCTCCCAGCAGCACAAGAGCATGCATAGGCTGTCATCTCTGTCGGTAGCTTGGTAGTTTCGAGTGTGATCTGAGGGCACTGATATCAAAATTAGCTTAGCTCACCACATTAAAATAAAGAATGCTATGGTTATGACAGTTTTCCATAGGCCAGTAGTGTCAGGCATATGGCATACATTCCTGTATGGAATTCTGTTCCCGTTCCTGTCGGGGGCATGTGAAGATGGCGGCGCGACCGATGCTTGTGCCGGCCTGTCCTAGTACTAATACAGTGCCTTTACTTTTCTTATTTATTATAACTCAATTGCTGCTGACTGTTTTTTTACACTGAGTGTGCCTTCTAGTTTATATTTTTTTATCTACATTATTATTCTAGGCATATTGTCTATTTTTGCACTGTTTTGGACTGGAAGGAACAACATTTCATTTTTATGTATGCAAGTACACAAAAATGACAAATAAAGGAATCTTGAATTTATGCTGGTAGTCAGTAGTTTGTGTGACATTTATCTTCTATAAACCTCAAGCTGATGTGGCTCCTCACGTTTCCTCAAGGATCTGTAACACCTTGCCCTCACTATCACCTTCCCTGCAATGATGTTGGAGACTATAGACACATTTGTCCCCAAACACACACACACATACATACACGCACACATGCATACACGCACACACATAAACACACGAACAACACCATTACACAGGCGATTTGACAAGCGATATAAATCCTTATTAAGTACAGCGCAAACGTCACAAAATTAACGTTAATACAAAACTTAGTTCGGAGATGTTTGACTTCGTATAGCATAAGTAATTTTGTGGAGCCTAACACATTGTACTTACATAGCTTTGCCTCCCCTGCTGACCGTTACTGTTAACAGAATCGCTTTTCCTCACGGTTGTCAGGCTCCCTATTCATTCATTTTCGGGACCTCAGCGAACTTACAACCGAGAGGAACAGATGCTGTTAACGAACAGCAGATGTTGTTCACGGTACGAAAACAAAATGGAGTCGCCTCGAGAAAATAACTTATGTTATATCAAAGTGAAATATCTCTTTGATCGGCTAACTTGCTGTGGGTTAGCAAGCTAGCTATTTAGCTTTCTGGCGAACCAGAGCTAACGGTTATACTTACCTTCATAACTGAATATAAACTTCTCAAAAAATAATTTGTAGCCCTTGTCCATTTTAGACCTCTTTATGTTCACTGGCAATGTGTCCACAATGTGGCTAACATCCGACATAGTGAACTTAGGCAGAGCGATTATGGACTGTGAGAACACACGTCGCTGTTTAGGCTCCATTTTTCGCTGTCAGAAATAGACTTGGCGTCCGTAGCAACGGTAACCGGAAACAAAGTATCCCTACATCCGGTTTTGGTCGCCATCTTGTGAAATAGGCCTATGGCGGGCGCGGCCATGTTCTCGATTTGGAGCCAAAACCATAGAGTTAAGCGGTCAAGCGATTTTTACAATGTGATTGACAGTCCGGTGCGGAAAAGCCCATCAACCTGAACGAACGATCGCAGAACGAACTTGAGGCTAGCTGACTGTCTGCCGTTATGTTTTAAAATATATGATCAAATGTTTACGGAGTTTAATTTTCATCCGTGACTGTACTGTGTCATGTAATCACGTTATATGTATGACATTAATAATACAATTATGTTCAGTTATCTTCAATTTATGTTTCTCGGCAAAACGAATATGCTCAGCTAGCATATCAGCTTGCCAGTGAGCTAGGTAAGCTATCCGTGGTTAGCTCACGCATTAGCAATATTAACTACAGGGGAAGAACATCGACTGCACTGATGGTCAATCAATCAGAGATGTGTAGACTACTGGTGATTTGACTAGGCTAATTTTCATATAACTGTCTGGTAGACCTGCTGTTAAGCAAGCAAGTTATCGTCGTAGGTTTTCGCCACAGTCAGTTAATGAGCCATTAACTGCTACTACTCCATCGCCGTTTGTGGTGTTTACTTGCTGGGTGACGCTAGCTGACCGATCTTTCGCAAGTCACTTTTTACCGATTGAAAAATTAACACTGTCAGCGGTGATTAACAAATCTACCTAAGTATTTTAATAACTGATCTACAGGCGTGTAAATATGACAACGCACTTTGAAGAGCAAGTTTTCCACCTGTTGCATAAAGACAAAAATAATGTACATTGAATTTCTAATTATTATTATTTTCTTGCTAGCTTCTAGCTTTGTCACATTCGTGCAGCATAGCCCAGGTAGACTTTTACGGAATGTACACGACTGACAAGCCGTCAAACACGTTTGACAGATGGAATATTTGCCGGTTAGGGTTAGCTAGCTAGTCAAATGGCTTGGTAGCCAAAGTTGCGAACTGTTTTAGCATAGGCTACTGGACTACCACATATAGCAAATAAGCGTTAGCTGATTACGCTTTCTGCCAACTAATTATTTGGTTAAGTGGGCTAAAGGAAATAGTAAAAATGACTCGGCTACCGCAAAACTTCAGAGGAGAGTTATTTTATGGTCGTCTAATGCAGCTGTAAATAGCACACGCTATAATGAAACGCTACAAAACGGGATGCCTGCATTTTCTGACTTCGCTCAGGTGGACCGTGGTCGGAGCCACAATGTCAAGGCCAAGAGACGCCACCTCCCACCCCAATGACCACAGATTGTAGCCCCTACTGTAGCTCAGTCCTCCGTAGTAATCCGGAAGTGACGCAAGCTGTACCTCATTGGTCCAGCACAAATATTGGCACTGTGCCCAAATGACGCAATAAATCATGAAATCGACCCATGGACAGTCATAAGATGAATAAAATACACCTATTATGACTATTTGTTCTTGTGAGAAAAAATTATTGACTTTGTATTTTGATTGCATTTGTAGCCTACCGTAGACTTACATGGAAACCGGATATGAAAACACCTATACTGGAGCCATCCGTAGTGGCGCTAGTGAGCAACCAGGAACTACAACACCAGGAAATGAGCTTCAAAAACGGTTTTGGCCGCTTGAGCAGTCTGCTGTTTACCAAGCAACTGTCAGATGAATTACTGAAGCGATTCATTTCCTAAGATTTGATTTTATTATCGTGATTCATCGTGATTTGACAGTACCGGGTAATGGGACAAGTACTGAAACAATAATTATTCTACTAGCGGAATAAAGCTGTACAAAAGATTAGTTATTTAGCAGTTCTTGCATGCTAGTTTATTGTACCTAGCACTATGGAGTTCATGGAGCAAACAATGATACTCTACCAGTTGTGTCCTTGCTTGGTTTATTTAGTGTACCCAGCTTCGAAACCTGGCAGTCTACGCTGCAAAATAACAATAGCAAGAAGCGGTTTGCGCTTGTGTCCTTTTTTTTTTTTTGAGTTAGCGGACATGAAAAGGGGGGGGGGGGCGTTAAAGTTCAAAACACAATTTCACACAAATGGGCCATGCAGTGACACGTCCACACCGCCACACAACCCTGCAGCAAGGTGCTGCATTGCCTGATTTGGTGTGAATGCAGCCTTAATCCATAGAGTGCTAACCACATGCTCAATGTGCGATGTCGGCAGTTCGAATCCAACCGCCGACCTTTGTCGCACGTCTCTCCCTCTCTCTCCTCCTAACCCCGGAATTCCACCAGACGCGCCGCAGCGCATTTCAGAAGCGTCCCAGAAGTGGCTCTCCACTCCGCTAAAAATATGCGCCTCGTCTATTTTTAATGGAAGCCGCTTTTGGGACTCTTCAAGTATGAGAAGAAATGGGTAGTCAGCGCCACAACGACACCCCGATTGTATATAAATTTTTTAACAACTGAAACACAAACTTTTGATCCATGTTGTTCACAATTAGACTTAACTGTATTAACTTTGTCTGTAAGCTACAGCACAACAAAGTAGGGAATAACAAAAAAAGAAACCATTTAACTACGTAGCCTACTTACCCATGGTAGAAGCACAAAATTCAAGGAAAAATGACCAAATCAGGAAGTAAACAAAATCAAGCAGACAAAATGCTCCGCTTCTGAAATGCTCCTGGTGGGGTTTGAAGCCGTGCAAAAAATGGAACAAAACCACGTCGCAGCCGGAAAGCGAAGCAGCCACTTCGGATGGGATGGTAATTCTTCCTGTCTCTCTACACTGTTCTATCAAAATAAAAGGAAAAACCCAAAAAAACATATTTAAAAAAAACTGATTGGCCTGTTTTCAGCACAATCCTAAGGGCAGCCACAAATAATTGGCCCAAATAACCCTCAAAACTGCTACCTGACTGATATTCTCAGTATTAATATATCTGTGTATGATTTGGTCACCGCCACCTTGAATTCGCATCCATTTTCAGTTTTGATTGTTTCATATGTCCTTTCACTGATATTTACATGGTTGATTCACATACAAATTGGCATATAGATGGACAGTACCCCCAAACCCATACTCCTCAAATTTGGTGCCTGGTGTGGTAGCCAACACCACAGGAACAGACTGAGGAAAAGGATGACACGACAACAGCAGGGGCCTCATTTATAAAAACGTTCTTAGATTTATACTTGAACTTAGTCTCAAGATAATTTCTGACAGTGTGCTTACGTTCGATTCATAAAAGATACTGAGCATAAAAAACCTTGCTTACGCAGGTTCTATGAAAGGCCATTTGTAACTTACGCACCTGTGATCTATAAATCTCAAATTAACTTAAAATTGATGGCACCTGAACGTGCCTTACAATCAGCGATTTCCCCTTATATAATGCTAGCACAAATGAGGGTTTAGTCTGGAATAACCATGGACCAAAAGAGAAAAGCAAACTTTTTGCATTGTCATGTGCAAAAAAGTAATTCCAGTCTCTGAAAACTCTCTCCCTTCTAAAAGCACGATTTCCAATGTCTTCAAATTAGATAAAAGTAACCATGCGTTATTACGTAAGAACAGCCATGGTTACTTTTTTCTAACTTGACACACTATTTAAACTAACCCAACTTGGAAAAAGTTGGGACGGTATGGAAAATGCAAATAAAAAAAGAAAGCAGTGATTTCTAAATTTACTTTGATTTGTATTTCAGACAGTATGAACACAAGAATTTTCATGTTTTGTCTGGTCAACTTCATTTCATTTGTAAACATACATCCATTCCTGCCATTCAGGCCTGCAACACATTCCAAAAAAAGTTGGGATGGAGGCAATTTAGGGCTAGTAATGAGGTAAAATAATTAAATAATGATGTGATTTGAAACAGGTGATGTCAATAGGTGATTGTAATCATGATTTGGTACAAAAGCAGCATCCAGGAAAGGCCTAGTCCTTTAGGAGCAAAGATGGGCAGAGGATCGCCAGTTTGCCAACAAATGCGTGAAACAATTATTGAAATGTTTTAAAACAATGTTCCTCAAAGAAAGATAAGAAAGGATTTGGATATTTCACCCTCTGCAGTGCATAACATTATTAAAAGAATCAAGGAATCTGGAGGAATTTCAGTTCATAAAGGGCAAGGGCGCAAGCCTAAGCTGACTGACTGTGCTCTCCGATCCCTCAGACGGTACTGCATCAGGAACCGGCATTCATCTATAAGCGATATAGCCACATGGGCTCAGGATTACTTTGGCAAACCTTTGTCAAGTACTACAATACGTAATTACATCCACAAATGCCAGTTAAAACTCTACTGTGCCAAAAGGAAGCCTTATGTTAACCATGTCCAGAAGTGCCATCGACTTCATTTTGAAACGCAAAATGCGACGACGAAGACCCCGTACTGTTGAACACCTGAAGACTTGTTTGCAGGAAGAATGGGACAAAATTACACCTGAAACGCTTCAACACTTGGTGTCTTCAGCCCCTAAACGTTTTTTAAGTGTTGTGAAAAGGAATGGCAACATTACAAAGTGGTAAATGCTTTACTGTCCCAACTTTTTTTGAAATATGTTGCAAGAATGCAAATTGAAATAAGTGTTTATTTTGAAAAAACAATAAAATTCATAAGGTAAAACATCAAATAATGTGCTGTTGTATTGTTTTCAATGTAATACAGATGTAATACATTTACAAATCACTGTTTTCAGTTTTAATTTTAATTTAACATACCGTCAACTTTTTCTGATTTGAGTTTGTAGAACATCGCATCCTGTTTTTAATTCAAAACACCTTGCATCTGGCAATTAATTCCTCACACCTTTAATTGATAATTCCTATCAAATTGTTCATAAAGCTAATGCAAAGTTCACCACAGGCTTGGACGCATATGCATCCCGAACTGCAATACCCCTACATAACCAGCAGGAAAATCACTTATGTCAAGTCTAGATTTTGCGCAGAGATAAGATCATTTCCACTTCAAAGTAAGGTTTTATAAATAACTACTTATACGTGGTTTTCTGCGTAAGCCATACATAAGATTAAAATTGCCGTTCTATAAATGAAGCCCCAGGTTCAATGTCAAAAGTGACATTTACTGATCAATGAGCACACAGGGAGAGCATTGCACGGGCCGTCCAAGAGAACACTAGAGAACTATCTGATAGAGCTATCTTTTATTGGCAAGAATCAGAATCCCCACATGTTGGGCACATCCCATAGAATGTGTCCACCAGTTACTTCTCACCACTGTGACCGTCAAACACAGCTCTCCGCTCATTACCTTAACTGGCCTTGAAGTCATTGTGTCTGTCTGCACAATTAGTCACAGGATAGAGAGAAAAGAATCATAGCAAAGATGAGATCATGTTTCCTCTGGCCACCTGACCAGGGGTTCCAGTCAGTCTAAGGCTACCCGATGAGTAGAATACACAGGGAATACATAAGACATTTATGTACCAGCTTACCACTCCGGACCTCTACAAAGTATTCCCTTAGTTGACATCGGGCCTACCTACCTCCTCCTACGAATACTGCTGCAGCTGCGGCTGTGAGTCCCCCACTTTTAATATCGGAAGGCTTAACCATTCCCTCAGTATGAGAGCGAGCCCCTGTTGTGCTACATCAGTGCCGACTGGCCACACGTTGGCGCTTTATTTTATTTTATACAAATAAAATAAATCCTGTTTCATTTGACTTAGGGACCAGAAACTGATGTCACCAGATCTGTCTTTACATACAGAATACATTTTCTCATGAATTTACCTCCATTTTGAATAAATAAAAAAACACTTAAATTGAAGCTGCAAGTGGCGTTGGGAGGGGTACAAGCATTGGCACTATCGTGCCCCCTATGAAGCGATTTTAAAATGGCTTTGTACTCATGATCATATACCTTCACCCAACATATCTACTGAATATCATGGTGATAGTATAAAATATTGATGACTTATGGCCAATTATGTGCTAAGAGACGCTGTCGGATGACTTAGTTGCGTCGCCATGGATGTCTTCTGGCCGCTTCCCGTAAAGGCCTTTACTATGTCGTTACTTAGATGGCCCAGCGTGTATGTAGAGCTGCAGCACTTCCATGCCGCAAAAAAAAAGGCGTCACACTAGTGTTGTCATGATACCAAAATTTTGACTTTGATATCGATACCAGGTTTCAATATTACAATAATCGATACTGAAACGATACTGATTCAATACTCGGTACCTAACGATACTGAAATTACCTCAATAGATCAGAAACGTAATGCCCACAAGGGTTGACCTCATTTTCGAATTCACAGTTTATTAAAAACCTGGTTTATTAACAACCTTTAAGTTGAAGCCTGTTCAACATATTATTATGCATAGGCCTATAGTGTTACAACACTAAACAATAGAAAAATATTTTTTTTATATATTTCAAAAATTAAACAGTTGTAAACTAAATAATCTTTAAACAGGTCTTTCACTTTTAAATAGATCCAAAAACAGCATATTTTAATAACAATACAGCATCTTCCTATAAAATATTTCCAAATTAGAACACCTGTTGCTACTGAAGTGAACTGAGTCGAAGCTTACGCTGTATCAACGAGTGAGTGCAAAAGCGCAGGTCACCTCATTTGGCAACCTTAGTTGCTACTGCCATCTAGCGAATATTCTGACAAATTACATTTTTCATCCTCTCAATCAGTAATGCGGGAGACACATTTCCCTGGTTTTTACATTTGACACAAAACTACCGAACGTCGGAAAATTCTATTACCGAACCGTTTCGTCTTTTTTTTTAGTACCGAAAAAGTGCTGAAGTTTCGGAAAACCACGCAAAACTACGTCAGTTTAGCAGAGAATGCACATTTCAGAGCGCCTCAGGGACAGGTAGAATAATAATACATATTTCAAATAATAAATACGACATTGAAAAAAAACGAAACAAAAAACGAAATACCAAGTCACCATGGCATATTAATCTAAGGTGTAAGTTATAAGAGTGAAACTGGTTAATGTAACGTAAACTTCGGCAAGAAGTTACTATTATTCATTTGTCGGTTTCACTGTTAGTATAACAAGCTAGCTAACTAAGCTACCTTGATAGTGTATCTTAGTATGGATAATTAGCCACGTTAGCTAACTCAGCAAACGTCAGCTAAGCCCGGAAAAGAAGACAACGCACGGTGAACAGATAAACCATATAGCGGTTTGAGCTCCCGGCAACACTTAGACTTCCTCTGGCTACGCTGGAAACTTGCGTTGGAACGAACTCCAAGGATCATCTTCCTCTTCACCCACGCATGGAATATTCGCGAATGCGCCACCATTCTACTGAACTGTGAGTCAGTGCATTCTTTGTCTTTGGCTCGCAAGAGTGAAGCTGACGCTTTTCGGATATTTTCAAATCAGGCCTGCAACGGGGATTTTGAGTACTCATTTTTTAATGTTGTAAAGTGCCGGTTGTATCTAAAATGTAATTGAGCTCGTAAGTGAATACGTGTCATTGTGATTGGATTTGATAATCCGAGTGTAAAAGTCATTTGGACTAAAGAAATGGTATTTACTTGAATGTGAATTGATTTGTATTGAGCTACAGATATAACAAACCTTTAAGTGCACCTTTTAAAAACAAGTGTTTGTGATACATAATACCGCATTGAGACCTTTTATTTTATTTGAGCAACAAGTAAATATTTCAATTACTTGTCTTCTTGTTTGTTTAATTACTAAGTGAATTATTCATAAGTTAAAGAGTATTCAGTTCATGGAAATAAGCCTACTAGGGAACTCAAACTAACATAAAAGTGAATTACATTAGGGTAAACAAACCTAGGGCCCTGCCCTCAACAGCTATGGGGGTTAAAGGGGCTACAATAGCAATATGACATTTTATCTGTTCAGAGACGGAGACAGTAAATCAATGACAAAGTCCTATCCGCTTCTGATTTGCTCCAGAAAACAATGTCAGATCAGCAAATATATGGCTTAGCTATGCCCCAAAGTCCTCAATAATAATAGTAATCTCCAAGAAATTACGAAAATCGTTGACAACGTTTCGTTAGGTGCAGTGTCTTTTAATGCTAACCCAGATGCAGTGAATGCCATGTTAAAAAAAATTTCCGTTACACTGACCAATAAAAACAGTATTCCAAAAGCAAAATCAGACATGTTATACATCGTTAGAAAGCTTATACTCTCACCTACAAGCCAGGCTGTACTAAAAAGGGTGACAATGCCCTAAACAACAGGTGTGGTATTATGCACAGCTATTTTTGAAGGTGCCCAGGCATCACAGATGCGCGTATATTTCACAAACAGATTGTTCAAGACAATATATGACCACTCAGCCTCAAACGGGACACCTCTACACGTAAAACCAACGCTAAGGTTGCATATTTATTCAATGTTTAGTCCCAGATATTGACTGTAAAATGACATTGTATAATTTAAAAACTTTGTCTCGTTTATTTTGTTATTCAGTGAGCAGCATTTTCACTGCTGTATTGGCATATTTTAGGGCTAATTTCGGGTTTATCTAGTTTCTACGGAATATTAGCAATATCGGGGGACGACATAGCTCAGGAGGTAAGACCGATTGTCTGGCAGTCGGAGGGTTGCCGGCTCAAACCCCGCCCTGGGCGTGTCAAAGTGTACTTGAGCAAGACACCTAACCCCTAACTGCTCTGGCGAATGAGAGGCATCAATTGTAAAGCGCTTTGGATAAAAGCGCTATATAAATGCAGTCCATTTACCATTTACCATTACGTTACAAGCATTTGGTAGACGCTCATATCCAGAGCGATGTACATCAAAGTGTATGACCATAACCAGGAACGAGTGTGTCGAAAACCCTAGAGAGAAATACCGTTCCAAGTGCAGGGAACAACCGCTATTTCAACTTGGACCCTGTAGGTTAAACTGATTAACACTAACACAAACAAGAACAGTAACAACGCAGTCTATGCAAAAATACAAGCAGTAGATAAGACGAGTGCATTAAGTCACCTACAAAACAGCTACCTAGTTACAACCCTAAGCTTACAGTCAATTTAGAGATTAAATTGAGAATATGATTTGTCTCAGCATAATGACGGATTCAAAGACTAAACAAACTCACCCGATATTGTCTTCAAATGGATCCATGCCAAAGAAAAGTAATGATTCATCCTCTCAAAAAGCTTTTACTAACAAACTTTTAGTAGCAAGAAAAACGAAATGTCAACTCACCATCCCTGTTACCTGCACACTGCGTTCAGAGTACCGTAGGCCTATTATTTATTTAGACATTAGCAGACTACAGCATTAGTTGCATCTTTTATGTTCAATATTAGTAATTGCAGTGAGAAACTGCAGCTGTAGACACAAGATAGCTTGTTATGGTAGCAACGGAACAAAGTGGACTATATATGTATTACCCTCATTGTTTTATTATATCAGCGTGTTTTCACACGTTTGCATTGAAACTCAAAACCTATCAATAAAATGGTTTGGCTATTTCTCAGCATAATGACAGATTCAAAGACTAAACAAACTCACCCGATACTGTCTTCAAATGGATCCATGCCAAAGAAAAGTAATTATTCATCCTCTCAAAAAGCTTTTACTAACAAACTTTTAGTAGCCTAGCATGCACTGTGGCTGGCACTGTCTTCCATTACTTCCCCGACGTTGAGACCCTCCCCTCACTGCTAGAAACGAGACCCTATGGTGTCGGAGTACTTGCGTCGCCATGGATGTCTTCCAGCCGCTTGCCGTAAAGTTTACTAGATGTCGTAACACTTTAGATGTGGAGCTACAGCTCTTCCGCACCCCAACCAATAAAAAATGGCGGGCAAACAATATGGCGGACATAGGTGGTCCCAATGGCAAAGTTGTAGAGCACGTTCAGATGCATAGGTCAATTAAGTTTTGTGTTGATCTAACTTATGGTGTGGGAGTTATGGCCTTTTGCACATGACCCTTTGTTATAGTGCCACCATCTGGCCGACATAGGTGATTTGTAGGGCCTGAGTAGTGGGGGACCATAGGAACCCACCTACCAAATTAGGTTGCTCTAGGACTTATGGTTGCTGAGCCTCAGACACTTTTAGTGGAGAAAAATAAGAATAATAATAATAATAATTCTAATGATACAATAGGGTTCCACCAGCTTCGCTGCTTGGACCCCTAATAATAATAATAATAATAATCCTAACAGATACAGTAGGGTTCCACCAGCTTCGCTGCTTGGACCCCTAATGATATCTCCTAGGCAGTTTGACTGATATGTACATGCAATGCACAACTTGAAATGTAGCATGTACTAGTTAATATCTTTAAAAAGTATATAAACAAAGTTGGCACACTTCAAAATGTGCTCCGAGTAATCTAATGAATTTGCATATGGGTGTGGCTTTTTACCAAGAAGCTAATAAATCGCAGACAGACACAAAAGTGAAGAAACTTGGTAAGCCTATTTATAGCGCCATAGTGAGAACAGCTGTAAATTATTGGCCTGATTAAACCACAAGGTGGTGCTGTGGAGCTCAACTAATTTTAAAAACTGAGAAATTCAAAAAGACCTTTGAAACCCAGCAGTAAGTAGCAGTAGTAACCCGGGCATGCAGATTTTTCCTATACAACATCCGCAGAATCCGCCCCTTTCTCACCACCTACTCAACCCAGCTCCTGGTCCAAGCAATGGTTCTATCCCGCCTGGACTACTGCAACTCTCTTCTGGCTGGACTACCAGCATCTGCCACCAGACCCCTGCAGCTCATTCAGAATGCTGCGGCTCGTCTGGTCTTCAACCTCCCCAGACACTCCCACGTAACTCCCCTGCTCACTACCCTCCACTGGCTGCCTGTTATAGCTCGCATCAAATTCAAAACATTGGTCCTAGCATACCAGGCAGTCAAGGGATCAGCCCCAGCATACCTTCACAAGATATTCAAACCCTACATGCCAGCCAGATCCCTCCGTTCTGCTACCTCAGGACGCCTAGCACCTCCCCCTCTTCGCACCTGCACTTCCAGAACACGTCTCCTGTCTGTTCTGGCCCCACGATGGTGGAATGACCTCCCTGTGGAGGTCAGAACAGCTGAGACTGTGAACAATTTCAAACGACGACTGAAGACCCACCTCTTCAGGCTGCACCTCTCTCCATCCCTCCCTTCCCCCCTGTAAATGACTAAACTTAGGGTTGTAACTAGGCAGCTGTTTCATAGGTTACTTAGTTGATGCGCCTGTCTTAACGACTACTTGTATTTTTATTTATTTTTATTTTTCCATAGATTGCGTTGTTGCCGTTCTCGTTGTTAGTGTTAATCAGTTTAACCATCAGGGTCCAAGTTGAACTATGCGGTTGTTCCCTGTACTTGGACTGGTACTTCTCTCTAGGGGTTTCGTCATACTTGTTCCTGGTTATGGTTATACACTTTGTTGTACGTCGCTCTGGATAAGAGCGTCTGCCAAATGCCTGTAATGTAATGTAATGTAATGAAACCTGCATGGCTGGCTAAGCACCTCATAAGGACTACAGCAAATACGCAGGTTGTGAAAGAGTGTATCTTTGACTGCGGTTAATGGGAAGTCACATCAGGTGACCTACTTTGCCTCAAGAACCAACATCGCTATATGGCACAGGTGGGCAAATGCTACAAGGGCCGCCAGACAATAGGCCATTCAAAATGGATTATTACTCTGATCTTAAAAGGAAAATAAATATTTTAAAATTTCAGTGACCATTTTTTGTACTTTTTAATAAATAACGCTAAGCACCCATAATCCCCCTAGTCAGTAATCTCCTCCTCTGAGTGGCTATAGTCCTGTCATAGTGTAGTAGGAAGTGAATCTCTGCTTTAGTTGTAGGCTAGCGGTTATCTTATTGTGATAATGGTCAAATTGTGCACATTTCCAAAACCAGAATCAAATGAGAAAAAGTGTAGCCTCACAAAGCACAGCTATGTAGGACGGAGTGTAGCACAGTGGGTAAGGAACTGGGCTTGTAACCGAAAGGTCGCAGGTTCGATTCCTGGGTAAGGACACTGCCGTTGTACCCTTGAGCAAGGTACTTTACCTGCATTCCTTCAGTATATATCCAGCTGTACAAATGGATACAATATAAAATGCTATGTAAAAAAAAAAAAGTTGTGTAAGTCGCTCTGGATAAGAGCATCTGCTAAATGCCTGTAATGTAATGTATGTCTGCTCCAAAGTAATGTAGCAGAACCGAGTCTCGCCACTTGCACTGACAGAATCACTCTGTGCCTTGTTTTGAAATGTCTTTTATTGACCCCCAAAATGTATGTTTTTGCTAGACTGTTGTTTGTATTTTTAAATGGATGTCTGTAAATTCCATCTGCATATTGATTCCCTCTGTACTGTCAATCTCACCTTTCCGTGAGCCCAAACTCATCACGTGGCCTAAATAATAAAATGGAAATGCGCCGTTTTACACCATAGGAAAGCTAGCTAACGGCCATTACATTTTTCAGCATAATCAAATAGTCTCCATTTTGTACCTTTGGAATACGTATAGCCATGTACACATGAGATCTAAAGAAAAACACCCCTGCAACATACAAAGGCACTCACACATTACACATTACAAGTTACTCACACATTCAAAACACTAAGTAATTAATTCAAACTTGCACAATCTAGGCCTGCAATTAAAAGTAGTGACATAACAATTGAGCCAAGTTACAAGAAACAGTATTGGCTCTCATAGCTCACACAAATTAAACATGCCGTATTCCAGGGCAATACTACCCAATGTTTCCTAAATTATTTCTAGTAACTTGGTCCTGAGTTTATTCATTTTACCATCTGAAGAGAATGTGGTCATTCAAACATTATGTGACATCAAAGTGTCAAATGGCAATCATTTATAGTGGTGTACAGCTGTGTTATAACTACAATGTTTGTAAATGACTACAATATCTGAACTATTGTCTGCATCCAGTGTTTTGGGTGTATGAGAAGCACATCATGAATAAAAAGCATTGTTGCTGGTTGTTGCTGTTTTCGTGTTAGTGCTGTTGTTGTTGATCAAAAAGAATGTGTTCACAAATAACGTGCAATTATTTTACATTGTAGAAGAAATTATACTATAAATAACTGCAACCCCATAATACACATACATTCTCGCTGAAAGAAACACATAGGCATGGATTCAGTCATTTTTTCCTTTACCATGAATGACAAATAAATGACTGTGATATTTTTAAATGAAAGTGTTTTAATAGGGTATTGTGCACACGACAAATCTATTAATTGTTTGCATGTTGGCAGATGATTGCCGATTGCCGCAATAAAGGTATGTATATTTAGTGAAAGTTTTTAATTAAATGCGTTTATACGACCACTATGCATTCGTGCTGGGACAGCATATTACGTACCAAAACATTCAAACGGATTAATTTGGTTGCTGAATACTTTCTTCTGGATTTTCTTTGTTAGCCCGTTGTAATTGACTCAAAACGTTTGATACAGTTATGTGAGGTATGCGGTAGTTCTGCGTAATTCACATTGGTGATACAGTAAAAGCAAATTGGAAATCACCTTCTGTACTTTTTGTCATGGTAAAATGACAGGTTAATTCTAGTAATCGTCCCTTTAGCTTTTTCAGACTGCCGTAATTTTACTCTGCCATTCTTCAATTCCACAAAAAGACCAGGAAGACTATGGTCTAATTTATGGTGCATGGTTCGCATCTGGAGGGCACACTTTGCTGCTCGGCTAGCAGTAACTTTGAAGGAAAGCAAACGGTGGCTGTACCACTGCTAATTTAAATTTTCACGCAAGTCCGAGTTTTCATTCTATTCTTGTCATTTTGTGATTAGCCTATATGGAATTGACGATGAGAAAGTAATCAAACAGCAAATTGTTTACAACATGTGCATGTTTTCTGCTGTTGTTGCCAGTTATATTGGAAATGTGAATGCATTCTGTCGCCTCGGATGTCAAGACATGAAAGTGAATGTTCGCATAAAAACATAATGAATGTGTTTGAGAGGATATATAAAATAGTTACAATCTGACTATTGGCCTGTTATACCTTTTTGTTGCATAACAACGGTCCAAGTTCAACTACCAGCGACAGGTTTGCTTGACAACGGTAAAATATGCCCAAACGGCTGGCGAAGAATATTTCAATTCCAGGTGATTAAATAGATAAAAATCAATAAATACAAAAGTAACCATATACAGTCATTGTTGGTAGCCCATTGTATATAAGTGGAATAAACCCCTCCGGACTGTCCCGGTTATTAGAAAATAATGTCGGCTACTTTAGTGGTAGTATGGGGTTACAGAAGAAATTATAGGACAGATGGACCGATGACAACATCACTTTTTTTATACGTCAGTGGGCTAATTTGCCTAATCTTCGCTGGACTTTAAACCGTGGTGGAAACGCAGACAGCCATGGGCTGAAGGAACCCTTTAGTTCCTTGAAAAGTAGTTCCTGGGACTAAAGGTTCCGGGTACTTTTGGTGGAATCGCGGCTTTAATGTAGGGCCCTATGGAATCTGTGTTATAGCTTTTTTCAATTCTCAATTCCGCGATTCCGTCCTTGCTTCTCTTATCACATAAACTATAGGGCCCTACCTTAATGCTGCCATCAGTCTGTCGCTGGTCCGCGCCAGGCCCCCATCAAAAAAGACACTTGGCCGCCGGGCCGCACCAGGCCGCTGGGCCCTGTCAAAAGATACTTGCCACCGGGCCTAACAACTTTTCTGGGGGAAACCCTGGTGTTTATCAATCCTCATTATCAAGCGAGCGAGCTAGCTAACATATTTGGTTCACTTTAGCAAGCTAGCTGGCTAGCAAGCCTTTATGAAGTGGCAGTGAGCACATACGCAGCGCAGCATAGGACCTACATTTCCAGAGGACATCGCTGTATTCTCAAATAAATAACCAACCAAAATAAAATGGTGATTGATTGCATCATACGTTTGTTTTTTTTATCTAAGATAATGATATTAGCTACTATATGATGCTGTGTAAATAGCCAACGCGTTATTGCAAGCGTGTCATCTAGTCATCGTAGCAAGCTAACCAGGCAATAACGACCATTTTTATTCAGTAAATAGTAAGTGTTGGTGTGGCCCAGGTGCCAACTGACTGACGTCACACAGGCGACACTGGTTGGATCTGGTTGGATCTCTGGGAAGTGAGGTCCAAAAACACACATGCAATTACTGCTTTTCGCCATTGGTACCGCCAAAGAGAACGAAACGGAAATCTTCGAGATTGTAACTTTGGTGAAATTGACCATCAATATTTTGCATGTTGTTTGCATACAACCGGCAGTGTTACCTAGCAGAGTGAATCACAACCCAGATTTCCTTGCTTAATGTCTACATTTTCTCTGTCGAATCTTTGGAAAGCTAGTTGATTAAAATTGGTTAAAATTCCGAAAGCGGAACTAAACAAACAATAGGACATGCCTTTGCAAAAAAGGGACATTCTTTATTATTGTTGTGTGCTCATTCTTTTAAAGAAGGTAGACAACCATTTTGAGGCAAGCAACGCCATCCCTACTGTAAGGCTAGATGAGGACCAGGACGACTGCACTCTGTCCCTATCTACGGCTGACGTGAGGAGAGCTTTTAAAAAAGTTAACCCTCGGAAGTCACCAGGGCCAGATGGCATTCCAGGCCGTGTCCTCGGCGCGTGTGCCGACCAGCTAGCGGAGGTATTCACTTCTATATTCAACCTCTCCCTGAACCAGTCTGCAGTCCACACCTGCTTCAAACAGACCATCATTGTTCCTGTACCTAAGAAACCTGCCATCTCCTGCTGGAATGACTACCGCCCTGTAGCACTGACCTCCATCATCATGAAGTGCTTCGAGCGGCTAGTCAGGACCCACATCTGCTCCCTTCTTCCTGACACCTTGGACCCCCTTCAATTCGCATACCGCCCCAACAGATCTACAGACGACGCCATCGCACTGACAGTGCACACCACCCTCTCCCACCTGGAAAAGGGAGACACCTATGTGAGGATGCTGTTTATAGACTACAGCTCAGCATTCAACACAATTGTGCCTGCTAAGCTCGTTCCCAAGCTCAGGAACCTGGGTCTGAACACCTCCCTCTGCAACTGGATCCTGGACTTCCTGACGGGCAGACCCCAGGTGGTGAGAATGGGTAACCTCACCTCCTCTGCACTGACCCTGAGCACCGGAGCCCCTCAGGGCTGCGTACTCAGTCCCCTCTTGTACGCCCTGTTCACGCACGACTGTGTGGCCACACGCAGCTCCAATGCCATCTTCAAGTTTGCAGACGACACCACCATCTTGGGTCTCGTCTCCAACAACGATGAGACCGCTTACAGAGAGGAGGTCAGTGTCTTGGCAACATGGTGCCAGGACAATAACCTCTCTCTCAACGTCTGCAAGACTAAGGAGATGATTGTGGACTTCAGGAAGCGACGGGGGGGGGGGGTCACGCCCTCATTCACATCGACGGAGCTGAAGTGGAGAGAGTCTCCTGCTTCAAGTTCCTCGGTGTGGTCATAAATGATAACCTCACCTGGTCCAGGCAATCAGACGCAGCAGTAAAAACTGCCCAAAAGCGCCTATACTTCCTGAGGAGACGCAAGAAGTTTGGCATGTCTGCTAAGACCCTCATCAATTTCTACAGGTGCACCATCGAGAGCATCCTCACTGGCTGCATTACTGCCTGGTACGGCAGCTGCTCCGCTGCTGACCACAAAGCCCTCCAGAGGGTGGTGAAGACAGCGGAGCGCATCATTGGCTGCCACCTCCCATCTGTGCAAGGCATCTACCACACACGATGCCTTAGGAAAGCACAGAAAATCATAAAAGACTTCAGCCACCCAGGCTATGGTCTGTTCTCACTGCTGCCGTCTGGCAGACGCTTCCGGAGCATCCGGGCACGGACGACCAGACTCACAAACAGTTTTTTCCCTCAGGCCATCAGGCTTCTCAACCAGCAACATTAATCTCTGGGATCACATTGATCACATGTCCTCCTGTGTATGCTATGTACAATCTTATGCACATATTCATCAGCACTCCTGCACTTTATATATGGTTAATATTTAAATATTTAATACTCCTATTCCCACTGTCCATATCCCCCATCTGTACAGGCTGGTACTTATTTGCTGCTAATATTTAATACTATGTTTAATGTTATGTGTATTTTTATTATGTGTGATATTTCTTTGATATATTTTAGATATTTTCGATATTTTTGCTCTTGCTCCTACGTAGTTGCTGCCTGCCATGTCATAAGAATTTCTTTGCTCAGAATGACCTGTGTTATACTGTGCACTTGACAAATAAAAACACTTTGACTTTGATTTCTGGGTTAAAGAGTGTTCAAATGATAAGAGAATGGAATTCAGAAGCCTTCGTCAGACACACCTCGTCAATAATTTGATTCTTTCCAAGTCATGTATATTGGGACAACGACAATTATCCAATTAAATCTCATTTTTGGCCAAATCGAACTATTAATATAGATCGATTTCAACCGTGCATGTAAACGCACTGATTGATGAAGATAATTCCAATGGGTAATATATAATACAGTATAATAGAATGCACACTTTTTATATTTGCCTTTAAACGATTAACTTCTCTTTGACCGACCCTGCTGAACAAGAACAATGCTGTTTTAAATCTCTACATTGTCATCAACATACCACTTCATCGCTCTACTTTGGTAGGCCTATGCCGATAAGAAGCCTACACAGTGCCAAAGTAGAGCAGTGGTCTGTGTTTTCAGCATACATACACAGAAATTTATCCATTGTGTTTATCAGACTTTCAACAAATGTGTGGTCTTCCTTTTTTTTTTTTTTTTTTTGAGGTTTGGCTATTTGATGACTATACTTGGCTAAAGATAATTAGAGTTGAGAATTTTCAATCATAATATGGGTGAATTGGGGTTGGTGTTGGGTTTGAAAATATGGCTGGCCATGCCAGGGTGCTTATTTTGATCCCAATCCATCATTGCCAATCATCATGAAACTTGGCATATGCATATACATGCAGTGGTTGCTGTCAGAAAAAAGTCTTCATTTTGAATTTTATGAAAAACCTTTAAAAAACATGTCCTCCTGGACTGTTTAACATATCAACATGAAACTTGTTAATGAGAAGGGCCTCTAAAAAATGTCTGCAAATAAAGTTTATAATCCAAAAAACACCCAAGCGGTTTGACATAAATTAATGGAACTTAGTAGATATATTGGCACTCCCATCAAGAAGATAAACTTAAAATATTGGCCCAATTTATACGCATGGTGGCACTATAGAGCACATTATTTTTTAAATTCAGAAATTCACAAAAAATCACTATTGCCATTTTGGAAATTCTATTAGCCATTTTCCTCTGTCCCCAGTTTAGACTCAAATATTGAATTTCCAATATTCAAACTAAAATTACTGGCCATTTTGGGGTAGAGACTTGAATCTTGTCCTAATTGAATCACATGGTGGTGCTATGGAACAATATTTTTTAAATTAAAAATCTTTTAGACATTTACAACTTGCTGTAGTAATCAATTTCCTTATCTGGAACATATGTCTGTACCTTATTTTTCGCCACCATCTTCAATAGCCAGCATTTTGTAACTACTGTTAGTCATTATCCTTGAGCCCAAGTTCTGGCCTAATCACATTGCTGAGAGCTATAAAACTTGGCATAATAGTAATGGATTTCTCCCTTTAGGCGACATACAGGATTGTAGATGTGAATGTTCATATCATTCTATATTATCTCTTCTGACATACAGGACTGTAGATGTGCATGTTGATATAATTCTGTGTTGTCTGTTCTGACATACAGGAGTGCAGATGTGCATGTTGATATAATTCTGCATTATCTGTTCTTTGCTGGTAGCAATTTGTTGTTTGAGTTTCAGTAAGGCACACAACTTCAGGCAGATTGACTGCTAATGCATAATTTAATCAAAACTGGTTATTATCTTGAAGATCTAGTTTGTCAGGCAGACGAGATATCCTGCCTGGATACAAATTTGCCCTGAGGATTTCATGTGTTGTGACAGAGCTTCCAAACTGCGTGTGGATTCTTTAGCCTTCCCAACATGTGGCTACATGTTTTACTGCCTGGCATCTACTAATCTACAGTTAATTTCAGTTCATCTGTAACTTGCAAGGAAGATTTACACATAAAATACCAAAACCATGGAGGCAAGTATACTCAAATCCAAGATGATAAGTTAAAAAGTTAAAACAAGAAATTTGTGTCAAAAACCCATGTGACAGCCTTCAGTATCCCATCATTAAAAATATGTGCCAAGAAACCGATTAAGTCTTAATGCCTGCTACAGTGTTAACAGATAAAAACCATACTTTTTACGACACAGATTCTTCCCACACATTTTGGATTTCTATAATTTAAGAAGTTCACTTATTCTGCAGTTATTTGGTGCTTATATTCTAATGGCTGACCCTTAAGTCTTTTTTGTTGTGTTTTGAGTTTTGTGAGTTTGTGAGTTTTGTGAGTTTCTTGATGTTTTTTGATTTTTGCTTTCTTGTGTATATTTAACAACTGATTTTGATTTTGAGAAGTTTATAAAAAGAACATAGTGAAATAGTGAATGCTGTGTACCTACAAGAGTTGTGTTTGGGCTGCTGCAGTCAAAGAAAGACTACACACCCTAAATTAGAGTAGCAGAAACCTGTCTGACCAACCAAAGCATTCTGCTAGAGATAGGACAGCTTTTGTGGGATAAGTGGAGTGACTGGAACCATGCCAATGGCTCTTTATTGTAGTATGGGCTCAACACCACCACAGTGTGGATAAGAGAGAAACTGAAAAACAAGCCATTGTACCTGTACTCCTTTATAGAAGTACAACAATATTTATAGTGGCTCAAGACAAATCCAAGGACTTTTATCATTTTTATCCAATGGTAAATCCAAATAAGTTTTAATAAATGTTAAGTACCATGATAATGCCATAGGAAAATTACTCTGGTATGATATACAATGCGCTCTGTAATGTTTGTGACAGAAATTTTTTAATTGATTTGACTATGCACTCCACAATTTTATATTTGTAATCAAACAATTAACATGTGGTTAAAATACAGATTCTTAGCTTTTATTAAAGGGTATTTTGTAAAACAGTTTTCCATATAGAAAAGAAATAGTCCTCCAATTTCAGGGATACATGGCTTCACAGGTGTTTCTGAATAGTCGGGTGTGTTCAGTTGCTTCCTTAGTGCAGGAGCTTTTAGGAAGTCTTAATTCTGATTGGTGTGACTGGTGTTTGTCAACATGAGGACCAGTGTTGTGCTAATAAAAGTCAAGGAAGCCATTATGAGGCTGAGAAATAGAAGGAAAAGTGTCACACATAGGCTAAACCTTAGGCATACCAAAATCAACTGTTTGGATCATTAATGAGAAAGAGAGTAATGGTGAGCTCAGAATTCGCAAAGCGCCTGGTAGGCTAAGGAAGACCTTTACAGTTAGTGACTGAAGAATGCTCTTCGGGAGGCAGGTGTGGATGTGTCAGTGACCACTGTTTTACACTGCAAGATGTAAAAACCTGTAGCTAGCCATGAAAACAGGATGGCCAAGTTTCAGTTTGCTAAGAGGTACCTAAAAGAGCCTGTAGACGCTGGAAGATAGGCAATGACCGAGTGATTTTCTAAAGGAATGGGGAGTTCATTCCAGCACTGGGGAACTATTGTGGAGAAGCACCTTGGTCGAGACGAGTCAGAACCCTTTACGCAGATGACGGGGGGAACTGGCATGTAGAGTGGAATTATGTCCTGTAGGTAGGCGGGGGCTGTCCTTTGGACTGCAGTGTAGGCCAGGGTCAGTACTTTGAACCTGATCCTGGTGGCTACTGGTACCCGGTTGAGTGACCTCAGCAGGGAGTGACATATGACAAATATTTGGATTAATCTCATAGGGGAACATGAAAAGGGCCTTACGGTAGGTGTTTGTTAACGGCCTCCAGCTTCAGAAAGTAGTGTGAATTCAATGCTCTTTAGAAACATAAAATAAGCTTGTCAGGAAGGTGAGACTATTATTATGGGTGACTTAAATTACCCTGCTAGGGAAATGATGAAAGTGAGGAAAATTTTTTAGATGTTATAAATTACCTAGATTACCTAATTCACTAGAGAAGAGGCTACTAATAGACTGGAAGGTATATTCAGTACTCAGAATGTCTTAGCAGTTATTGAGATGGAGAATAAAGAACTACTGCATAAATTACGGTTAAGGCTAAAGGTTTACGTACACCTAAGATAAAGATATTCAAACTTCGTTTTTCACATCTTTGCACATTTCATGTTACCATACATTTCTTTTGGCAACTCAATTAGGGCATCTACTTTGTTCACATGAGAGGTCATTTTAAAACAATCGATTAGAGACAGATTTATTTCCGTTTTAATTCACTATATCTGAATTCCAGTGGATCAAAATTTTACATACACCAAGTTGGCTGTCTCTTTAAACAGTCTAGAAGATTTCAGAAATTGATGTAATGACTTTTTTGAAGCTGGTTGCCAAATTGTCATAATTAGGAGTTAATTGGCACCTGTGGCTGTATTTAACCCTCTGGGTCGAGAACTCCGCCGTCGGAGCTCGACAAGATGAAATTAACTTTCGTTTCTATTTGGATGATTAACTTCACGTGCTGTTATCATACAGGCGCAACAAAAACATTGACAGAAACCTTAGAATCGTGACTTTCCAATGCGCCCATTGGCAAATAACATGAATTGTTTTAAAAGGTTTAAATTTGATTAATTAGACCATGTATGCTTCGTTAAACTTTACTCATTACTATGTGAATTTCGCTCAGCAGGAAGTCCGCCCAAATCGCATTCACATGTTAACAACATTATAATTACTCTCCATAGAAGGAGACTAAAGGAGGGGCGATGCGAGATCCATGTGAGAAATGCCAAATCTGCGAAAGCAGGATAGAATGTCAAAGTGTCGCCTAATTCACTTCTTTTGAGGGGAACATTTCGTTTAATTTTGGAAAATGGTCCATCCGGAAGCCGACACTGATGAAGAGCATTGTCATTTCGAACAGCGAACTGATCCAGCTGAGCATCAACTTCATGCGTAAGTATATTTCTTATGATCATATTGGTAAATATGTGTACTGTTTTATGTACAACGTATCTGTGTGTTTGTAGGAATATCCAGCAATATGCGCGTTTGTAAATTCCCACACTACGAACGATTCGAACTATTGCATCTCAAAATTATAGGCTAGGCTCTCTGCGTCTGGTTGTGTTAGAAGTATCAGGTTGACTATGTTTTTCCGGTCATATTCGTAATAAATAGCTCATGCCTGGCGTGTAGTGGCGTGGCTAGGATTCTAAAACTGATGTCCTTGCACAATCGATATTAGCTTACTCTAAGTTAGTTCAGGAAATAGCAATAAAATAACCACTTAGATAAACAGACCTAGCCTACTTCAGATTGAGGCATTGTTATTGATGAGTTGCGTGTAGTTGATTTGGAATATCAGTGTTTATTTAGTTTAGCTAATGTTGTTTCGTTGTGTAAGGCCCACGGGAACAGGCATAGAGTGGAATTTCCTCTCTGACTGTCGTAAAGCAATTCGCCAGGTGCAGAGTCTGATGCTGTCGGGACAGAGTGGCCCGTAAAACCTTGGCATCTGGCTTTGCGACAGTTAACAGTTGACACCTCTTTTCTACGGGAAAGCAATTCTGAAATTACCCCAACGTCCTGGAGGTTTCAGATTGCAAGTAATAGAATCACATGACAGAAATGGGGCGAATTGCTCAGGACAGTTTAGGGACAGCCACAGTGCCCTCACCTGGTGTCACTGGGTAACTTGTCTCCATACCTTCATAAGGAGAGAAATTTACTGAAGTACACTTTTTGTTAGGAAATAATTCCAGATTTGGGTTGAACACATTGCTACACTACACCATGCAATCTGGATACACTGTGGAAAGACATTGAGTTGGCAGTTGGTTCATGTAAGAGATTGTGCAGTTATTTCATGTTTTTCTGAGTTTTCATGACAAACACAAGAACAAATATTCATATTTGGTATGGTTTTTATGGTCTCTGTGTGAGTGATGCTCTGGTTTAGGTTTGAAAACCAGCAAACCTATAGAAAATCTATTTTTAATAACTTTGGAAGTAAACTGTATTTTTGGGACACTCCTCCTAGTAAATCCATTTGTCTGACCCACAGGAAGGAACCAAATTCCAATCTTCCCCCTCCAAGTAAATTTATGATTTTATGAGCCTTTTGTGGCGACATCAACCCGCCTGCGCTGGGTTCTTATAGGAGAGGAACAGGGCCCTCTGGGAATCTGCAATCAGACTTCCCACACAAGACTCTTTCTGTGTGTAGACTGCTGTCAGGTATGCTCATCTTTATCTTTGATATTATGTACTTTTATTGCTTGACTATTTTCTAAATTCTGTAACTACAAAATGGACTATTTTAAGTGTATAACCTACCTGACATTAAAACTGTTAATGACTTGATTTGTGTGGTCTTGGTCAATGTTTCGTTCTTGTAACAGCCCTCTAAGTCGGTTTCCCGCAATTATGACTAGGGAACTGCCCGTTGAACTTGTTTGATCACCAAGTTTTCAGTTAAGGCGGGACCGTCAGCAGAACCAAGTTGATCCTGGGATGACCAATATTGGCCCTTTCGGAGTCCCTGAACCCTAATTAGGTTATACTCCCCATGAGGGAAATCTCACAACCGCTGTGTCATCTGCAAACGGCTAGTTAAATTGTCGTTACGGGTGCATCCGCGGTGCGTACCGGGTGAAACTGTGTTGACCCTCGGTGTAGAACTTCAGACGAACTGAGTTCCATTCTAAATCAAGCCTAAATTCTAATTTGGAACATAACTTTTAATTTGGAGTCAGATATAACGAGTAAGATCAGCGGGGATAGTAGAACATAGATACAGTATTCACAGGCTGCTTAAAGAATAACCTTTTTCCAACAGCAACAGAGGAAGACATTCTGCATAAACCTTCACTCCGAACTATTTCCCTCCTTGGTGTAGTTTCGAGAGCCTACAGTTGATAGCTTGCATTATTTGTAAATGTGTGCTGTATTACATTCTCTGTGTGTTTGTAGGAATATTCACTAATATGCGCGCTTGTAAATTCCCACACTACGAACAATTCTAACCATTGCTTCTCAAAATTATAGGCTACCCCTCTGCATCTGGTTGTGTATGTTTGGTTCTTTGTTTGTATGTGATGTCACATTTCATAAATTTTGTTTTCATTAGTTAGTGGTTTGTCCCTTTTTTGTAAAGTACATTTAATTTTCACCTGTTGAAGGAAATGTGCTATATAAATAAAGTTTGATTTGATTTCACATTTCCTAACAATTTTGTTTTTATTATATTTACAGAGATGTTGATCAGGAAACACGGCCTAGTTCACCACTAACTAAGAGGCCAGGCAGGTGTTGCAAGAGTACACCAGTCTCATCTCATCTTCCATGCAGTTTACTTCAATAAATGTTCTAAAATCAAAAGATGTCTTTGTTTCGGTCTTCTAAATGGCTCACTGAGTCTTTGTCTTAGTGGTGGGGAGGCATGCAGCCATGTGTGAATAGCCTACTTAGCTGGCAAGTACTCCTTCCCAATGCATATTCATTACAGAAAGGCCATTTGCCCTCCCATTCTCACCTGGTGTTGAAAAATAGTAGTCACAACACTAACTTTTAGCAATTTATTTTATATTTCTCATTGGATTTGCTAAAATATTTTGTCATCTTTTGATACCCAAGACCTTGAAGAACACATTTCAGTGACCAAAAGTCTAAGTCACAATTGTTTAGTGTGTTTTATTACTACATTCCTGTGCATGTTCAAAACCACTGTTTACAGTTTGTGTGTTTTTAGAGCAGTTTACAATCAACACATGGTTATGACATACTTACTGCTGCCATATTATTGTAGCTGAGTGTGTGCTGAAAACAAAGATATATGAAGTTGATGAAATTTGCACAAATGTCAGAGCATCGCACAATCACCAGTGTGCCTCATTTTACCCTTAGACCCCAGAGGGTTAAACAACAAACTGTTTCATAGGCCACATACAAGATGGCGTTTTAACACATCTTTACTCAAAGATCCTGATTTTGACAGTTTCCTTGAGAGAGTGGGCATCCTTCATGTAAATAAATGACTCTCCGGACACCTCACGCACACTACTCTTGGAAACCGCAAAAACAGTTATAAGGGGCAAAATTGTCATACTCATCTCATAAGAAAAAGAAAGAGAACATGAAAAATATCTGGAAGAAAAAATTATAAGCTTAGAAAATGCATGTGTTAGAAATCCATCACAAGACGATTTCAATGAACTTAAAAAACATAATTTTCAACTAAATTGTTTAATAAATAGGATAATACAATTTTTTATAAAAAAGGCTCAGATATAACAACTTTGAATATAGTAACAAATCAGGCAAATACCTTGCAAAACAGGTACAGCAGAAAAAGATTAAATCCATTATCCCAGCCATAAAAAATTCAGCAGGACAGACTGTGCAATCACTACAAGAAATAAACCGCACATTTTAGAAATTTTACAGCCGATTATATTCCACAGACATTAAACCCATCCCACTGAACATAAATTCCTTTCTAAACAGTATAATACTTCCAAAATTAACAAAAGATCATGCAGATTCATTAGACTCACCAGTTACATCATATGAATTCCATAGAGCACTTCTTCAAATAGCTAATAGCGAAGCCCCAGGTCCCGATGGTTTCCCTGATGAATTTTTAAAACATTTTTGGCAAACTATTTCACCTCTTTTTCGCAGAATGGCACAAACAATTCAACTTAACTCCAAAATTCCACATCACATGAACACTGCTATCATTTCAGTCCTCTTAAAACCTGATAAAGACTCCACCCTCCCCTCCAGCTATCTATCCAGCCACTATCATTAATCAACACCGACATTAAAATCATCAGTAAAGCCTCAGCTATAAGAATAGAAACTGTCACACCATTTATTATCCACTCTAACCAAACTGGATTCATCAAAGGTAGGCACTCCTATAACAATACTTGCAGGCTATTCAACTGAATACACCATGCAACCCTGAATAAAATGGACACAGTCATCACCTCATTAGATGCTGAACAAGCATTTGACAAGCTAAATTGGACATTTTTATTCACTACAGTGAAAACATTTGGGTTCGGAGAGACATTTGTCAACTGGATAAGGACACTGTACAACTCACCAATGGCTACTGTCACAACTAATGGACTAATCTCACCAAGTTTTATATTACAAAGGGGGACCAGGCAAGGATGCCCACTCTCTCCCTCTTTATTTGCCATTTTTATCGATGTATTATATCTCAATGGTAATCATACAAAAACGCAATATTATGTTAACGGACTGGCTAGCTAATACTACTGGTTTAATCAATTCCTGCTGCCTCTGAGCTGGTGTCATGTTCATGCACACTGTAACGGACGTTAACTGAATTTTGATGCAAGCACAGTCAGCCAGACTAACGTTAGGTTAGTTTTCTCCTCTGTGTCGATGGAAAAAGCAGCAAGAAAAGTAATGTCGCAAAAAAAGGACATATCATTCTGGAGTTGAGAAAAGAAAGAAGAAAACAGAAGATGAAAAAAAACAGCAAGATGAAGGTATGTTTGCATGACTAATTACAGTATTTTACCATAAACATTCCACTGGCTAGATAGATGCATCAAACAAGCCTTTAGTTCAGTCAAGGTATGTTCAGCTAGCGTTAGCTAGCTAGCCATCGTTTTAATCAAACACTTTAGGTATATTCCCCCGTTAAAATAGAAATTTCTCTAGCTAGCTACCTTGCTATTATACATAAACATAGGTGGATTTAAGATGTCAAGGTTATTTAGGATGTTTAATCAAACGTTAACTTTCCTAAGACAAGATATGGTAGCTAGGCTATGTTGTTAGCTAACGTTAAGTAGGTGTGCGAATGATCAAGCGTTGACAATAGTCAATAGTATTGGCGGTGCCGAGGCAATGGGGGGCCCCCAAATCAAGTTCTGCTTAGGGCCCCATAAAGGCTTGGGCCAGCTCTGCTCATAACATTATGACTATTCTCATAATATTACCTTTTTTCTTGAAATAATGACTTTATAATCATTAAATTGTGACTTTATTCTGGTAATATTATGATTTTTTCTCAATTACCACTTTATTCTCATAATAATACAACCTTATTGTCATAATATTACGTTTAATATTAATATTACCTTATTCTGGAATTTTTTCCCCCTCAATGTGGCCCTAATACTCCGTTGTAGTACAGTGTGTATGTGTGTAGCGTTATTCTTTTTTCCCACCTGCATTCTGTGAAGACCCGCCCCTACTCTGCCTCTGATTGGCTCTGATGCTGATATTCTTCTTCACTGAATGTGGGCGGGGGAAAAAAAATAAGGCATGTATGTGTTAAACCCCGCCCTGTACTCCTCCGGGAGCAGCGCACAATTTTGTTTGAGTTATTTGACTTTGATTTATTTATTTGAGTTTGTCAAGCACGTTAAACATCAGCACTTTTTAAGTTTATTTTTTAAACAATTGAGGGTATTGCAATTTCTTGTTTGTGCTGTGATTTAAATAAAGAAAAAACATTTATCTGCAACTTATTCCTGTTTACAATCATTTACACAATGTGTTCAGAAATTACCAATGTGTATGGGAACTGACATAAAAGGTAACCCTTAAAATGTATTATTGCGGTGCCAAACGGCGCGGTAAATTTTGGGTGCACCTAAATTATGTGCTGGTGCATCTAAATGAAAAAGTTAGGTGCACCAGTGCAACCAATGTAAAATTTAGTCTGGACTCTGGACTCTGGAGATCAAAACTAGGCCTCTAAGCACAAGCTTCCTAGTCAGTTGATTGTGCTCTCTACCTTAACCAGCCACACCCTTCTTCTTTCTACTTTTCCCTCCATTTCCTGGACTCCTCCCCTTCCCTCCAACCTATTTACTCAGGGTCCTAGATTGAGTGCTTATTCTAAGAATAATTGAATATGAGTATGAGACAAAGGGAAACAGAATTCATACAACACAAAACTCATGGAACATTAGGGTTACAATACCATTACCATTCAGCTGAAATTGTATACAATAAGAACATTGCTTTCAAGGTCGCCAAATTTCAAGTCTTCTGTTTATATTTAGGCAATAATTTTTCTTGCCAATCTGTAACATTTTCAGTTTGTGTACTCAAAAATTAATATTTTGTTTATGCAGGAGAAACAATGTGTACTTTCATGCAAGCCTAACAAACATAATTAGAAATGTTATTTCACGAAATGCTTTTCAGTTGTCATTATAATATTTTGCCACCGGATGGCAGTGTATTTGACAGAACTTACATTGTCGAGCTCAAGTTGTTGCTGGCACAAGGTTGGGTCTCCACTGCTATACTGAAGGACTCCTTGCCCAGTACTCATCAGAGAAGCTTGTAGGTGGACTCATCTTGTTTCAAAGAGTCAGAATCTGAACTGGAGATTGTGGCAAGTGAGTGCCACCCCTCCTGTTTAAAACACACTCACGGGAGACAACCGTTTCCGTAAGTAGCACTGCCGTGCTCTTTTATTTACACTCGCGTCTTTTACAGACAATTTTCACAATCAACCCGGTTCCGTAGCCGCCTTGTCATCAGCCCTCCTCGCTCCGGCTTCCAGTCTTCCTTTTAAAAACCCCAGGCTCACTGTTGAAAGCAATCAGAGGCAATCAGCGCAATTAAACAATTAACAATTATCGGCGCTGATTACCTCCAGCTGACAGTTGTGACGACGGATCCGAGAGCCGCTCGTCTCACACTCTCTCTCTCTGCAGCCGACGCTCAAACCACGCCCACCCCACCATATACCCCCACCGCCCGACTTAGGCCGGGGAGCCATCCGGCCGATGACCAACCCCCCCCCCTCTCCCCCCCCCCCCTCCTCCTGGGGGCGAGAGAGGAAGTCCGCCACGACCATCCGTGCACCCGGTCTATGGATCACCTTGAAGTTAAGAGGCTGCAAAGCCAGATACCACCGAGTGATCCGGGCGTTGGTATCCTTCATGCGGTGGAGCCATTGGAGGGGGGCATGGTCCGAACAGAGGGTGAATGGGCGACCCAGCAGGTAATACCGGAGGGCTCCGACCGCCCACCGAATGGCCAGGCACTCTTTCTCTACCATGCTGTACTTCGCCTCCCGTTGTGACAGTTTTCGGCTAATGTACAGCACGGGGCGGTCGACTCCCTCCACCTGCTGGGTCAAAACAGCCCCCAGCCTTCTGTCCGACGCGTCAGTCTGCAAAACAAAAGGGAGAGAGAAGTTAGGTGTGAACAAGAGCGGCTCCCCACAGAGAGCTTCTTTTACCCTCTCAAACACCTGCTGGCACGGTTCCGTCCACTGGACCGGATCTGAGGCACCTTTTCAGGTTAAGTCAGTTAGGGGGCTGGTTAGCTCCGAAAATGCCGGGATGAACCTTCTGTAATAGCCGGCCAGCCCCAAGAACCTCCTTACCTCTTTTTTTGACTTGGGTCGGGGACAGGCTGCAATCGCAGCGGTTTTGTCCACTAGAGGACCTGTCCACTTCCCAAGTGGTACCCCAAATACCGTACCTCCGCTCGGCCAATAGCACACTTCTTTGGGTTAGCCGTGAGCCCTGCCTGCCTTAAGGATTCGAGCACTGCCCCCACATGCTGCAAATGCTGCTCCCAACTGCTGCTATGGATGATTACATCATCCACATAGGCAGCAGCATAACCAGCATGCAGACGCAATACCCGATCCATCAGGCGCTGGAAGGTGGCAGGGGCTCCGAATAACCCAAACGGAAGTGTCCTGAATTGGTACAAACCATCCGGAACGGAGAAAGCTGTTTTTTCCTTAGATTTGGCAGATAAGGGAATCTGCCAGTAACCCTTGGTTAAATCCAGCGTCGAAAAAAATCGAGCCGTGCCAAGCCGATCCAAGAGCTCGTCGACCCGAGGCATTGGATAAGCATCAAACCGTGACACTTCATTTACCTTTCTATAATCCACACAGAAGCGAATAGACCCATCAGCACAATGGGGCTACTCCAGGGACTGTGGGATTCCTCTATTACCCCCAGCTCTAGCATTGCCTTTATCTCTGCCTGAACCAATTTCTTTTTGTGTTCCGGCAATCTATAGGGGCGGGTCCGCACCGTCACCCCCGGGGAAGTCTCAATGTGGTGGTGTATGAGGTGCGTGCGTCCTGGTATGGGGGAAAACACATCAGCAAAACGCTTTTGCAACAAGGCAAGGTCTGCTCTCTGATTCGGTGAGAGATGGTCATCTGAAAGGGTTGAGATCTGATTGGATGAATTTGGTACCTCCGGCCCCAGCTCATCTCTCTCCTTATCCACCGTAACCAGAGAGACAGCCACCCCCTCCTTCCACGCTTTCAGGAGATTGAGGTGATAAATCTGCTTTGCCCCCTCTCTATCAGTACGCTCTACCACATAGTCAACCTCCCGCACTCGCCGTGTGACCTCAAAGGGCCCTTGCCACTTGGCGAGTAATTTAGAACTAAAGGTAGGGAGTAACACAAGAACTTTATCTCCCGGTGAAAATTGCCGTAGTTTAGCTCCTCTGTCGTAGTGCTGTTGCTGACGTGCCTGCGCCTCGAGCAAATTCTCCCATGACAACTTACCCAGTGTATGGAGTTTTGCTCGCAGGTCCAGCACGTATTGTAATTCATTTTTACTAGGACTCAGACCCTCCTCCCAGTTTTCTTTAACTAGGTCCAATATCCTCCGTAGTTTCCTACCGAACAGTAGTTCAAAGGGAGAAAATCCCGTGGAGGCCTGGGGAACCTCCCGCACTGCAAACACCAGAGGAGATAACCACTTATCCCAATTACGGCTATCCTCATGAACGAACTTCCGGATCATAGACTTCAACGTTCTATTAAAACGCTCAACCAGCCCAACCGTTTGGGGATGGTACACGCTGGTTCTAATAGAATGAATGCCCAATAACCCGTACAGCTCGCGTAGTGTGCGTGACATAAACTGTGTGCCCTGATCAGTCAGAATCTCTTTCGGGATTCCGACTCGGGAGATTATTTGAAACAATGCCTGCGCAACACTTTTTGCCGAAATGCTGCGCAAAGGAACTGCTTCGGGATACCTTGTTGCATAATCCACCAGAACTAACACAAAACGGTATCTCTGCGTGCTCCGATCAAACTGCCCGATGAGGTCCATCCCCACTCTCTCAAAAGGGACCTCCATTAGCGGAAGGGGGCACAACGGCGCTTTTGGTATAGCCGGGGAATTTACTAGTTGGCATTCAGGGCACGACGCTCACCACCGACGCACGTCGGCCCAAATGCCCGGCCAATAGAAACGGTCCATTATCCGGTTCAGTGTTTTCTCATACCCTAAATGACCAGCCATGGGGTTAAAATGAGCCGTCTGAAAAACCATTTCCCGAGAGCTTTTAGGCACCAGCAATTGGGTGATTTCCTCATTAGTCTGAGTGTCACGACACACTCTGTATAACCTATCCCGAATTATTACAAAATAAAAAAAACCCGGTCGGCCGATGGCACCTCACCCAATTCGCCATCTCCCCCGGGAGGCCATCGATTCGAGGGCCACCAGCTCCACCACCTCGTCGGCTGACCGGAGTTTCGGTCGCAGCCACCGACGCGCCATGTCCAGCAGTCTCTGGGCGTATGCGAACGGTCGGTCTTCTCCTGCCAAGGCCATCTCCCTGAACCGCCGCCGGTGTTCTTCCGGGCTGTATCCCAGGCGGTCCAGGACCGCCTTCTTCAGGTTGACATAGACCGTCCGCGCTGTGGGGGGTAAGCTGTGTGCAGCTCGTTGTGCTTCCCCAGTTAAGAGGGGCAGGAGGCGGACGACCCACTCCTCCTCCGGCCATTTACTTGCCCTCGAGGCCACCTCAAACCCCTCAAGGAATGCCTCCGCGTCATCCTCCGGGGTCATTTTTGGCAGATGGAGAGCTACGGGGGTCCAGTCTGTCGCTCTCGGGAGCTGGTTTCTCCCGCAGCCGCCAGCTGAAGTAGAGCCTGCGTCTGGAGGGACGTCTGCGCCCGCAGAGCCTCCAGCTGTTCGGGGTGCATCGCCGCCTGCCTCTCCTGCATCGCCGCCATCCCCTCCAGCATCCTTGCCAGCGCTACCACTGGTTGTGCCGTTTCCCCCTGCTCCTGGCTGTGCTCCATGTTGTCTCCTCTGTGTACTGTGTTTACTACTGCCTCCCCGTACGGGCCACCACTGTGGCAAGTGAGTGCCACCCCTCCTGTTTAAAACACACTCACGGGAGACAACCGTTTCCGTAAGTAGCACTGCCGTGCTATTTTATTTACACTCACGTCTTTTACAGACAATTTTCACAATCAACCCGGTTCCGTAGTCGCCTTGTCATCAGCCCTCCTCGCTCCGGCTTCCGGTCTTCCTTTTAAAAACCCCAGGCTCACTGTTGAAAGCAATCAGAGGCAATCAGCGCAATTAAACAATTAACAATTATCGGCGCTGATTACCTCCAACTGACAGTTGTGACGACGGATCCGAGAGCCGCTCCTCTCACACTCTCTCTCTGCAGCCGAAGCTCAAACCACGCCCACCCCACCACAGAGATAATAACAGTCATATGTACACAATACTTTCGGCATGTTTCTAACGGCAAAACGAACAACAATGATAATTATTCAGGAAAACTGCTAAGTAAACAATGGCTATGCCATTGATGCTTCTCTGTGTTAGCACATTTGTTAAACTAAAAACTGCCATGGATTTTGTTCCCTCTACCCTTTCCATGATAAGGATACTGACTTTCCCATGATTGGTGCCATCTGTGGATTTCCAAAAGGCATAGATGTCCCCCCCCCCCAAGCCTATTTTGCCACATTGCCACTTTTTTAACAGTTAAGATAGTTAAGCACCTTTAGATAGTAAGGTAATGTCAGATGGGAGTGTTAACAATATCGAAGTCATAGAACAATTTAAAAGTGAAAATACTTTATCACGGTGGCAGGAATTCAGGAACTGCAGGACCATGCCTACTTTTGTTTTTGTCAGATCCCGAGAGTGTGTGGGGCGAAAGTTATTCTGTGTTTATTTTCGTGGGGCAGAATAAGCACTCTCTGTAAATAAAACCCAGAATACAGCTCATCTGTCCCTACCAGCGAGGTCATGTGGTGTGACAGGCATATTACTTCGAAAACACACTCATTAAAAAAAAACAAAAAACAATGCCACTGACATTTCCAATCCATCACCAAAAAGTATTTATATATTAGTGTACTTCATTGAGATCATTGTCCCGAAGTTGCAGGAAAAGTGAGTGTAGCAAGTTTGGCTTGTTAATTTCAGTTCCTCTGAACATACTTCGCTATTTATCACATTCCTTTGTGTGCCAATAAAACTGCACCCCAGACCCACAGAACTATGCACACCAGACCTACAGAACTGCACCACAGACCTACAAAACTGCACCACAGACATGTGGAATTATACACCCAGACCCACATGTTGTTACATGTTGCCCCATCCCAGCACTTTTTGGTAATTTGTATTTGTCCTAATAGCTTATTCTTCTGCCTAGTTGGCTTTGCAGAGGTTAGGTCTGAATAGTGTTCACTGTGTGAACTAAACTGTGTTCTTGGTTAGAAATAGCTGTACAAAATAAGTATTATACCTTACTGAACCTGTGTTTAGCAGTTGTCTGTGACCATGAAATGCACTTTTTGTATGTCGCTTTGGATAAAAGCGTCTGCCAAATAAATGTAATGTAATATAAATGTAATGTAAATGCACCACAGACCTGCAAAACTCTGCACCACTGACCCACAGAATTATAAACCACAGACCTACAGAACTTCACCACAGACCTGCACTACAGACCAACAGAACTGCAACACAGGCCCACAGAACTGCACCACAAACCCACGGAACTGCAATAAAGACTCACAGAATTGCACCCCAGACCCACAGAACTAAGCACCACAGATCTGCAACACAGACCCACAGAACTGCACCATAGACCCAAAGAAATATGCACCACAGACCCACAGAACTCTATGGATGGTAAATGGACTGCATTTATATAGCTCTTTCATCCAAAGCGCTTTACAATTGATGCTTCTCATTCGCCAGAGCAGTTAGGGGTTAGGTGTCTTGCTCAAGGACACGCCCAGGGCGGGGTTTGAACCGGCAACCCTCCGACTGCCAGACAATCGGTCTTACCTCCTGAGCTACGTCGCCTCCTACATTCTACACCACAGACCCACAGAACTCTGCACCACAGACCATCAGAACTGCAACATAGACCCACAGAAATCTGTACCACTGAACTGCACCACCGACCCACAGAACTCTGTACCACTGACCCACAGAATTATGCACCCCAGACCCTCAGAACTGCATCACAGACCCACAGAACTGCACCACAGACCCACAGAATTATATACCCCAGACCCACAGACCTGCACCACAGACCCACAGAACTGCTAAATATACCCATAGAACTGCACCACAAACCCACAAAGACAAACAGAACTCACCTCCTCGATTTTTACATTTCCCTAGGGGACACCTTAGTGACATCATCACCCTGTGCCAAGAATCTCGGAGTGGTGATGGACAATAGGTTGTCCCTCTCCAAGAACATTGCAGCAGTAAGCCGGGCATGCAGATTTTTCCTGTATAACATCTGGAGAATCCGCCCCTCTCTCACCACCTACTCAACCAAGCTCCTGGTCCAAGCAGTGGTACTATCCCGCCTGGACTACTGCAACTCTCTTCTGTCTGGACTACCAGCATCTGCCATCAGACCCCTGCAACTCATTCAGAATGCTGCAGCTCGTCTGGTCTTCAACCTCCCCAGACACTCCCACATCACTCTCCTGCTCACTATTCTCCACTGGCTGCCTGTTATAGCTCGCATCAAATTTAAAACATTGGTCCTAGCATACCAGGCAGTCAAGGGATCAGCCCCAGCATACCGCCACAAGATATTCAAACCCTACATGCCAGCCAGACCCCTCCGTTCTGCTACCTCAGGACGCCTGGCACCTCCGGCCCTTCGCACCTGCGCTTCCCGAATACATCTCCTGTCTGTTCTGGCCCCATGATGGTGGAATGACCTCCCCCTGGAGGTCAGAACAGCTGAGACACTGACCCATTTCAAGCGATGACTGAAGACTCACCTCTTCAGGCTGCACCTCTCCCCATCCCTCCCTACCTCCCTGTAATCTCTTAAATGACTGTAAGCTTAGGGTTGTAACTAGGTAGCTGTTTCATAGGTGACTTAGTTAATGCACCTTTTGCATAGACTGCGTTGTTGCTGTTCTCGTTTGTGTTAGTGTTAATCAGTTTAACCTTCAGGGTCCAAGTTGAACTATGTGGTTGTTCCTTGCACTTGGACCGGTACTTCTCTCTAGGGTTTTCGACATACTTGTTCCTGGTTATGGTTATACACTTTGTTGTACGTCGCTCTGGATAAGAGCGTCTGCCAAATGCCTGTAATGTAATGTAATGCACCACAGATCCACAGAACTGCACCACAGATCCACAGAACTGCACCCCAGACCCACAGAACTAAGCACCCCAGACCCACAGAACTGCACCCCAGACCCACAGAACTATGCAACCCAGACCCACAGAACTGCTCCGCAGACCCACAGAACTATGCACCACAGACCCACAGTACTAAGCACCACAGATCCACAGAACTAAGCACCACAGACCCTCAGAAATATGCACTACAGACCCTAAGAGCTGCACCACAGATCCACAGAACTGTACACCACAGACCCACAGAACTGCACCACAGACTCTCAGAACTCTGTACCACTTACCCACAGAATTATACACCCCAGACCCACAGAACTTCACCACAGACCCATAGAACTGCAACACAGACCCACAGTACTGCACCACAGACTCTCAGAACTCTTCACCACAGTCTCAGAACTATGCACTACAGACCCTCAGAACTGCACCAGAGATCCACAGAACTCTATACCACAGACCCACAGAACTATGCACCACAGACCCACAGAACTGCAACACAGATCCACAGAACTGCACCACAGACCCACAGAACTAAGTACCACAAATCCACAGAACTGCACCACAGACCCACAGAACTATGCACCCCAGACCCACAGAATTATGCACCACAGACCCACAGAACTAAGCACCACAGATCCACAGAACTGCACCACAGATCCTCAGACTTATGCACTACAGACCCTCAGAGCTGCACCACAGATCCACAGAACTCTGCACCACAAACCATCAGAACTGCACCACAGACTCACAGAAATCTGTACCACTGATCCACAGAATTATACACCCCAGACCCACAGAACTGCACCACAGACCCACAGAAATCTGTACCACTGATCCACAGAATTATACACCCCAGACCCACAGAACTGCACCACAGACCCACAGAAATCTGTACCACTGATCCACAGAACTGCACCACAGACCCACAGAACTGCACCACAGACATATTGGGATGGCAGGTATGCCATCCCGCCAAGTTACGCCTTGGCGGGGGCATGCCCCATACCTATACAGCACCGAGAGTTTGGCACTTTTCAGGGTTCAGAAATAACCACAACAGCCACAGACACTCAGCCCTTAAAAACATTAAATTCTGTACATTCTGACCCCATTTCAACAGACATATTTCATAAACAACTTCACATGTCCACACAATAAAGCCCCAAACTAAGGAGATTTTGCGTTTTCTCCTTCTTTTTCTTCTTCTCTTTCTTCTTCTTCTTCTTCTCATTCTTATTTTTCCTGCCGCCTATCCCACTAACAACGTCTCCCCATTGGACATTTTACCAACACCAGCCAAATCTTCACCTACACGACCCAATCAAAAACTCGCATACACACGCAAAATACCCATACCTTTTTACTTTGAAACATTTCCAGTGTAAACAGCTATTCTGCCTGTGGCCTAGTGGGCAAGGTTAATCTTGGGAACATGGGGTCGTAGGTTCAAGCCCAGCTAAGAACGCATTTCTTTAACCTGCTTTTACCCTCACTAATAATTGTCTACTCCTTCTCAATTATTGCTTTTGCACCATATCTACCCGCCGTTCACCGAACGTATACACTGCATTATGACGTACCGTCTGCACGTTCAGTTATTAACCGGCTACAATATTGCAAAGCCATATGGATTCAAGGGAGCTCGTCTGTGCTTACTCGGCTGTGCTCTTCTTTAAAACCACGGACAGGTTTGCTAATGATATTTCACGCATTGCATAGCTATGTCATGGTCCTGCCCTAACAAAGTGACAGACTGGTAAACCTCCGGTTGAACGATGGAATCCCGCCTCGCCCTCAGGCAGATAATTTCCTCTTTTACACTAACGTTCTCTCACGCTTATATTTGCTTCACCAAAACTCACTCACGGCCACCCATATGCATTTCATGACGGCAAATGTATTCCTTTCATTAAAAAGTTACACCCGTTCACCACTGTGCCATTTCGACTATCTGTATTTCTTCACTTGGCTACCGTACAAAACCTTCTTATCAGCAAACGCCACATTTCTACATTCATGTTACCTTGCCCTGTTCTTTATCTAGCCACATACAAACAATTACTATGTATGTACATTCTGCAATTCCTCATGAAAACATTACATTTAAAATCATGACTCACTCATAATTATAACTACTAGTACTGAACATAAGAAAAGAACATCAGTGCAATAGACTTCACACATTACTTAACCCTCCACTTTAACAGCTAATGTTTTATAGCAACTGTTATATATACCGTTCGATAAGGAAACTAAGCTCGCTCATGGTCACTTCATTTACTTCGCACTATAGTCTGTAATCGTGTCACCCTTCACCTACATGCCCATTCTGCTAAAACATATGGTTTCATCTATGCTGTTTCATAATTTCATCCTAATTTCTCTCACACGGTTGTTATTTTATCGTATGCAAAGCCTGCTGGGACATATGCGTCTGCTCCTATTCTCCACTATCATGTTTTCCGTTTTAGCAGATAAGACTATCAAAATGCCTTATGAACCTTACAAACACTAAAAGTGCATCTCCACGAAATAACAGACAACGGAGCAGGACAGAAGGGTACACAAGTTGCGACCTAGGGAGCTCTAATTCTACGGGCTTGCTGATTCTTTTGTCAATCAAGGCTCGTTGGATGGCCATCAAACACATGATCACACTGCAGTTGATGTATACCTGTAATACTGTCACATGACCACAGCCAGGGGCCACAGGGGGTCTCCAGGATGGGTGTGGCAGTTTGGCTGCTTGAAAAATGAAAAACATTTGTTTTCTGACCATCACCTCACGTCTTCAAACTCTCCACTGAATTTGAAAGCTTGAATTTCAAACTTGAACTCAGTTTTCTTTCCTGGGCAAATGATGAGGGTTTCATTTAATGTGCGACTGTAAAACAAAAACATGTGATGTCATCCAAGGAACAGTCAACATTTTGAATGAGTCTTTTGAAAATATAAGAACGTCCTTTGTGTTGTTGGGAACAAATCTTCTGTATGACACCATTATCCAAAAATCTATCTTTAAAAGCCAAGACAGCATTGTTTACTCCTGTTTCATTTCCTCCAACACTCTTTTCACAACTGTAAGGCTCTTAATACAAAGCTGTGAGCTCAATGTGGACAAAGCAAAGACTTTGTATTTCTCCAGCCCTCATTCCCAACCAATCGCTAATGCAAATATTTCAACTAGTACATATCGCCATTAACTGGGGAATGGATCAAATAAGAGAATCATAAAAATATTTGGGAATTTGGTTTGATGAAAAGCTCAGTTTTAAGACCAGATTGACAATTCTTTAAAAAATAATGCAGAAAGTGACTGTTCATTGACACAGTTACTTGTGCTTAATCACAAATGCAAGATCTCTCAATCTCCATTGTCATCTGTATAAAAGTGTAGGCTTAGCTTTTTGTCTCTGACTTACCATTGTGATCTGTATGCGAGTGCAGGCTTAGCCTCTTTACGTCTCTGACTCATCATTGTGATCCGTATGAGAGTGCAGGCTTAGCCTCTTTAAGCCTCTGACTCATTGTGATCCGTATGAGAGTGCAGGCTTAGCCTCTTTACATCTCTGACTCCTCATCATTGTGATCCCTATAAGAGTGCAGGCTTAGCCTCTTTAAGCCTCTGACTCATTGTGATCCGTATGAGAGTGCAGGCTTAGCCTCTTTACGTCTCTGACTCATTGTGATCCGTATGAGAGTGCAGGCTTAGCCTCTTTACGTCTCTGACTCATCATTGTGATCCGTATGAGAGTGCAGGCTTAGCCTCTTTAAGCCTCTGACTCATTGTGATCCGTATAAGAGTGCAGGCTTAGCCTCTTTAAGCCTCTGACTCACCATTGTGATCCGTATGAGAGTGCAGGCTTAGCCTCTTTAAGCCTCTGACTCATTGTGATCCGTATGAGAGTGCAGGCTTAGCCTCTTTACGTCTCTGACTCATTGTGATCCGTATGAGAGTGCAGGCTTAGCCTCTTTACGTCTCTGACTCATTGTTATCCGTATAAGAGTGCAGGCTTAGCCTCTTTAAGCCTCTGACTCATTGTGATCCGTATAAGAGTGCAGGCTTAGCCTCTTTAAGCCTCTGACTAACCATTGTGAAATCATTATGGGTTCCCAAATTTACACCAAACAGGGCATTCCTACGGTGCTCTCACTGGAAGTCATTCATTTTCAATGGAGAGAGACGACCCACGTAATTCCTACTGCACTCTGCCAGACTGCTTATAATAATTGTCCTTGAGGCTCTTGCTTGGTTAGCATGTTCAGCAGCGTACAAACGAATGGGTTGGCTAGCCAAACTCTGGTCACGGGAGATATCTATTTGATCGTGGCATCATGTAGTTTACAGCAGCATTTCTATGCAATTAGACTGCATGGATAAAGGTGTTAGCATTCTTTAATGACATTCTGTGTTTGTACAAATAAATGCTTAATAGAAAAAATAAAACAAGTTAAAACATTTTAATTGTTTGTATTTGACATACGATTACATAAATACCGGCTTTAATGTTGACTGGTGAATCATTCCTACCACACTCCACGAAGTGCCGATTCTACCCAATTAACTTGTTTATTTCTCATACAAGGAAAGAAAGTTAACGGCTTTAGCTAATAACCGTGATCCAGACTTTTTGTGCTTTTGACATCAAAAAATCTGTAAGATTACAGATTATTGAAATGATGGCTTTAAGGAAAGATTCGCAACATTTAGAAATATTTGTTTTTAGGTTCCCCACAGGGTTAGGGTACATTTACATTACTTTTATTTGGCAGATGCTTTTATCCAAAGCAACGTACAAAAAGTGCATTTCACGGTCATGGTGTGACCCAAATACAGGGTGAAGAACTAAGGCTTAAGGAGTATGGAGACTACAACAACAAAACAACAGTCTGACAGAATGGTAATTGTGAGAACTTTAGCAAAGCTTATCGGTTTGCTTGGGGTTTAAATAGAAGGCCAACAGGTGCAAATCGTACACAGATTAGCATGCGTATAATTCAATTAAGAAAACAATAAAACAATCAAGGGTATAATTAAATCAAGTAAATCAATCAAGAAAACTAAAAGGCCGTAATAACCAAAGGCGCAGGAAAAACAGATAGCCATAAAAAATTAAAGAATAATGCAGGATGGAAAGGAAATGGTGATAACTCATGGACAACTACAATACACAGCTTCAAAAAGATACAAGACTTATTTTGTACAGCTATTTCTAGCCAAGAACACAGTTTAGTTCACACAGTGAACACTATTCTGATCTAACCTCTGCAAAGCCAACTAGGCAGAAGAACAAGCAACAGTATTAGAGCAAATACAAATTACCAAAAAGTGCTGAGATGGGGGAACATGCAAATAACAGCAATAATTTGCTCCAGTGACCAAAGATGCTCCTGCATTCGGCAGCAGGTGTGTGCGTCATCCGTTTTAAAAACAGTCCGTTCAGCGATCTCGTTCCTGACACAGAAATAATTAACCAGTCCTTCTAAAACGAGCTTTGTGGAATTGGAAACAAAATACAAAAGGGACACGTCCTCCGAATAGATCGCGTGGGCACCGGACTGCTCTGCCCACGGCGCTGTTCGGGACATGCAGTCGGCTTGCATATCGCCAGTAAAGATGTTTAATATGCCAAATTCGCCAATAATCAACCAAAACTGCAATGACTCGTAAAATTGACATTCAGTCAATGAATTACGGGCTCTCGCAGGTGTATTGTGGACACGCAGCATTATATTTAAGGCCTTTTAATTGCCTGGGGCAAATAAAAGGGACGATTACGCTCCATGGTGAACAAAGACACTCCTGCATTCGGCAGCAGGTGCGTGCGTCACCCATTTTAAAAACAGTTTGTTACGCGATTAGCAATCTCATAAATCAGAATTCCCGAAACATAAATAATTAACCAGTCCATCTAAAACGACCGTTGTAGATTTGGAAATCTTTTACACAAAACAATTGACCAAAATACACACCTGTAATCAGCCGCAGATGGGTGCATCATCCGTTTTAAAAACAGTTCGTTACGCGATTAGCTATCTCGTAAATCAGAATTCCCAACACAGAAATAATTAACCAGTCCATCCAACACGAACGCTGTGGCATTGGATAGAATTTACACAAAACAATTAACCAAATACAAACCTGTTATTGGCAGCAGGTGTGTGCGTCATCCATCAAATACATTTGATTACACTATTAGCGATCTCATGAAACAAAATTCCCCAGACAGAAATAATTAACCAATGCATCCAAAACGAACGTTGTGGCATTGGAAACAATTTACACAAAACAATTGACCAAATACAACCTGTAATCGGCAGCAGGTGTGTGCATCACCCGTTTTAAATACAGCGATTAGCGATCTCATGAATCCAAATTTCCGAGAAAGAAATAATTAACCAGTCCATCGAAAAAGAATTATGTGCAATTGGAGACAATTTACAAGTGGTACACGTCCTCTGAATAGATCGCGTGGGCACCGGAATGCACTGCCACAGTTCGTTAAGCGAATAGCGATCTCATGAATCTGAATTCCCAACACAGAAATAATTATCCAGTCCATCCAACACCAACGCTGTGGCATTGGATACAATTTAAACTATGTTTTATTAAATTTTGTTTGGTATGAAACATATTTCATTCAATTTTTTTTAATTTTCCTGAATATGTCCATACCAAATATGTCCAGGGGATGTAATATTATGGTGCAGTTGTCATGAAAATACCCATTTGTTGAACCATTTTACATGCAAGCCATGTTATTATTACATAAGGCATAATACAATAATATAATGAAAACATGGTTTGTAAGGTTTTCCGGGGTTTGTAAACTGCTGCCGATTACAGGTTAGTATTTGATCAATTATTTTGTTTAAATTGTATCCAATGCCACAGCGTTCATTATAGAAGAACTGGTTAATTATTTCTGTGTCGGGAATTCAGATTTATGAGATCGCTATTCGCCTAACGAACTGCGGAAGCGCATTCCGGTGCCCACGCGATCTATCTGGAGGACGTGTACCGCTTGTAAAGTGTCTCCAGCTACACCAAGTTTGTTTTAGATATACTGGCTAATTATATCTGTCTCGGGAATTTGGATTTATGAGATCGCTAATAGCGTAATCAACTGTATTTAAAACGGGTCACGCACACAACTGCTGCCGATTACAGGTTAGTATTTGATCAATTATTTTGTTTAAATTGTATCCAATGCCACAGCGTTCATTATAGAAGAACTGGTTAATTATTTCTGTGTCGGGAATTCAGATTTATGAGATCGCTATTCGCCTAACGAACTGCGGAAGCGCATTCCGGTGCCCACGCGATCTATCTGGAGGACGTGTACCGCTTGTAAAGTGTCTCCAGCTACACCAAGTTTGTTTTAGATATACTGGCTAATTATATCTGTCTCGGGAATTTGGATTTATGAGATCGCTAATAGCGTAATCAACTGTATTTAAAACGGGTCACGCACACAACTGCTGCCGATTACAGGTTAGTATTTGATCAATTATTTTGTTTAAATTGTATCCAATGCCACAGCGTTCGTTATAGAAGAACTGGTTAATTATTTCTGTGTCGGGAATTCAGATTTATGAGATTGCTATTCGCCTAACGAACTGCGGAAGCGCATTCCGGTGCCCACGCGATCTATCTGGAGGACGTGTACCGCTTGTAAAGTGTCTCCAATTACACCAAGTTCGTTTTAGATGTACTGGCTAATTATATCTGTCTCTGGAATTTGGATTTATGAGATCGCTAATAGCGTTATCAACTGTATTTAAAACGGTGACGCACAGAACTGCTGCCGATTACAGGTTAGTATTCTATCAATTATTTTGTTTAAATTGTATCCAGTGCCACAGCGTTCGTTATAGAAGAACTGGTTAATTATTTCTGTGTCGGGAATTCAGATTTATGAGATCGCTATTTGCCTAACGAACTTCGGCAGCGCATTCCGGTGCCCACGCGATCTATCTGGAGGACGTGTACCGCTTGTAAAGTGTTTCCAATTACACCAAGTTCGTTTTAGATGTACTGGCTAATTATATCTGTCTCGGGAATTTGGATTAATGAGATCGCTAATAGCATTATACTCTGTATTTTAAACGGGTGACGCACACAACTGCTGCCGATTTCAGGTTAGTATTCTATCAATTATTTTGTTTAAATTGTATCCAATGCCACAGCATTCGTTATAGAAGAACTGGGCTGCGTTTCCCAGAGTCTCCTTAGCGCTACGTGCGTCGTAACTTATCCCTTAAGCTCTTCCTTTAGCTCTCGAGCTGCTTCCCAGCGTCTCCTTAGTTAAGGTATACCTTTAAAAGGGGGGTCTGGGGCACTCGTAAGCTGTCCCTTAACGCTGCGCTCCGCGGTTTCAGCCTTATTACGCCAACATTTTGCTTTTCAAATCGACAGTTGTACTACAGTGCGCATCTAGTAGCACATCTGCATGCGAAAATTACATAGATAGTTTAATATTTACTTTTTACGAAAATAAATTTTCCAATCAACGTTTCTGCATAGCACGTCGTGAGAATGTTGTAGTTTTACCTGTCTATCCACATCATGATGGTAATTAACCCTATATCGCCATTTGTATCACATATGATACATGAGTTTCTGAGACTTCTAGGTCATCAACATAATCAATACTTTCCTGAAAAACCTGTTGTAGACAACCTAATACATGTATTCTGCTCTCTGGTGGATTATCTGTGCACTGCAGGTAGTAGGGGGTCTTTCAGTTGTAATGCCGAAAATGGCTACCTCCATGTTGGGAGCGGCATGTGTTTTTCTGGGGAATCTTTTCTAATTTTGAAAAAGTTACGTTAAGAATAACATTTATTTTGTTACTAATATTTCAATATGAATATTCACTGTACTTAAGAAACTTATAATTACTTAATATTTTGTACATTATTTTATAGTAAAATCGTGTTGAAAATGTGCGTATTAAATATAATACAGCAGGTATATAAGGTAATTTATCTGTAGATTCCTCAATCGTCATTGTATTGCATTTCATGATGCAGTATGCATTATGCCTACCACAATGTAAAATACACTATTTTGATTATTTAATTTAACTAATTAAAGATTGAAATTAAGATATATTTGGAGTGGAAATTGAGATATTTAGATGTAATTTTTATATCCAACCGACACAAGCATGATAATCAGTTATGTTGCTACATAGGCACAGTACAAATGAACAGGGCAGGCCTAAAAGAATGCAACATGATGTATGAAAATGATTTGAAGAAAAGGGGAAGAGGGTCACTTGATTTACAGGCATTTAGCAGACGCTCTTATCCAGAGCGACTTACACAACTTTTACATAGCATTTTACATTGTATCCATTTATACAGCTGGATATATACTGAAGCAATTTCGGTTAAGTACCTTGCTCAAGGGTACAACGGCAGTGTCCTACCCGGGAATCAAACCTGCGACCTTTCGGTTACAAGTCTAGTTCCCTACCCACTGTGCTACACTCCGTCCTTACACTTACGTCCTTAGACTTGATTTTAGAGTAAAGGAAAACAACATCATTGTAAGATGGTGTGACAACAAAGCTGTGCACTTACTTTCTTCTTTTATTGGCATCAAACCAGTGGGATACATAATGGTTCCCAGACCAGCCAATGTTGAATCATACAACAAATTCATGGGTGGTGTTGACCTCCTTGAAATGCTGTCTGCACTTTACAAGTTCAGCTTCAAATCCCAAAGATGGTATTTGTACATTTGGTGGCACACTGTCACAGTGGCAGTCATCAATGCATAGAACCTCTCCAGAAGAGACCAGAAGAAACTGGAGCCCCAGAAGAAACCCATGGCCCTGCGAAGGTTTCAGGCTTCTGTTGGCACTTCTCTCACAAGCGCAGGAAAGGCCAAAATCAAGTGTGGCAGACCACTATCCTCTCCAGTACCAGAGGCAGCACCCCCCCCCCCCCCCCCCCCCCCCCCGCAAAAGGCCAACTGCTAGTGTACCTGCTGATGTGAGAAAGGATGGCATTGATCATTTCCCAACATGGGAAACCCGACAGAGATGCAAGCACTGCACAGGCAATCACTTCTCGCATGTCTACTGTGGGAAATGTAAAGTCCATCTTTGCCTGAACAAGGACAGAAACTGTTTTGTTGCCTACCACAATGCGATATAAAAAGGTTGTAAATGGTTCATGTTAGAAAAAAAAGAGCAAAACCAATTAAAATGTCCCAAAGGATCCAAATGCAATGAAAAATTTATGTTTTTGTTGAAAAAATAAAAAAAAATTGAAAATCAATAAATTGCCTTAAATGCCTGGCGAATCAAGTATGATACATAAAAAATATTATATATGCAAATTAGTTTTTGAATTTTTGATTTTGTCAAAGGATCTAATAAACTCTTCAATTTCAAAAAATTAGAATTTTCTGGCTATTATTTGATATGTCAGGCTTTACAGGGTTAAGTATAGGGCCTATCCATGATACTAATCCATTTCGTGAAAAGAAAAAAAAAGTTTTTTTTAAATTATATTTTTTAATATAATTTAATATAATTTAATATAAATTATAATATATATTTATATGTATTGGCGCTAACTTAGGATATGGCTTTTCTGACTGCATACCCTGTAGAAATTAGTTCGTTTGTGTGTGAGTCAATGATCACACTGACTTGGAACAAACCGCCGGTTTATTAAGAATATAAAACCTGTGTGTGCAGAAACAACGTTGAGTGAGTCTACTTGCATGACCGAACTAGAACACGTTGATTGGCCTAGCCATGAACACACATACAGGTACAGTGGCTCATAATGGACAAACATAGCCAAATGATCTACATCCCCTTCCTTTAGCTCACACCTCATATATAAAACAAAATAGCACACGGTAAATATCAACATTACGGAAAATTTTCTTACCATGTTGTTTTACGATTTTCGGTAAACAACCCAATAATGATATTCTTGGTTAAATTTAAGATTATCCAACAGAAAATTAAGGTGGATGAACAAATTACTTTTTTACTTATTAACAGGTAGACCTATTCATAAGGCAGAATTCATCATGGTCAATTTCCACAGACGCGCTTTTGCCTTTCATCTACGATCATTTTTGCATTGCAGAGAAAAGTTCGCGGGAATCAGTGCAGTGCAGTGATATGCTGCTACAGTTGCCTATATATTGTGTGACAGAAACAAATTAACATTAGACCTTTGTTTCAATAAGAACAAAATAATTCACCCATATGTAGCCTATGTCCTTTCCCCCGGGCTTCCACGAAGTCCCAGACTATGGCTTATATGTCCCGATTGATGCTTTTTTTATTTTATCCTTTGTAGCCTATATGTACGTATTTATTGAAACTATCACAAGGTCTCGTCTTAACGGACTCTTAAAGAGATTAGCAGATGATCTCTAGTAGGCATAGCTTCCTCTTCTGCAATATTAGATTGATGTAAAATGATTATGACAACACTTGTTATATTAAAACGTCATTCACAAGCCTTTACAAGTGAGACAATCAATTCGCTTGGCATCGATTGATAAACTTTTCAGCACCTCAGTGAAGGCCAGCTCCACCTTACGATGTACCTTTACGTTGTACCTTAAGAGTTGCCTTAAGGTATAATCTGGGAAACACTCGTAAAAAAGCGGTTTCCCTTAAGAAGGTATACCTTAAGAACCTTCGTAAAACGTTAAGGTACATCGAAACTCGGAAACGCAGTCCTGGTTAATTATTTCTGTGTCGGGAATTCAGATTTATAAGATCGCTATTCGCCTAATGAACTGCGGCAGCGCATTCCGGTGCCCACGCAGGTGCTTCTTCGTTCACTGTGGAGCCCAATCGCCCCTTTTATTTGCCCCAGGCATTTAAAAGGCCTCATTATTCATTAAGCTAGCTGCATTCAAAATCCGTTTTAGAAAGACGCTATGTCTACGAACACACCGTTTTAAAAGGGTGACAGTGCTAGGCAGATGAATTTGACTGTCATATGGTTTACATATGGTGTTTTTATTAAATTATGTTGTTGGGTTGCAGAATCAGGAGGCTTTTGTGGCAAGCAAGGAGCATCAGAATTAGCTTTAGGCTACTCAAGAGCAGGACTGTATGCATCTTAACCCAATCTCTCCTGGTCAACACACTTTCATCCCACGTCACATCCTTACTAGGGTAGTCTTCCAACTACTCTCGGGAAAGTAATACAGTGCCTCCTAGTGGTCAGAATACACTCAACCTGTAACATCTATTATTGAACACAACAAATTGCATGGTATGAAACGGGAATGAACTATTTTTTCTTGATAAAATCATTGTTTTCATAGAACTTACGACCAGAGATGTTTGCTTAACAACGGTGCGACTAGAACTACAAACCAGAGTGTCTGCATAAGGACGGTCCAATTAGAACTACGAAGCAGAGTTTTGCTTGACAACGGTAAGATAATATGCCCAAACGCCCGCAGAAGAACATTTCACGTCCAGCTGATTAAATCTATAAAAAATCAATAAATATAAAAGCAAACTCATTGTCATTGTTGGTACACGGCATGAAATTGATGTGAAATTACAGGGAAATTCCTACAGTAATCTGCTGTTTTATTGATATACGGCACATTGCTTAAGACAGAACAGCATTGTGGGCGTTTTGCTCTTAACTGCATAACACCGTTTGAATTTTCAGTAATTAACTGGAAATTGCTATGGATATTGGGAAGCCGTTGGTTAGTAGTGGCGACAGAGAATTTGCTAACAAAGCAATGCCAAGTTTCGAGTGTCACACCTAATAGGCTACGCGAATTTAAAAGTAATTATATCACAATTTGTTCGTTTTTGATTTCCAACAGAATACGTTGATCTGTATTTCACATAAATTTTCTTGTTCTTTTCCAAGGCAACCCTGTACTTTGAGTATTTTTTGTTGCAGCTGGCTAGAGTGTCGCCGGATTGTGCAGGTAGGCTACGTGCGTTTCGAATTCATCAAACTAGTTAGTATCATAACGGCCAATCATTCGCCAGCGATAGCTTAGTATGAAAGCATGTTTACATGTCAGTATTGTGGTCACCAATGCTTAACGAAGTATGCGTTTGTTAGGCATATGAAAGTACATGCGAGTCTTCCAACCGCGTTGTTTAAATGCGCCTTTTTTGATTGCTCCCGTTCGTTCAGAAACATGACGCAGTTGGAATGTCATGTATATCGAGAGCATAAAGATAAGAGGAGAGCACAGGTAACTGCAATCGAGTGTGTATCTTGTCATGTAGAATTTTGCAATGTTAGATGCAATGATTTATCCAGTTTAAACTCTCATTTGAAATCTCATATCGGAGAGGGCAGGGCCGTTTCTTGTCCATTTCGTCAGTGTGGGAGAACGTTTTCAGTCGTCTCTTCCTTTATTTCTAATTTTTCCACAGTACACAAGTCTTGTACAGTATCCAGTCTTCTGGGCCATGTAACAGTAGGAACAGAGACGAGACTAACGGCAACCAATGAACAAGTTGAGGATGTTTCAGTGTTGGAGGGGGATTTGACTGACGACGTAACGTAAGTGATGATAACGAGGGAGACCAAGCAGCGGTGCTGCCAGAGAGAGCAGATGAATCCCTTTTCTTGAACAATTTGGCTTTCTTTTATTTAAAGTTGCAGGCAAAACTTTTACTGCCAGCATCAGTCATACAGTCTATTATTGAGGATTTTCAAGCAGTGCATGATATCAGTCAGTCTCATTTACTTCATAAGTTGGACGAAAAGCTGGTATCATTGGATATCTCTGACCGTGAGAGAGAAAGGTTCTTAAATCCGAGGATTTGTTTCGGGCATGCAACACTGGTACCTTGAAAACTGATCAAAGACAAAAAACGGTTTTTAAAAATCAGTTTAGATACATTGAGCCAGTCCCACCTTATCTTGGAAAGAATGATATGGGATCACAGAGTGGCTTTAGTGAAAACTTCAGTAAAGGCACCCATTTCTGCAGATTATGTACTAGAGCCCGACCGATATATCTATAATATATTAATATATATTATATAATAAACAAAAAAAAACGATGATTATTTATCTGTACTTGTCTGCTTGAACGTTGTAATTGCTATTTACTACAATTATCCAGTAGAGGGAGCTCTAATACAAGTGTGAACTGCAGCAGCTGACGCGCTACTTCTCTAATAAGACGTTTGTTACTCGTGCCTCATCCAATATTCTCCACTGCAAGACTTGTCTGCACAGATTCGGTTGCGGCAATAAAGGTATGTAGATTTAGTGAAAGTTTTTAATTAAATGCGTTTATACGACCACTATGTTTATCAATCCTCATTATCAAACGAGCGAGCTAGCTAACATATTTGGTTCACTTTAGCAAGCTAGCAAGCCTTTATGAACTGGAAGTGAGCACATAAGCAGCGTAGGATCTACATTTCCAGAGGACATCGCTGTATTCTCAAATAAATAACCAGCCAAAATAAAATGGTGATTGAATGTGTCACACATTTGTTTTTTTTTTTTGTTGTTTTTTATCTGAGATAATGATATTAGCTACTATATGATGTTTTGTAAATAGCCAAGGCGTGATTGCAAGCGAGTGTCATCTTGTCACGCGTCATCGTAGCAAGCTAACCAGACAGTAAAAAAGCAGATAAAACACTTCGAACATGAATCATTTTAAGCCATGTTATCTAGCTTTGTCGTGATAACATGAGAGAAGGATTGCTGTTGGAGAACTGAATCAACCAATAGTTAGCGCGGGTAACCTGCACGAAAGCTCATACATATAAGAAAATACAATAAGAAAATATAATTAATTTAACTTACTGAGAAAATATAATAAGAAATAACGAGGCTGTGTCATAGCTAATGCGTTATTGCGAGCGAGTGTGTCATCTAGTCACGCGTCAGAGCGCATTGTAGTTATTTTCACCGTCTAATTCTTATGGACAGGGAAGCTCGTTTGATAGTCTTAGTAGGAATAAAATAAGAAAATATAATTAATGTACTGAGAATAGATACTAAGAAATAATAATAACAAATTAATAATAACAACAATAATAATAATAATAATCATAAAAATACATGTTTGAAACTGGAAAAGGGATTTTTTACATTAATTTTTTTATAGATGTTGGAAAAGAAAGGAGTAAAAGCAAGGTGTGGAGTTATTTTGATTTCACACACTTAAATATAGTGTTAATATGTATATTTAATTTAATATCATCTTTTACTTTTTTTATCTAAAAAGTTTTGTGTGTTTATTTTAATTTTTTTTTGCGTTTGCTTATAAGTTAAATGTTCTTAAATATAGAAACTTTAATAAAATATAAGTTTTTCAAATTGATTTGAAAATGTTGCACTTTTTGACAAAATATCGGTCAAAACATCGCTAATCGGTGGGCTAGGACTCTCCAAAATCGGGATTGGCACCGGACCCAAAAATCTGGCATCGGTCGGGCTCTATTATGTACTGTTGGCCATGCTCAATTTTTGTCATCTCCCTTCACAACAGGTGAAAAGAAAACAATTGCATCATACAAAGACAGCGTGCAGCACAGCATGCAGCATAACGTAAGTACATCAAAACTGTCACTGGGAATTAAATTTGATTTGATTCCAAATTTATCAAATTAACCCACTTCCATGTGTGCCAACTTGGTCTGCCTCCTTGTCTGGGCCATGACTTATTTGAGGGTATCGTCGCATATGACTTCGCTCTATACCTAAGTCATTTTGTCACAAATCAGAAATTCTTCACGTATAGAGAACTGAATGGACAGCTTAATCACTTCAGGTACCTCGGCGATGACGCCAGCAATAAGCCATGCGAAATGAATCCAGGAAGTGAGAAATTGAGTGGACATGCTGTCCAGAATTGGTGTTTCCTTAGACTTCTGCCTCTCTTGATTGGGGACAAAATTTAAAATCCAGTTGAAAATGAAGTTTGGCAATTTGTGTTGCTGCTAAGGCAAAAAGTTGAAATTGTTTGTGCTCCTGCCATTGCAACTAGTCAGATGGCCTACTTGAAAGTCCTTATTGAGGAGTATTTGCCGAGTCGACAGTATTGTTTTCCTAATCACCCACATAAGCCGAAACATCATGTAACCCGTTAGAAAAATAGCAACGTTTTAAAAGAGTCCTGTAGCTTTAAGAAAAGGGAGGCTCCCTACCTAACTGTTAGGAGGACTTGTTTTGCGTCCCTAATTAGTTTTATTGGCTGTAACAGGCAGTAATGTCTTAAGATCATTCTGGAAAATAGTTAGCCCCGCCCACTCCCAGGGACTTGGTTGAGACTGTTTGTCGCACAGCAAGAGGGGAGAACGGGAGAAAGAAAAAGACGATTAGAAGTAAAAAATCATAATCGTTAATTTAAGCAGTAAACCTAAAGAGTAGCTCCGTAAATGACCCACGGACCAAATATTTTCCAGATCGCACACTTCAATCTCTTTCCTTGGGATCTTGGTAAGTTAAATGTTAAATTTGCTAAAGTATCGTAACTGTAGCAGCAACACGTGTGCTATTGACTCTGTGTTTCCTTGAAAATAGCATTAGCCACACGTGGCGTTTAATATTTTTCAGTTTGCACACTTCAGTTTCTTCCTTTGGGATTTCAGCGAGTTTAAATTTGAAATTTAGCTAAAATATCGCCATTGTAGCAGCAACACGTGTGTTATTAACTCCGTGTTTCCTTGAAAATAGCATTAGCCACACGTGGTATGTATAGCTATTGAGTTTCTCTCATATAAAGTTGAATGTTGCTATTTGAAAGCGTGAATCGCACTGTTATTGTATCATACGTGTATGAATGTGCTATGTAACATGTGTATGAATGTGCCATGTAATAACCTTGTGTTAATTTTAAGTAGGCTATAGCTCATTCAAGGTGGCTATTAGTTGAGCCTATGCACTTAAATGAAGTTAGCTAATGCAGTACTGTTAGAAACCATGCACTAGCGCTTAGCAAGTGCGCTACATTTGGGTATATGATGTAGCCATATCTTCTATTGTGCATGACAGTGCAAGAGGGTTAGTTCACATGCATTTAAATGATTTTACAATCAACTAATGATTTACTTGATTGTTAAAGGTTTATTGCCATGTATTTATATTGAGTTCATGGTTTAAAAAATTATTTGCTATAGTTACATGGAAAATACCTTGCTCATAATTCATGATTAATGGTTAAAGAGTGATAGAATATTTGATAAAATGAAACTGTACAGTTGAACATTTATAAAGTGTACTATTTGGTTTATTAGTAACACTTTTACACTTTTGAGGTTACAATGATGCCTTAAAGAAAAAAACTAAGATTGAGAAAAGTATTCAGTTGTTATAATAGCCTGTTGTCATACAGGCTGGGTTTTTTGGATACCTGAGAAGAAACCTGTGAACCTAGGATTCTCTCCCTGACGAGGGAGATGGCGAGCCGACCAGCTTGATCAACTTGATTCATCTTCATCCATTGAGGAAGAACCCCCTGATACCCCTTGTTTCTCCCAACCCCACTCTGGTGTGGTAGGATTGTGATTGAGAAATTACACAATTTTATTTGATACTTTATTTTTTGTAAAAAGGGTACACCCAACCAACAATACTGACTTGAAACTAACTAAATTGAACTTGACCAATTGAACTGAACCAGACTGAACAGAAGACATTCAGAACTGAATGGACAGTGAATACAGTTACAACACTCAGGACATTGATATGAAGACAAATGAATGTGTTTGAATGTGATAAGCTTTACATATTGTCATTACGTTTTCTTTAATACAGTTCTAACCATTTTGCACTTACTTTCTGGCTCCGGTTGTTCATTGTGTCCATCTCTTCATTCATAACCTCTCCTTACGAACCTAGCTTTAACCTGAAAATATTTACCTACTGCTAAGTGACCCTTTAGGTGGGTTACAGTCATCATATACGTGACTATCCTGAACTGATACTTTGCTTTGGGCCTCTTATTCGCTCTTGGACCCTTAGGTTTGAGAGTAAACACACTTTTTAAACAGTGTGCTCGCAAATTACACAACTTCAAGAATTTGTGATCTGTTGATTATTTAGGCCTCCAGCTACGTAGCTCTGTGGCTGTACACAATGTCACCGTTAAAGGCACAAGCTACAAAAAAAGCCACGTGTGTTGTCTTTGAGAAGAATGATGAGGGACTAGTCTTTGGCAAGATAGAACTGATTCTTGTTTGCAACAGTTGTGTTTACTTTGTCACAGAGAAATGCCAGTCTGATTTCCTTTTTGATCAGGGGATTTACTGCCTAAAGATGGGCTCAGAGAACCCCATTTCAAATTATTTCTGCCTCGAACATGCAAGCCTGCTTGACTATTACCCTTTGCCTGTGTACAACATGTTTGGTCTGTCTCTAATAGCCCTTCGCCACTCCTTTCCTTCAGAATGTCTGATATAAGTGAGAGCATCAAGGACGCAGTCATTTCTGTCCTGCCAAGTGTGCCAGAAGAAACGATCTTACACCAGGGAGTGGAAAGCAAAGATGACTTGCAGTACATAAGAGAACAGGAAATTGCAGAGGTTATTCGACCAATTCAGTGCAGAAAACTTTTAAATGCATGGAAATGAGCAGGTACTGTATATTTACTACTTCACTACCAAATTAAAGAGTGTATTAAAAAGCTTATTGTTTTATCTAATTAATTATGGCATAATTTTAGTCAATATTCATAATGATAGATTTTTGTTTTCATTGCCAGATGCCATAAGTTGTGCTACCCCCCTACTCCAGTCCCCAGAAGGCAGTTCATCACTGTCAAGCTCCTTGAGATCCAGTAGCCCTTCACCATCACATTCCATTCCATTCCATAACTTGGCGTCATTTTGATGTCAATACTTTTGAGTAACTTGGCATTTTTGTTGTAAACGTGTTTTTTATGAGATATCATTTCTTTTTGCAAAGAGTTTTATTATGAGAGTGAGAAATGCGAAGTGACCCTGTAAGAAACGTTTGTGGATTATGGCTATCCTTGTGTGAATTTGTACAGTCTGATGAGCGTGTACTGTTTAGCAGTTTCGGTTTGCTATCTATGTAAAACAGTGGCTGTGACAAAGGGTGCGGTGGCGTATAAGTGTAAAACGTATCAGAGATGCATGTGAAATATAGCCAGTGTATGTACTCACGGATTTGACGTCCATCCAACTGACAAAAGAATCAGCAAGCCCGTAGAATTATAACTCTCTAGGTCGCAACTTGTGTAGCCTTCTGTCCTGCTCCGTTGTCTGTTATTTCGTGGAGATGCACTTTTAGTGTTTGTAAGGTTTATAAGGCATTTTGATAGGCTTATCTGCAGGTAGGAATCCTCTTCGCTGTTTTGCTAAACTAGAACCGGAAAACATGATAGTGGAGAATAGGAGCAGACGCATATGTCCCAGCAGGTTTTGCATATGAGAAAATAACAACAGTGTGAGAGAAATTAGGGTGAAATTATTAAATTTCGGAGTTGAAACAATATGTTTTTAGCAGAATGGGCATGTAGGTGAAAGTTGACATGATCACGGAGTATAGTGCGAAGTAAATGGAGTGACCATGAGCGAGCTTATATTCCTTATCGAACGGTATATATAACAGTCGCTATAAAGCGCCAGCTGTTAAAGTGGGGGGTTAAGTAACACGTGAAATCTATTGCACTGCTATGTTTTTTTCATGTTCAGTACTAGTACTGAATCATGTTTTTAAATGTAATATTTTAATGGGTAGTTGCAGAACGTACATACATAGTAATTGTTTGTATGTGGCTGGATAGAGAACAGGGCGAGGTAACATGATGTAGAAATGTGGCGTTTGCTGATAAGAAGGTTTTGTACAGTGAAGAAATGTAATTAGTAGAAATGGCACAGCTGTGAACTGGTGTAACCTTTTGATAAAAGTATTACATTTGCCATCATGAAATGCATATGGGTGGCCATGAGTGAGTTTTGGTAAAGAAAATATAAGCGTAAGAGAACGTTAGTGTAAAAGAGGAAATTATCTGCCTGAGAACGAGGCGGGATTCAATCGTTCAACCGGAGGTTTACCAGTCTGTCACTTTGTTAGGGCAGCACCATGACATAGCTATGCAATGCGTGAAATATCATTAGCAAACCTGTCCGTGGTTTTAAAGAAGAACACAGGCGAGTTAGCACAGAAGAGCTCCCGTTGAATCCATATGGCTTTGCAATATTGTAGCCGGTTAACAATTGAACGTGCAGATGGTACGTCATAATACAGTTTGGGGAACGGCTGGTAGATATGGTGCAAAAGCAATAATTGAGAAGTAGTAGACAATTATTAGTGAGGGTAAAAGCAGGTTAAAGAAACACATTCCTAGCTGGGCTTGAACTTCCAACCCTGTGTTCCCAAACCTGTAACCTTACCCACTAGGCCACAGGCGGGCTAGCTGTTTGTACTCAAAATGTTTCAGAGTAAAAAGGTATGGGTATTTTGCGTGTGTATGCGAGTTTTTCATAGGGTCGTGTAGGTGAAGATTTGGCGGGTGTCTGTAAAATGTCCAATGGGAAGACATGTTATTAGTGGGATAGGCGGCAGGAAAAATAACAATGAGAAGATGAAGAAGAAGAAGGAGAAAACGTAAAATCCCCTTAGTTTGGGGCTTTATTGTGTGGACATGTGAAGGTGTTTATGACATCTGTCTGTTGAAATGGGGTCAGAATGTACAGAATTTAATGTTTTTAATGGCTGAGTGTCTGTGGCTGTTGTGGTTATTTCTGTGGGGAACCCTGAAAAGTGCCAAACTCTCTGTGCTGTATAGGTATGGGGCATGCCTCCACCAAGGCGTATCTTGGTGGGATGGCATACCTGCCATCCCAATACCTGTCAATTTTGTTTTCTTTTTTGTGATGGTCATAATTTAGAAGCAGAAACAAATTTTGCTCAGAGGGGGTATACTCATTTGCAACATGGCTTTTTATAATGTTGGTTAAAAAAACATGCTTTCCTGTTTAGCATTGCAGTATTGCAGTGTTGCTGAAACACTACATAATATCTTTTTTATTTGTAAAGCGATAAAGCTGGATTTCCATTTTTCAGAGAGGGTGTACTCCTTCATGATGTGCACTGTAACATTGCTGTGTCCCAAGCATGGTGCCCTAAAATTGGGGGGATTGTGTATAAAAAGGGCTGTAATTCATACACTGTTCACCTGATATGCATGTAAATACTTTTTTTTATTACAAATCTCAAATTGTGGAGTACAGAGGCAAATCAATAAATGATGGGTCTTTGTCCCAAACATTATGGAGGGCACTGTATCCCTAATAATATTTAAATGCGTTTAATTTCATATTGTTTGTTCTCTGCAGGTTTCTGCCTCTGCTGCTGACGTTGAGAGGTCCTTAACTTTGCCTGACAGTCCTCGATTGATTGTTCTCGGTATGCATGTGTATGTTTAATTAAACTTTTCCTTGACCATGTGGCCACACCACAGGCCTTCCCTGTCCTCACTGCTATGCTATGTGTCAACCCCATCCCAACCTGTTCTCTCCCCTACAGAACTCGCCTCCGCAGGCGAGGACCCCGTGGCGACGGAACCTCTCCAAACTTCGCTATCCCTCACTGACCCCCCTGTGACGACTTCACGGTCGCAGGAGGGCTATGGAACTGCCAGTCTGCTACGCGGAAGGCTGACTTCATTTCAGCCTACGCGTCCCTCTTCTCCCTACATTTCCTTGCCCTCACTGAGACCTGGATCACACCAGGCAACACTGCAACCCCTGCAGCCCTCTCCTCCTCCTTCTCCTTCTCTCACGCCCTCCGCCCGTCTGGCCGTGGTGGGGGCACAGGTTTGCTGATCTCTCCCTCTTGGAAATTCTCTGTTCTCCCCCTTTCTCACCTCTCCATCTCTACCTTTGAATACCACTCTGTCTCAATCACCTATCCTGTTAACTTGTACATTGTTGTTATCTATCGCCCTCCAGGGCCCCTGGGAAGCTTCCTCGATGAGCTCAACACCCTGCTCAGCTCCTTCCCAGAGAATGGTGTAGAGGGGAGTCAAACTGGGACCCAGAAAAGGCTGGCATTTGAACGGGCCTGCAGGCTGGGACTCATCCTGTACTTCAAAGAACCCAGAGCCGTGTGATAAAACAACAAGTTACTTGGACTTCCTCGGGATAAGCAGGCCATTTGGCTCTCTGGAATGTTGCCATCTGGACACTTCTAAGATAAGGGGAACTAGTCTCTTTGTCTATGGTTGTGGGGGTATGTGTGTTCGGGCCATTAAGGGTAAAAAGATCATCAGGCCTCTGGAAAAATGGTGGGGCAACTACGCTTGACAGTTCCACAGTGCCGTTATGTGGGCGTAATGTTACACTTTTTATTTATTTTCTGGATCTGGACTCTAAACCATCTGTTTATCATATTTACAAACCCCGGAAAACCTTACAAACCATGCACATGTTTTCATTATATTACTGTATTATGCCTTATGTAATAATAACATGGATTGCATGTAAAATGCTTCAACAAAAGGGTATTTTCATGACAACTGCACCATAATATTACATCCCCTGGACATGTTTGGCATATTCAGGAAAATTCCAGAAATTGAATGAAAAATGTTTCATACCCAATAAAATTTAATAAAACATATTTTAAATTGTATCCAATGCCACAGCGTTCGTTATAGAAGAATTCGTGAATTATTTCTGTGTCGGGAATTCAGATTTATGAGATCGCAATTTGCCTAACGAACCGAGGCCGCGCATTCCGGTGCCCACGCGATCTATCTGGAGGACGTGTACCGCTTGTAAATTGTCTCCAATTACACCAAGTTCGTTTTAGATGTACTGGCTAATTATATCTGTCTCGGGAATTTGGATTCATGAGATCGCTAATAGCATTATACTCTGTATTTAAAACGGGTGACGCACACAACTGCTGCCGATTACAGGTTAGTATTCTATCAATTATTTTGTTTAAATTGTATCCAGTGCCACAGCGTTCGTTATAGAAGAATTGGTGAATTATTTCTGTGTCGGGAATTCAGATTTATGAGATCGCTATTCGCCTAACGAACTGCGGAAGCGCATTCCGGTGCCCACGCGATCTATCTGGAGGACGTGTACCGCTTGTAAATTGTCTCCAATTACACCAAGTTCGTTTTAGATGTACTGGCTAATTATATCTGTCTCGGGAATTTGGATTTATGAGGTCGCTAATAGCATTATACTCTGTATTTAAAACGGGTGACGCACACAACTGCTGCCGATTACAGGTTAGTATTCTATCAATTATTTTGTTTAAATTGTATCCAATGCCACAGCGTTCATTATAGAAGAACTGGTTAATTATTTCTGTGTCGGGAATTCAGATTTATGAGATCGCTATTCGCCCAACGAACTGCGGAAGCGCATTCCGGTGCCCACGCGATCTATCTGGAGGACGTGTACCGCTTATAACGTGTCTCCAATTACACCAAGTTCGTTTTAGATGTACTGGCTAATTATATCTGTCTCGGGAATTTGAATTTATGAGATCGCTAATAGCATTATACTCTGTATTTAAAACGGGTGACGCACACAACTGCTGCCGATTACAGGTTAGTATTCTATCAATTATTTTGTTTAAATTGTATCCAGTGCCACAGCGTTCGTTATAGAAGAATTCGTGAATTATTTCTGTGTCGGGAATTCAGATTTATGAGATCGCTATTCGCCTAACGAACTGCGGAAGCGCATTCCGGTGCCCACGCGATCTATCTGGAGGACGTGTACCGCTTGTAAATTGTCTCCAATTACACCAAGTTCGTTTTAGATGTACTGGCTAATTATATCTGTCTCGGGAATTTGGATTTATGAGATCGCTAATAGCATTATACTCTGTATTTAAAACGGGTGACGCACACAACTGCTGCCGATTACAGGTTAGTATTCTATCAATTATTTTGTTTAAATTGTATCCAGTGCCACAGCGTTCGTTATAGAAGAATTGGTGAATTATTTCTGTGTCGGGAATTCAGATTTATGAGATCGCTATTCGCCTAACGAACTGAGGCAGCGCATTCCGGTGCCCACGCGATCTATCTGGAGGACGTGTACCGCTTATAACGTGTTTCCAATTACACCAAGTTCGTTTTAGATGTACTGGCTAATTATATCTGTCTCGGGAATTTGGATTCATGAGATCGCTAATAGCATTATACTCTGTATTTAAAACGGGTGAGGCACACAACTGCTGCCGATTACAGGTTAGTATTCTATCAATTATTTTGTTTAAATTGCATCCAGTGCCACAGCGTTCGTTATAGAAGAATTCGTGAATTATTTCTGTGTCGGGAATTCAGATTTATGAGATCGCTATTTGCCTAACGAACTGAGGCAGCGCATTCCGGTGCCCACGCGATCTATCTGGAGGACGTGTACCGCTTATAACGTGTTTCCAATTACACCAAGTTCGTTTTAGATGTACTGGCTAATTATATCTGTCTCGGGAATTTGGATTCATGAGATCGCTAATAGCATTATACTCTGTATTTAAAACGGGTGAGGCACACAACTGCTGCCGATTACAGGTTAGTATTCTATCAATTATTTTGTTTAAATTGTATCCAGTGCCACAGCGTTCGTTATAGAAGAATTCGTGAATTATTTCTGTGTCGGGAATTCAGATTTATGAGATCGCTATTCGCCTAACGAACTGCGGAAGCGCATTCCGGTGCCCACGCGATATATCTGGAGGACGTGTACCGCTTGTAAATTGTCTCCAATTACACAAAGTTCGTTTTAGATGTACTGGCTAATTATATCTGTCTCGGGAATTTGGATTTATGAGGTCGCTAATAGCATTATACTCTGTATTTAAAACGGGTGACGCATTCAACTGCTGCCGATTACAGGTGAGTATTCTATCAATTATTTTGTTTAAATTGTATCCATTGCCACAGCGTTCGTTATAGAAGAATTGGTGAATTATTTCTGTGTCGGGAATTCAGATTTATGAGATCGCTATTCGCCCAACGAACTGCGGAAGTGCACTCCGGTGCCCACGCGATCTATCTGGAGGACGTGTACCGCTTGTAAATTGTCTCCAATTACACCAAATTCGTTTTAGATGTACTGGCTAATTATATCTGTTTCGGGAATTTGGATTCATGAGATCGCTAATAGCATTATACTCTGTATTTAAAACGGGTGACGCACACAACTGCTGCCGATTACAGGTTAGTATTCTATCAATTATTTTGTTTAAATTGTATCCAGTGCCACAGCGTTCGTTATAGAAGAATTGGTGAATTATTTCTGTGTCAGGAATTCAGATTTATGAGATCGCTATTTGCCTAACGAACTGAGGCAGCGCATTCCGGTGCCCACGCGATCTATCTGGAGGACGTGTACCGCTTATAACGTGTTTCCAATTACACCAAGTTCGTTTTAGATGTACTGGCTAATTATATCTGTCTCGGGAATTTGGATTTATGAGGTCGCTAATAGCATTATACTCTGTATTTAAAACGGGTGACGCACACAACTGCTGCCGATTACAGGTTAGTATTCTATCAATTATTTTGTTTAAATTGTATCCAATGCCACAGCGTTCATTATAGAAGAACTGGTTAATTATTTCTGTGTCGGGAATTCAGATTTATGAGATCGCTATTCGCCCAACGAACTGCGGAAGCGCATTCCGGTGCCCACGCGATCTATCTGGAGGACGTGTACCGCTTATAACGTGTTTCCAATTACACCAAGTTCGTTTTAGATATACTGGCTAATTATATCTGTCTCGGGAATTTGAATTTATGAGATCGCTAATAGCATTATACTCTGTATTTAAAACGGGTGACGCACACAACTGCTGCCGATTACAGGTTAGTATTCTATCAATTATTTTGTTTAAATTGTATCCAGTGCCACAGCGTTCGTTATAGAAGAATTGGTGAATTATTTCTGTGTCGGGAATTCAGATTTATGAGATCGCTATTCGCCTAACGAACTGCGGAAGCGCATTCCGGGTGCCCACGCGATCTATCTGGAGGACGTGTACCGCTTGTAAATTGTCTCCAATTACACCAAGTTCGTTTTAGATGTACTGGCTAATTATATCTGTTTCGGGAATTTGGATTTATGAGATCGCTAATAGCATTATACTCTGTATTTAAAACGGGTGACGCACACAACTGCTGCCGATTACAGGTTAGTATTCTATCAATTATTTTGTTTAAATTGTATCCAGTGCCACAACGTTCGTTATAGAAGAATTCGTGAATTATTTCTGTGTCGGGAATTCAGATTTATGAGATCGCTATTTGCCTAACGAACTGCGGAAGCGCATTCCGGTGCCCACGCAGGTGCTTCTTCGTTAACTGTGAAGCCCAATCGCCCCTTTTATTTGCCCCAGGCATTTAAAAGGCCTCATTATTCATTAAGCTAGCTGCTTTCAAAATCCGTTTTAGAAAGACGCTATGTCTACGAACACACCGTTTTAAAAGGGTGACAGTGCTAGGCAGATGAATTTGACTGTCATATGGTTTACATATGGTTTTTTTTTTAAATTATGTTGTTGGGTTGCAGAATCAGGAGGCTTTTGTGGCAAGCAAGGAGCATCAGAATTAGCTTTAGGCTACTCAAGAGCAGAGCTGCGTTTCCGAGTTTCGATGTACCTTAACGTTTTACGAAGGGTCTTAAGGTATACCTTCTTAAGGGAAACCGCTTTTTTACGAGTGTTTCCCAGACTATACCTTAAGGCAACTTTTAAGGGACAACTTAAAGATACATCGTAAGTTGGAGCTGGCCTTCACTTTGGTGCTGAAAAGTTTATCAATCGATGCCAAGCGAATCGATTGTCTCACTTGTAAAGGCTTGTGAATGACGTTTTAATATTACACGTGTTGTCATAATCATTTTACATCAACCTAATATTGCAGAAGAGGAAGCTATGCCTACTAGAGATCATCTGCTAATCTCTTTAAGAGTCCGTTAAGATGAAACCTTGTGATAGTTTCCATAAATACGTACATATAGGCTACAATGGATGAAATAAAAAGCGTCAATCGGGACATATAAGCCATAGTCTGGGACTTCGTGGAAGCCCAGGGAAAAGGATATAGGCTACATATGGGTGAATTATTTTGTTCTTATTGAAACAAAGGTCTAATGTTAATTTGTTTTTGTCACACAATATATAGGCAACTGTAGCAGCATATCACTGCACTGCACTGATTCCCGCGAACTTATCTCTGCAATGCAAAAATGATCGTAGATGAAAGGCAAAAGCGCGTCTGTGGAAATTGATCATGATGAATTATATACCGGGTGCCTTATGAATAGGTCTACCTGTTAAAGTGATTTGTTCAGCCACCTTAATTTGCTGTTGGATAATCTTAAGTTTAACCAAGAATATCATTATTGGGTTGTTTACCGAAAATCGTAAAACAACATGGCAAGAAAAATGTTCCGTAATGTTGATATTTACCCAGTGCTATTTTGTTTTATATAGGAGATGTGAGCTAAAGGAAGGGCATGTAGATCATTTCGTTGTGTTTGTCCATTATGAGCCACTGTACCTCTATGTGTGTTTATGGCCAGCCAATCAACGTGTTCTAGTTCGGTCGTGCAAGTAGACTCACTCAACGTTGTTTTTGCACACACAGGTTTTATATTCTTAATAAACCGGCGGTTTGTTCCAAGTCAGTGTGATCATTGACTCACACACAAACGAATTAATTTCTACAGGGTATGCAGTCAGAAAAGCCATATCCTAAGTTAGCGCCACTACGTATAAATTTAAAAAAACTTATTTTTATTTTCACAAATTGGATTACTATTCTGGATAGGCCCTATACTTAATTGCCATCATTATGGGAATAGACAGGTGAAACGACAACATTCTCACGACGTGCTATGCACAGAAACGTTGATTGGAAAATTAATTTTCGTAAAAAGTTAATATTAAACTATCTATGTAATTTTCGCATGCAGATGTGCTACTAGATGCGCACTGTAGTACAACTGTCGATTTGAAAAGCAAAATTTTGGCGTAATAAGGCTGAAACCGCGGAGCGTAGCGTTAAGGGACAGCTTACGAGTGCCCCAGACCCCCCTTTTAAAGGTATACCTTAACTAAGGAGACGCTGGGAAACAGCTCGAGAGCTAAAGGAAGAGCTTAAGGGATACCTTACGACGCACGTAGCGCTAAGGAGACTCTGGGAAACGCAGCCCAGGACTGTATGCATCTTAACCCAATCTCTCCTGGTCAACACACTTTCCCCTTACGTCACATCCTTACTAGGGTAGTCTTCCAACTACTCTCGGGAAAGTAATACAGTGCCTCCTAGTGGTCAGAATACACTCAACCTGTAACATCTATTATTGAACACAACAAATTGCATGGTATGAAACGGGAATGAACTATTTTTTCTTGATAAAATCATTGTTTTCATAGAACTTACGACCAGAGATGTTTGCTTAACAACGGTGCGACTAGAACTACAAACCAGAGTGTCTGCATAAGGACGGTCCAATTAGAACTACGAAGCAGAGTTTTGCTTGACAACGGTAAGATAATATGCCCAAACGCCCGCAGAAGAACATTTCACGTCCAGCTGATTAAATCTATAAAAATCAATAAATATAAAAGCAAACTCATTGTCATTGTTGGTACACGGCATGAAATTGATGTGAAATTACAGGGAAATTCCTACAGTAATCTGCTGTTTTATTGATATACGGCACATTGCTTAAGACAGAACAGCATTGTGGGCGTTTTGCTCTTAACTGCATAACACCGTTTGAATTTTCAGTAATTAACTGGAAATTGCTATGGATATTGGGAAGCCGTTGGTTAGTAGTGGCGACAGAGAATTTGCTAACAAAGCAATGCCAAGTTTCGAGTGTCACACCTAATAGGCTACGCGAATTTAAAAGTAATTATATCACAATTTGTTCGTTTTTGATTTCCAACAGAATACGTTGATCTGTATTTCACATAAATTTTCTTGTTCTTTTCCAAGGCAACCCTGTACTTTGAGTATTTTTTGTTGCAGCTGGCTAGAGTGTCGCCGGATTGTGCAGGTAGGCTACGTGCGTTTCGAATTCATCAAACTAGTTAGTATCATAACGGCCAATCATTCGCCAGCGATAGCTTAGTATGAAAGCATGTTTACATGTCAGTATTGTGGTCACCAATGCTTAACGAAGTATGCGTTTGTTAGGCATATGAAAGTACATGCGAGTCTTCCAACCGCGTTGTTTAAATGCGCCTTTTTTGATTGCTCCCGTTCGTTCAGAAACATGACGCAGTTGGAATGTCATGTATATCGAGAGCATAAAGATAAGAGGAGAGCACAGGTAACTGCAATCGAGTGTGTATCTTGTCATGTAGAATTTTGCAATGTTAGATGCAATGATTTATCCAGTTTAAACTCTCATTTGAAATCTCATATCGGAGAGGGCAGGGCCGTTTCTTGTCCATTTCGTCAGTGTGGGAGAACGTTTTCAGTCGTCTCTTCCTTTATTTCTAATTTTTCCACAGTACACAAGTCTTGTACAGTATCCAGTCTTCTGGGCCATGTAACAGTAGGAACAGAGACGAGACTAACGGCAACCAATGAACAAGTTGAGGATGTTTCAGTGTTGGAGGGGGATTTGACTGACGAACGTAATTG